>NC_067137.1:84280243-84652743 GCF_903995435.1 Acomys russatus | reverse complement strand
TGTCCATCAATTGATAAATGAACAATTAATATGTGGTACATATACATAATGGAATATTGTTCATCTATAAAGAAAAACTGTCTGGGGAAAAGGCATCAATAGTTTTATTCATCTATAAATCCTAGAAAATAGATGCCAACCTGACAGGCAAGTTGTGTTCCCATTGGCAAAGTGGCACAACTGTTATGTAGGCCACCAACTGGCCTCTGATTGGTTTTGAGTTCTACTCTATGGGGAAGAATTCACACCTGACACTATAAAACTATTCCAAAACTCAAAGCTGGAGAGCTTATAGGTCCCATAGGAAAAAATGGCTATTGTTTAGCTAAGCCGACATAGAGTCAAACTATGTTCTAAATATTCATTTATTCTCATAGACAAATGTGGCTCAGCCATAATCAGAGAAGCTTTTCTTTACAATTAACTGCAGTTGACACAGAGACTCATGGCTTCTAAGGATGCTAAGAATAGTGATAGTTGTATGCCCTGCGTTAAGCAGGACATTTACATCACTCCCTCTAAAGCCCAGGGGATACCATGAAGAAGGGATAGGAAAGAAATGGAGAACAGATTGTAAAACACTGTTTTCTGTTGGGCATGGCGTAGCCATTGAAATAATAGACTCAGCATCCATGGTTGTGTGTTCCAGGACCTGTCAACTGTCAGTTGTGAATAACAGCTCATGAGGCTCTACCATGCTCAACTACAGGATTCTTGGGGTGGAGGAGCCACTGTCTTCAGTTGTGTATCCATAGCTTAGCTTACCTGGCTCCACTGGATAGCCCCAAATCTTCAGTCATGCAGACAACCCTGGTTCAATTTAGTAGGTAACCAAACAAAATGAAGATATGAGGATAAAGGGGGAACTTGAAAACAAGAGGGAGTGTTGGCAGGGGTAAGAGGAAGATGGGAAAGGGTGGGGCATGGCTAACTAGAATGCATTATATACATGTACGAAATTGCCAAAGACCAAATTAATTTCTTTTTATAAATCAGAACTTTTCAGAAGCCAAAGGTCATGAATTTGAGGAAGAAATGTGTGTTAATCCTCAGGGAAGCCAAACACTGGGATAAATTCAGCATCATGTGTTAGCTGCAGAGACTCCTTCTATTCCCTCGTGGATATTTTCTGCATCTTTCTTGAGTAGCTTGCTGTCATGCTGATAGCATTCCATTTCTAATCTTTGGTTATTGGTGCCTGAAAAAACTATTATGAAATAATAGCTGTTACGTCAACAGAGGAACTTACCTTTCTGTGTTTGGGTAATATTTTCTTTCTGGGGGACATTTTGCCTATAATGAGCACCTGGAAACACTGGCTGTGAGCAATGTCTTGTTCTCTTTCAGACAGTCACTGCATTGGTTCATATAGTGAAGGTTTGTGGCAGAAACAGACAACTTCTCCTCCTTTTTTTTCACCTGTTTCCTTAGACAGGCAATAGATGCAAAGTGGGTACATGAAAATCGTTTTTTCTCTGTCTGGATGGATTTAGTTTTAATCAAAATAGTGTTACATTTATAACCACTGAGATCTTTCTGAGAGACGTGGAATGTATTACCTGTCATAGGTAGACTTTCAGAAGCAGAATGTTGTTAGTCCATTTCAGACAGCAAATCATCTGTCTCCTTTTCAGCCAATGGATACACTTTCCACTAGACATCACCAAGGCATTATATTTAAGAGTTACACATGTGTTGTCTCCCAGTAGGGCTGACAACACCCAGTGGCAGCCTGCTTATAGCTTTATCTCCTAAAATTTTCAATCCACAAACTCTTTTTAAAAATCTTTGAAGCCACATCATTTGAAAATGTAACTAGAACAGGAAATGGGGCACAAGGCTATAGATAATGTTGAAAAATCTCTTTTGTAAGAGTGCCTGAGAATATGCCAGCTACCCTTTCATTATGTCTCTCTACTGCAATGCTCGTGGAAATTCATGTGGCATTTAACATTTCTGTAACAGATTTTTGGCATTTATTTTGAAAAGTCTTGGAAACGGCATTCCCCTCCATCTGTTTTTACAGAAAACATGTAAGCATCGGTTGGTATTGGGAGGTCTTGGCTATTTGTGGGCTATTTGTATCACAGTTGCAGGAACCTTTTGTGGAAACAATGGTGCTGGTTTATAGACTTCTCTTCAGGCTGGGTGGGGATTTGTAAGTAATGAGCACTTCACAGGTACTGGAGACTTGATATACCACCTACAGTATACAGTGAGCCACCGTTGGTGGTGGAAGATCACAAACGTTCATGAGGTGAATCCACCAGCGTTCTCTCCATGACTCTAAACTTTATAAACTCATGATATATGTTTCCGTTCCTATAGAAGTAGCTGCACTTGTCCTGGTTCTTGGTTCTGTTAATCTTGGCTAAAAACAAATAAGTAAACAATTGAATTGAAACTTGAGAAAGCACTAGAGATACAAGTTTAGAAGTATCTCTAGCCAAATCTCCTGTATTCCCTTTCTAAGTATTGGACACAACTAAAGACTAAACAGATTTCCAGAGGAATAAGAAATTGGAAGCAATTGCAAATCCCCACACACAAATCCCTATCTGCATATGTAGTCTGAAGCAATGCAAACTGTTCCTGAGTTTTCCCTCCGTGCATCCGACGTGTCCCTTGCGGACTGCTGGGCATCTTATCACACAGCTCATCCACGAAGTGGGCAGCAGGACTGAGGTCCTCAAAGGATAGAGCCAGAGCAGAGACGTGTTGGAGCCTCACTGTACCAACTTAGAAGGGTGTGTGGTGAGCAAGGGGCAGAAGCTCTCTCTCACTTTCATGCTTCTTAAATCTACACCTCAATATGCCCCTTTGCTACTCGTCACATCAAGATATTTATTAGGAAGTATGTAGCAATTTTAAAATATTTTTGTTTTAATAAATATCTTTGTGTACCCAGGAGTTTTATAACATGATGTTATAGACTATACACAGATGGAAAAATTTGTTATTTCAGTAAGGCAGGTTAACCCATCTATCATTTCAGTTACATTTTTGACAGAAGAGCAGGTATAGTATACATAAAAATCCCCAACATAATGCAATGCCATTTATTACCTATTGCCTTCATGTTCTTTTTCTAGACATGTGCGTCTTTTGTATAAGTTACCTTGTTTCTCTTAACCCTTATTCCCTCTCCTGTTCATGGGGATAAGTTTCATTTTCTACCTCTGTGTATTTGATTTTTTTTTTTTTTTTTTGCCACATATAAATGGGATCATACACTCTTATTTTCATGCAGTCTCTATTATTTCCACAAACAATAATATATTTGATGTTCATATTCTGGTAAATGGCAATATCTCCTTTTTAGAGGATGAGTATGTTTCATATAGAGATGCATATAAACACATACACGCATCTATTCCCCGCATTTTTCTTGTCTAACTATTAATGTGTACTTAGGGTCTAGCTATGTCATGACTACTGTGAGTAATGCTGCAGAGCACTTGGAAGTGGAGATGCCTACATGGGGTAATAATTTCACCCCGTGAGATTTTTGGGGCACCTATCTACACAGAAGGGAATTTCTGAGTTGTTCGGAAGCTCTATATTTTATTTAATTATCTTAATTTCTTTTTCTCACATTGTTTCATAATGGTTCCTCTAATTTACCTCTACAGCAGTAGCATACCAGAGTGCCATTTCCAACACTTTATCTGACAAGTAACACTTTGATAATGGGTATCCAAATTCTGGGAGAGGATATTACATGGTGATTTAATTTGTACCTGCCAGTCTGTTTGACAATTTATGCCCTCTTTGGGAAAAAAAGTTTGCCATTCTTTTAAAAGATTACTGTATATTTTTTTAAACCCAGCTACCTTCAACAGTGAACTGAACACTCTATTTTTTTAGATTTGTTATTTTTATTCATGTGTGTATTCATGTGTATCTGTGTGTGTGTTATGTTCCTGTGTATGCCTGCCACTGATTATTCACGTGTATCTCTGTGTGCATGTGTGTTATGTTCCTGTGTATGTGTATCTCTGTGTGTGTGTGTTATGTTCCTGTGTATGTGTCTCTGTGTGAGTGTGTGCTATGTTCTTGGGTATGTGTGTTTCTGTGTGTGTGTGTGTGTGTGTGTGTGTGTGTGTGTGTTATGTTCCTGGATATGCCTGCCACTGACTATTCATGTGCATCTCTGTGTGCATGTGTGTTCTGTTCCTGTGTATGTGTATCTGTGTGTGTGTGTTATGTTCCTGGGTATGTATATCTCTGTGTGAGTGTGTGTTATGTTCCTGGGTATGTGTATCTCTGTGTGTGTGTGTGTTATGTTCCTGGGTATGTGTGTCTCTGTGTGAGTGTGTGTTATGTTCCTGGGTATGTGTGTCTCTGTGTGAGTGTGTGTTATGTTCCTGTGTATGTGTGTCTCTGTGTGAGTGTGTTATGTTCCTGTGTATGTGTATCTCTGTGTGCATGTGTGTTATGTTCCTGTGTATGTGTGTCTCTGTGTGCATGTGTGTTATGTTCCTGTGTATGTGTGTCTCTGTGTGAGTGTGTGTTATGTTCCTGGGTATGTGTGTCTCTGTGTGCATGTGTGTTATGTTCCGGTGTATGTGTGTCTCTGTGTACATGTGTGTTATGTTCCGGTGTATGTGTGTCTCTGTGTGAGTGTGTGTTATGTTCCTGGGTGTGTGTATCTCTGTGCGTGTATTTTATGTTCCTGTGTATGCCTGCCACTGACTAGAAGAATGAGTTGCATCACCTGGAGCTGGACTTGTAGGAAGTCCTGAGCCATGAAATGTGGGCACTGGGAACTGAACACAGGCTCTCTTGAAGAGCACCCTTAACTGCTGAGCCATCTCTTTAGCCCTATTAAATGTAATTAAATAATTACATGAAAAATTCTCGCTGCTCTTAGAAATAATAATGAATCTAAAAAACAAAAAACACACTTATGAAATCCTTTAAAAAGCATAGTGCTGAAAATAAGGAGAAAAGTTACATGAGGTGTTGACTTGAAGAAGACCTGAAGTTTTTCTGCATAGCATTCTATTTCTACAACTGGGGACATACACAGGTATTACCATGTGATAGCTGAAAAAGCCGGGTGCTTTTTTTGATAACTTTTCTTTACATGTATGAATCTGTAGCCATCTAATCTCATACTCCTTTGATAATGGAAGGAAATGTGTACCCCTATGTTGAAAAGGGGTGCGTCTAGGCTGGAGTGGCAACCAAAACACAAGATGACCTTTGTCAAATTTAATATTAAATTGTTGAACAAGGAATCAAGATGGCAGCAGCCACCAGCACGCCCAGGATCAGGGTGCTCCTGTGAACCTGAGAGACCCATGGAGGCTTCCTGGGGAGACGCAGTGGCCAAGTATGAGCCTGCTGAGCACGCAGTATCTCAGGGACAACTTTAAAAAGCAGGTCTTCTGGGAAGATGTTTTTAAATGGTGGTTTCATGGAATGGTAGCATGCATGGTGTGAAGAAGCAGAGCTAGAGACTCAGGGACAGGTATGAGGGCCAAGCTACGGCAGACAAACTCACATTATCCTTGCCAGGTAGGGCGAGTCCTTGGACTGCAGAGAGGCTCTGGTCACTAGCAGCCAGCCTCACACTATGGCTGCCAGCTAGACAGATGCCAGACCCGCACTGCACTGAGTCCCTGCTGCTGTTGCCTGTGCTTTCACTGCTTGGAGTAGGAGAGTGAAGGATGTGCCATAGCTCTGCCCACAGGCTGCAAACACTATGGTTGTCCCTAGAGTGCCAACGGGGTGGCCTGTGCTGAAGACAAGGTACGGTACAGCAGCCCGGAGCTTGAGAAGTTCCTGCCCCTGGACACACTGCCTAATCACAGTCAGCCCAACTCTGAACAACAAGATATTCAAGATAACAAAAAAAAAAGGTTCATTTTCTAGATTAATCCTATTTAAAAGACATCTGTGGTCCATGCTACTGTCAGAGGCCATGTTGGTGTCAGTGGTCTGTGCTGTCCCCGCAACCATTTTGTTGTCTATGGTCTGTATTGCCATGGACAGGAAGCTATTGAAGAGAATCCTTAAACATTGTGATAAGATGATGAGAGAGATGGAAGGAGGGAAGGAGGGAGGGAGGGAGGGAGGGAGGGAGGGAGGAGAGGGAAGCGGGGAGAGAGGAGGGGGTTAAAGGTAGGCTGGAAGAAGGGGATGCAAAAAGAAAGAGAAAGGGGAAGAAGTGACAGGAAGGAAATAATACAAATAAACAATAGAAAAGCATGGAGAGATAGAAGCAGATATTGATCAAAGAAGAAGAGAGGAGAGGAAAGAATAACAGGGGCTAGTCTTCGAGCCACCTTTTTTGTGGTTTCATTCTACCTCACAATCCTTCAGTATAGGGAGTGCGAGAGAAGGATTCGTCCCTCCTGAGACTTGCTGCTTAGGCTAGGTGATGAGCTGGGTTAAGGAGAAAACATTAAGTAGAATATAAGATTAAAGTTTAAATTTGCTGGGCCAACAAGTTAAGCAGTCTTCTCAAGATGTCCTTTAAAGGTTCTGTCTTTTGGGGGAAAAAAAACTAATTAGCCTAGGAAAGTGGAGTGCGGCTGTAGGGAAAAAAAAATGGTTTTCTGTCTCCACACATGGTTGCTGTAAAGCCACAAAGGCTCAGAGAAGGGCACACGCTCTTCCTCCTTCAGCCACAGAGGTGTTAGCTGTCTCGCCTCAGCCCGGAACTGTAAGCACACTGGCCACTAGGAGAAGGGCAGATATAGGACAAAATACACTCACTAGCCTCAGCTTGATCGGAACCTCTCAGGTCCTGCGTATTCCATTCCACTCCCTTCTTGGATTCCCCAGAGCAACCATGGCTCACTCAGCCTGTCCACCCACGTTCTCCCCTGGGAAACAGGAGATATTGATTTCACTTGACATTCGCATTTGCAAGGACACTCAGCTATACTCACCCAAGCCTCACTCTTACCAGGTCTTCAGTCAGGCTTTTGACGGTCCTTGCGCCAACGTGGGACAGCCACTGGCGAGGCTGATTCTTGCTAGACACCAGTGAGCCTCGAGAGACATGGTTCCCTACCACTCCATTAACGTGTCTCTTCACCAGAACTGTGCCGCGTGCCTAAGAGCCAGCGTCAGTAGTAAGACTTGCTTGTTCTCCTAACTCTCACGGGATGAAAAGTGCAGTGCTGATCTTGAGAAATACACAGTTATACATTTTATTACAAGTGCTAAAAAGGTCTAATCCTGGCAACCTCCTCCCCTGTAAGACAAACAGCCAAAGGTCCTGAGTTCAATTCCCAGCAACCACAGGGTGGCTCATAGCTGTTTACAATGAGATCTGGTGCCATCTTCTGGCCTGCAGACACACATATGGGCAGAACACTGAACAAATAATAAGTGAATAGAAAAAGAATAATCTTAATTTTGTATAGCTTGCCACTTTTAGCCTTGAACTAGGAATACCCAAGGGTAGAACAAAAGCACAGCCTTCACTTTGTTAAATTATCACTATGATAGAGATGAGAAACTTTTAAAACATTCCTAGTTCATACATGACTAACTGGTACCCAAGATGCCACAATGACTCATACATAGCCTTAAGAAGGGCACAGAAGCTGCCTGTAGTGTTACAGGCCTTTAATCCCAGCACTCTGGGAGGCAGGAACAGGTGGATCTCTGTGAGTTTGAGATTAGCCTGGTCTACAAAGCGAGTTCCAGGACTGCCAGGACTGTTACACAGAGAAACATTATATTGAAAAACAGAAACAAAACAAAAAAAAAGAAGGATCCAGATAACACAGGTAGATGAACTTAAAGGCTACATGCAAAGCCTGTCAAAGCTTGTAAATGTCACATTCCTATGTTGTATAGACCCCCAAATTTGCATATGTAGAAAAAGCTCATGTTTAAATTTGAGCAAACAAATGCAGTAAGAATATCTTTGTGTCTAACGCATCAACCCATAGATTGTCAATGTAATTAAGATAGCATGGTGTTGGAAAAGAAAGAGCAATAAATTATCTTTTTAGGAAATAATCCCTCCTTTGTAACCTGATCACTCTTGGATATACTTATATTGTAAATGTATTAAAAATAAATCCACAGGTCACCTTACACATCACTTAGTATTCAAATCATATACCCTTAATAAAAAAAGATGAGCCCTAAAACTTTCCTCAAAAATTCTATTAATTTCCAGTTGCATGCAAAATTTTATGATTTCAAAGGAATGTATGTGTATGTGTGTAGTTAAAGCACTGGGCATATATATTTTATGTCTTTTCTGTTTTCCTTTTTTTAGTGGAAAATGCCTGTTAAATTTAGTAACAATTTTATGTGAATGAAACGTCATCCCATCTACAAAGTATGGACTTTAAATCCAGTTTTGATCCAATAGCATTATATAGCTGAATAAATCTCTTCTGCTTGTGTGGTTTCTGGTAATGCTATCGTGCTTGTGCTTACTGGCCCCCCTCTAGGGGAGTGATGGATGGCTGTGAGACTTAACCCAGCTCGACATCAAGTTCTTGCAAACCGCATACAAGCCCTTCATAAATCTGAATAATTTGCTGCTGCTTTGCAACCATTCTGTGAGCTCTAGAGTGGCGTTGCTCTAAAATTATGTATTATTACAACCACCTCTAGAAACAAAAGGGCTTTGGTTGTTTCCATAAGTGAATTACATTTTCATATATTTTACGCTGTTAGAGTGAGCATTGCTTAGCAACAAGTATCAAAGAATGAGGAAGTAGAGCAAGTCTTCGTAGCATAACGTTCTGGTTCTCCACCCCGTGTCGCTACTGTCTGGAGAAACTCACTGCGAGTCCTGACTTGTCTAGACCAGAAGAGTGATTTCCTCTCATTGTATATGCCTGCCTGTGTTCACATTGTCCTATCTGTGTATATACATATAGATTGTATGTGTGTACGTGCACACATACATGTGAATGTGTGCTCATGTTGTGCATGTGTGTGTGCACGCACATGCACACACACACACACACACACACACACACACACACACACACGCAGAGGCTAGGGGTAAGCGTTGAAACCCTTTAATTATCTCCACATCATTTTCTAAGATGAAGTTTCTCCGGACCCTCACTATCACCATCACACGGTTAGAGTAGTGTCTAATGAACCTCAGAAAACCTATCTGTCTCCACCTCCCAGCCATCATACTGGATTTTCTGTGGTGTTTGGGGCGACAGAGCCATCTCCTCAGCCTGTCTTCTCACCATTTTTCTTCGTTAAACTAACCATATTAGCATATTACAGCAGAGATGAAATGTGAGATGACACCAATCACTCAACTTGCACCTAATGTACACAAAAGGCATTTTCACATGGAACTTAACTCACACTAATTTTTAAAAGACAAACATCAATGACTCTGTGAACCAGACCCCTCTGACAGCACTGCATCTTCATACCCTTACTTAAGGTGACAGAAAGCAGAAACATGTTTGTAGATGCTGGTTTAGATTTCACAGTGACCAAGGAACGGTTTCTCCCCCACCCCTCCAAGTGTGCAAGGGACATACTTTTGGAAGACTGGTATGTAGGGGAAGCCTAGGGCAAAAGCAAGTTAATCTCTTCCACCACCATGTGGGTTGAATAGATTTCTTTGGTTGATTCAGATAGAAATGTTTCTAAACTTACCCAAGATCCATAGCTCCCTTTAAAATCAGTTCTGAGTCCACCAGAAGTTGTGTAACATAAGCACATAATGTAGACCTTTCCCACTCAAGATTTTAACTCGCAAGCTGTGCAAACACATTATGATAATGTGCTGGCCTTGGCGGGAGCTATTTTTGTCTTCCATTTGGCCCTGGTTTCCTGTGGGTTCCACAGGGCAGATGCTTCTTCATCCAGTCTACACAGTTGTTCTCACGGGTGATATGAGGAGTGGAAGCAAGCCAAATTTTTCCCCATGGGTTTACTTTTTAAAAACTGGGCTAAGGTGCTTTAAAAGCGGTTGGAAGAGAAGTGAAGATCAGTGAGACACTGTGAGAGGCATGGCCTTCCCAGCCAAGTGTACAGCTAGGTCAGAGTCTGGAAGCACCGCTCCTACAAGTCAACTTCTTTTGACCATTTCTGGTGCTCACACACATCAATAGCCACAGGTCTAAATGCCATTTTTCTCTATTAGTCAGAGTACTGAACTTGAAATATAAAAGTGGTCAAAGTCCTTACAAAAATCAATAAAGAAATATTTGTCTGTCAAATATTTCTCCTAGCACAAACACACACTACATATATGTATATTTTAAAAAAAGGTTAAGTGGGCATAATCAATTTGGTTTTGAAAGTTAGCTTTAAAAGACCCTGAACCTTGAGAAAAGTGACATTGTAGAAGAAAAGCAAAGATTAGTTAAAACTGAGATGTGAGACGTCATTACACACAGCTGTATTAGACAGCATAATGTCTGATTTCCTAAATTTTTAATAGAATTCAAAAATATCTAACATTGCCCTCTTGTATTGAATTATAATATAAATATACTCCAGGGGAAATGTAATTGCTCATCTGTTCTTGAACCTTCCATCCATAATGAATATTATATTATGGCATGATTTTATAAAGTTAAATGTTTCTTTTGACAAGGAACATTTATCACCTAAAAATACTCAAGGCTTTGGATTTTTCCTTCTGCTTTATCTTTTATGAGACTCATTTCCTGGCCTTTTCTGCTATTCTAGCTCCTGTTCTTGAAACTGACACATGGAATGCTAGATGCTCTGACCACTGTGTATAATCCATCGAGTTTTATTTTGACTCTCAATTGATGGCAGTTCTACAGGTCATATTGTGAAAAGTTTCTCAAAACCAAGACTGAAAATTATAAATGTCAAACACAGTCTCATCTTTTTCCTTGTTTGTTTCTTACCAATTATCAAAGATTATATATGTGTGTCTATATGTCTCTCTGGAAAAGAACAACTCTAATGTCACAATGTCATAGCAAGCATGCATTATCATTTAGTTTAAAAATAGCATAGGAGAGGATGTGAGCCTATGTTGGAGCAGTGGATGGTTTTATGAGTTCCTTAACACCCTGGCCCATGCTCCTGCTGCTGTCATGTCCTGCTACCTGCACCCACACTCCCATCACCCAACATGTCTCTTCATCAGAAGCGTGGCAGAGGACACCAGATCTGATGGTCCAATAGTAGACGTTTATCACTAGGCATCCCAAATGTGCATATGTTCAGTTTGAGGATGCTAATGACAGTGAAGATAATGTACATACTTTGCACATAAAAATGGGTTTGCGAGTGTCAAATTGAAATACAGTTCACACCGGGGTATCAGAAGACACCAGATCAAATGAAAGCCAAGGAAGGGAGGAATATGTACAGCTCTTCAGGATGTGATGATTATGATCGATGTAAACATTGAAAGGAGGACAAAAGAGTCTCTTCTGATTACCACTCTAGGAATAGTGGGATGGCTGGAAAACCATGGGGGAGTAGAAGCCACTCCAGCAATGATAGGCCAAGCTGCTGCTTACTAAACTTCAAGAAAGGCTAACATGGTTATTCTTACTAAACTTAAAGATAGATTTGGAAGCAGAAAAAGAATCAAGGAAGGCAGCTCCGACAACTGAAGGTGGGAGGGAGGTGCTTCAGCATGAAGGCTGTACAGATATTTTGATTGTGGTCTGTAACAAGAAGAGAATTTTCAGAAACTACATGGAATGATTGAAATCCCTTCAAGTTTGAAAGTGAGAATTTTTAAGACAAATAAAAGATAATTCGATTTTGTACTTGTGAAAATTAATCCATAAATATGAACAGGTTTGTAGTGATTCCTGGGTTGCAGAGACGTGATAATTTACTGGAACCTAGCATGTCTAAACATCAAGGAACACACATAGTCTCTAACAGGCCCTCTCTCGATCTGTGTCAAACTAAATTGGATGGTAAAGGTGGTCCAAAATAAATACTTTCTTGGTTATCTCTTTAGATTAGTTCCATTTATGCCAATGTTCGCAGGTTTTGCCTTTACTTATTCTACTGCCAGGACTTTCTGTTTAACTCTGTTTTGCTGGCCTCTGAGTTTGTTTAGTTGCATACAATATATACTTTATAACTAACCACTCTTTCACAAAACTAGAAGGAACAAGGCCACTATTTCCTAGGATTGGATTTTGCAGGTGGTTGGTCAATGTAGGCAGAACAAAAAGTGGGACCAGTAAGAGTTCATTGACTCTGAAAGGCTTTCTTTTTTCTTTCTTCAGGACAGTCCTGGGGTAGAGATCACATGGCGTTGAGAATCATGACTGCTAAGGTAACTAGTAAAAAAACATTTTAAAAATCAATGGCCAGTATGTCATAGTCAGATGTAAGTGGGACAAGAAAGCATCTACAATGAAATAGGCTCTGCAAAACAAGTAGGCAAAGTGTCGTTGAGTATTGATATTACTTAGATTTTATTACTGTTCACCTAAAATTGGCTTTTTTGGAACATGAAAGCAATAGCCATTAGAGCAAAAATATGGTTGGTGGGTATATGCAAAATCAACAGTGAGGCTTATAATTTAATCAAAGTAATTAAGTTACTGATATCTACTGTGGCCTCTGAATGTCCTATATTTCTTTAATGGAGACCAAAGCTGGCAATCTAGTATGAAAAAGTTACTGGGCCTCTTATATCCAAAAAGGAACAGTGGTTCATCTTACAAGAATAGATAATATTCTGACTTTATTTTGTCTTTTCCTTCTCACAATGTCTCACTGCCGAGGGGTTTATAAATGTTCAATTTATACGAAAGAGATTCCAGAAGCCATAGGATTTGTGTTTATCATTTTTCATCGCTATAACAAAGTTCCTGAGAATAATTTAAAAGTAAGAAGGATTCATTTTGGATAATGGCTTAATAGGTTGTTGTTTTGGGTCAAATGGCTCCATTGCTCCTAATTAGCGGTGAGACACAAACACTAAGGCAGAAGAACTTAATGGGGGAATGCTTCCTACCTCATGACAGCCAAAGGGCAGAGGTATTAACTAACTACATAAAATAAGGCTAAGATACAGCCTTCAAAGTCAGACCTAAAGTGTCCTACCTCCTCAAACTAGCTCCATCTATTGCTAACCCATTTAGTTATGAACTTACCAACTCATTAATCTATTGATGAGGTTGGTGATGTCATGATCCAATCATTTCTCAATAGGTGTCACCAGCTTGGAACCAAGCCAGCAACACATCTAAGCATCACCCAGGCAGAGAGCCCATTTTTTCAGAAAAGATGTGGGAATATTCATATGAGATGATCATCAAAAGATTACCTCTATTACTCATCCCACTGTTTATATTCCATTCACACTACCTAGTAGCAGTGAGTCTCATAAATAGCTGAAATAAAATAGCTGAAATGAACTTCTTAAAGCATAGGTAAAATATGAGCTTATAGAAAACACCTGAAAGTTCTCCTTTGTTTTTAAGTCAGGGTCTCTTGCTAAATATGAAACTTACTAATTGCCTAGATGGGCTTTTCTGCAAGCCCCATCAATCTGCATGCCTCTACCTCCTCAGCAGTGAAATTCAGGAAAGCATCACTGCACCTGCCTTTGTGGGTAGGTCTTGGAGATGCACATTGAGGCCTTCATGTTTGTACAGTGAGCACATTCCTGGTTGAGTCATCCTCCGAACCCCCTTCTCAATTTTCTTGAACACAACATAAGCTTAATGCTCTCCATTTATTTTTACAGATTTAGAATAAATTTTATTTTCCTTTAAAATATTACTTTTGTAGTATATTGTATTCTTCTTTTGCATATGCATATGTAAAACATGTATATGAATGTTTGTGTTTGTATATGCATACATGTGTCTGCAGGTATACATACCTAGGCACATGTGTACTTGTGGAGGCCTGAAGTTGATATCAAATAACTTTCTTTAAAGTGGGCTTAGGAAAATAGCTGCTGAGACACTATCCTGACCTTTGTAGGTCGTTGGTTTCTGGTCCAACCACATTGTTAACAACTAGATGCATTTTGGAACTTTTTTTTTTTAACTCCACAGTGTTGTTATTTTCTTGAAAACACTTTGCAGAAGTACAGTGTCCATACTGGGTAAGACAGATAAGTCATGATACTTTTCTTTTAATAAACCAGATTATGCCAATAATATCTGGAAAATGGCACTTTAGCAGACAACACATGAGAAATATGTTTACTGACTTCAGTTTTAAATGTAAGTGTTATTGTGATGCAAAGACTATAATTTTAAGAGTACTCAAAAATTAGAATGAAGTCTGAATTTTCATAAAATAATCTAAAATAAAAGTTGCTAATGTGTTGAAGTAGGCATTTGTTCTCTAAGAGCATTGCATACTTTTATACTGGAAAGAACACATGAGTAATCAAGGAACCACTTATTGAAGATTCAAATATAGTATTGGACTAATTGCCCTCCTGGGCACTTAATGAGAGAGACTCCAAGATTAGTTAATTCCAAGAGGAAATGGAGATGACCGAAGAAATAAGTTTGTGGTCTAGAAAGCAATAAATTATTTCACAGGAAATAGCTCATTGTGAGATTAGGCCTCAAGAAGATAATTTTTTTTTTCTTCTTGTGCCAAGCTCTCTTATCTCAAAGGCATGAGTCTAGAAATGTAATGTATTCTCTCTGCTCTATGAATGTTAATTCTCATGTACATTTGTTACAGACCAAGACTTACATAATGCCCTGTTCACCAGTGCCAGCCATTAGCACATTAATTAAGATTTTCTTTGTGCTTCTATTGAGATAAATCATTATTTTTGGATTAAATTCTGTACCCTAAGAACTCCAATTTTCATGATGAATCAGAGCCCTTGTTATAACTGCAAAGTGAAGCTATGCACAAGCACATTTGCACATGCTGGCTGCATTTATGTAGTTTCTCCAGCACTTAGAGGAGGAATAAATGGCTATTAAGCATGAAAGAACATGATTGATAAAAGCAGCATAAATATTACCCAGCCTTTCAAATTTTCCATGGGCTTGTGGGCATTGTGTAACTGCTCAAAAGTAAATAGTCTCCTTTCTCTTCCAGTCTATACAAGCCATGGCTTACTATAAATTGTCTTGACTTTCCAAAATTCTGGTGCCAAAAAAACTGGGGAAATATACACTTATATATCCAGAAATTAGAATGTATATGATGAAACATGCACTGCAATCAACAGGCAGAGTCATTCTGGGATAATTCTGTTATCGTCGTTGAGTCTGAGCATGTTAACTTTATGCCGCTCGATACATTGAAGGACACTGTTGAGAAGTAATGTCCTTTAGACAGGTTTATCTAATTCAACTGGGAAAAAAAAAGCTCCAGGTTTTATTTAGCTTCCCAGAAAGGGTTGCACTTTATGGAGGTTCAAGGGACTGTACTGTACCTTTCTTTTAGATAAAGAAATTAAGCTTAAAAAGCAAGGCATTGCTGAAAGCACCGTGCACTTCAGTAACCAAGACCAGAGGCCCCTGAGCTGGAACTAAACTGTATGATCCCTTTCTGAGGACCAGGTTTCATGGCGCTAGAAGGCACCATGCAAGCTTCCAAAGGAGGCAAACACCAGGCTTGATGCCTATGTACCACAGCAATGGCCGACATGGCATGATAACCATAAAGGTGCAGTAATGGCACGCATATCTTAGAGATAACCAACAGCACTCTAATTGGACTTAAGGCACACACACACAAAAAAAACCAACCAAACAAACAAACAAAAACCCACGAGGAAAATGGTGCCTGCTACTGGTAACCCAGCCAACCATGCAGGGTAAGTGATGTTATGGATCCTGGCAGGCAGTCTACAATCACTCACCACTTAACTAAAGCAGCATAAACTCTAACAATAATCCACAAAGGTTTGTCCTTACACTCAGAGGTGAGTGTGATATCTACTCTTCATCAGGGAAACTTCTCTTTGCAACAGACAGAGACCATCACAGAAAACAACAACCAATCAAAATGCAGAGTTCTGGAGCCCAGTCCCAATGGATCTATCTACAAAACACTTCCACACCTAAGGCTCAGGGAACATTGTGGAGGAGGGGCAGAAAGATTATAAAAGCCAGGGGATCAAGGAGATTGCAGTGAGACTGTGTCTCCTTACGAATGACCGAATCTATCTCACGAAGTCTCGCCAATATGAGTACTAAACATTTGCCTAACAAAGGTGACACCAGTAGGCATGCCAATGGAGTCAGAAGAAGGGCAAGAGCAGCTTTTCCTAAGAAAGAGCACACCAATGTGTTATCAACACCAAATGGCCAGCCCTGAAAACCTCTCTCTCTCTCTCTCTCTCTCTCTCTCTCTCTCTCTCCCTCTCTCTCCCCCTCTCTCTTGCTCTCTCTCTCTCTCTCTCTCCCTCTCTCTCTCTCCATCTCTCTCTCTCTCTCTCTCTCTCTCTCTCTCTCTCTCTCTCTCTCTGTCTACATATATATTATTACACAAATTGAGGTTATATTCTGAAAATATAGTCATATGTATGCATGTAGTAGCAAGTGACGAAAACAAGAGACTATGACTAAAAAAGAGCGGGCAGTAGGATACGGGAGGACTTGAAGAGAGGAAGTGAGTGGAAGGGAACATGACGTAATAACATTATAGCCTCAAAAAGAATAAAAGGTCGTGTGTTGCTAGTTTTCTCTGCTTCTGTTGCTTTGTCCTATTCTCAAGCCTTACTCTTTTTTTTTTAATTTTAATTTTAATTTTTTTTTTATTCTTTTATTTCTCCAGCCAGAGAGCCGTCCCAGGAGACATGGTTGTAGCTTTGCTTATGTCTAGCAGAATAAAACATCCGCATGGCTGACTTCAACCTTGTAGGAGAGCAAACAAAGTTCAGTGGCTACCACAACAAACAATGGAAGCAAATGAGGGGAAACAAGGAAAGGATTTCTAAGTTTTGCTGACGCACTAATGTGCTTGTAGCCAATAACTCTCTAGGAAAGGAAGACACCACAGTAATGCTCACACTTGGCAACTGCTTAACATCTGATTCTGTGCTGGGATCCTATAAGATTATTATAAAAATAGTTTTTTAATCCTACAGGTCATTTAATCTGGGGGATAATGTTCTCATGTCACAGGAAGAAAACTGAATTCCTGAAAGTTCTCTGTAAAATATCCTGTCCCTTCCTTGTGTGATCCTTTCTGTGCTGTTCAACAAAGACACAGCAATGCTTTTTGTGAGAAATAAGTCACACAACAGACAAGAATAGCCATATAACATATAGACGCACATGCATGTACAGCACCACAAAGAAGAAGACATGGATGCAGAAACAGATTTAAAAGACAGTCCTCAGGCAGGCACAGACTCAAGAGAAAATGGTGCTTGGCATACAGAGTAAAGAGCTCAAATCCGAGCTTGCTCTTGGTTAAGTGACTCTGAAGGGGAGTGTTTTATTTCTTTCCTTAATGTGACACCGATGCATTATTAGTGACTCGGAGTTAATCACTAATGTGTTAATCCATACAATTAACCTTTTCAGACAAAAGAATCCTAATACATGAACTACCAACCTTTTGAGTACATACAATTCTTACAGTGAGATTTAGCTTCTAGTTTCATTACAACACTACCATCTTATACCAGTCAATGTTTCAGCTGAAAGTGTCAATCCGCATATAAGTCAGTAAATTTGTGGAAGTCTCAGTGTGTTAAACCCCCTAGCAGAAATCAAGAAGTTCAAAATTGAAACAATGGACATAATTGTGTAGGAGGCAGAGGCCGAAGGTGTGGCTGGTGCTGAAGGCTTGGAATCTATGCCTGGTTCACACTGTATGGAAGAGTGAGTGTGTATACAATAAGCACTCAGTTCTGAAAGGTTGGTCTTGTCACACATGTACTTATTGGAAAACAAGAAAATTATCATTATCATCTTCATCAATGCCATCACCATTCGTTGAATATCTGTTAATCAATTATCCAAACATGCATTACATTTTTGATACTCTAGTGATTCATTCAAGAAGTAATAATATTGCCATGGTTTTACAAATGAGGGAATTAATTGACGCTTAGGACCCTGAATAAATTACTTGACTTATTAAGAAGAGATTTGGATTTGAACCCCAAAGTAAATAACAATGGCAACTTAATATTTTTCAATACAGAGGGTAAATAATACAAAGAGAGGAAAACTTTCCCTTCAAAAATTTCATACTGGACCATTTCCATTCTCCATCAAGTACTTATAGACAAAATTCTAATAGACAGACTTCTGCCTGCGTTCCTGCATCTAGTCACTGACCCCAGTGGTCCATCCTCATCTACCTGTCACATTCATTTCCTCCCCCTTCCTAACTATTTGTCCTATTATGCTTAATCTGCTAGGAAAAATAACACATGTTATTTAAGGCCTAACTCAAAAATATCTACCTTTCTTAAACTTTCAGTCTCATAAGTGTAGCCTCTGAATGATCACCCGTTTCTCAGGAGCATGCATCACTTTTAATGTTTTGTTTTTGTATTGGCTTTTGGGTTTTGATTTTTTGAGACAGGGTTTTTCTGTATAGCCCTGGCTGTCCTAGACTCGCTTTGTAGACAAGACTGGTCTTGAACTCACAGAGATCCACCTGCCTCTGCCTCTTGGGTGCTGGGATTAAAGGCGTGAGCCACCATGCCCAGTGTATCACCTTTAATGTTTATGTGACTTTTAAACACACAGTTCAGTGTCATGTTTACCAACATGTGCTCACATTTTTGTAGCTTTGTAACTTTTACCTTAAAATAACTTTAGGATACAAGGAGGTTGAAAGAAGACAGTCTAATGCATCCTTTATAGACTTCTACAAAATTTGCTGACAGTTCAGGTAGCAAACTGTCTCTGTCATCTTCTCATTTGGAAAGCTACTACTCTGCACTCCTGCCATACTCAGATAATCAAGTTTATTCCTTCTCAAGTCTCTGATGGAGTTGAAGACCATGGAGCTTAGTTTTAAAATGAAGTTTAGTTGTTTAGGGGTTAAGATGTTTTTATGTCTAGATAGAGGTTTTAAGTTGATAATGACAAGATGTAATGGAGATTGATTTACACTCAAAATTTTAGATGCACCAAGATAGGAAAGATGTTTTCTTCAAAGCTGTCAAATACAAATAGCGAAAACACCAAGAATGTAACATTTATATAAGTCCTGATTGTGTCATGGTTCTTCTTGTTATAAGTAGTTTTTGTATACATGTGTACTGATATAAATTAAAATGTAAAAAATAAAAATTGTTTAATTAATAAATTTAAAAAAGAAAGCTAAAAAAATTGTTGTGCAGTCTAAAACCAGATAGTTGGCAGAGCAAGTATTACCTCCATAAGATTCTTTTTTTTTGTTAAATTTATTTTTTATTAATTCATTCATATTACATCTCAATTGTTACCCAATCCCTTCTATCCTCCCATTCCTCCCTCCCACTTCCACCCTATTCCCCTCCCCTATGACTGTGACTGAGGAGAACCTCCTCCCCTGTATATGATCATAGGGTGTAAAGTCTCTTCTTGGTAACCTGCTATCCATCCCCTGAATGCCACCAGGCCTCCCCATCAAGAGAATGTGGTCAAATATGGGGCACCAGAGTTCATGTGATAGTCAGTCCTCACACTTCACTGATCTGTGAAGAATGTCCTGTTCATTGGCTAGATCTGGGTAAGGGTTCAATGTTTACTGCATGTATTGTCCTTGGTTGGTGCCATAGTTTGAGCAGAACCCCTGGGCCCAGATCTGCCCATCATAATGTTCTTCTTGTAGGTTTCTAGGACCTTCTTGATCCTTCTATTTCCCTATTCTCCCATACTTCTCTCACCTAGAATCCCAATAGGATGTCTTCACATTTATCCCACTTTCCTGGTAAGTGAAGACTTTCATGGGACATGCCCCTTGGGCTAATGTCCAGTTATGAGTATATATCATTTGAGTCTTTCTGCCTCTGGGTTAACTCACTCATTATGATCATTTCTAGTTCAATCCATTTGTCCACAAATTTCAGGAATTCCTTCATTTTTAATAGCTGAGTAGTATTCCATGGTGTAAATGTACCACAGTTTCTTTATCCAATCTTCTACTGAGGGACACTTAGGCTGTTTCCATGAGAGATGGCTCAGCCATTAAAGGCTAGGCTCACAACAAAAAAAATATAAGTGCTCCATAAGATTCTGTAAGCTACTATCTGCCCACAAAAATGTGAGTTCATATTTGCATGGATCGTTGGTGACCTGCCTTGTGAAAGAACATCACCGGATATGATGATAATAACTGGCTCACAAACTGCTTCAAAAAACAGCCTATTGTGTGTGAATCTCATTGTTACTATGGCAGTAGGCATGATTCACAGAGAAGTTTAGAGGACTTAGCCAACTACACTTAAAGTTCAGAGAATGACACAGTCTTACTAAGCAAGTGCTATATAGAGAGATATCGCACAGATACACCCTACAACAGAGTTCTTTGGGAAAATAGAAGGAAAGAAAGAAGACAAATTTTGGAATCAGATTGTAGTCTTAATTCTGGATCTAACACTGATTAGCAGCTGTGTGACACTTGCCAAAGTTCATAACTTCTCTGAGCTTTAGTTTTCTTGTCTGTATAGTTGGAAGCTAGTAATAATCACACAGGATTGTTTAAAGCTTATATTCAAGAATAAACAAAAAGACCCATTATTTATTAAAATCTTAAGTACAGTTTTGAACATTTCGGATCATGTAAAGCATGTGGAAATGCTATAGACCCATCCTTGAGCCACCAGAATCTGCCTGGAAAGACATTAATTAGAGATTATAAAACTTATTAAACGGTAATATTGAATAGAACTATGCTCTGTCTAATACTTTTAATTATTTATTATATTTTAAAATGTTAGTTTAATATTGCATTATAATGAGCTCTTCTTTTCCTTATGCTTAGTATACAAAATATTTGACATATTTACTACCCTAGAGGAAGATTTTTAAGATGGAATTTAATTTGGCTAGCATTATGGAAGAGCTGGTCTCTCTTATCAGAAGAATTACTTATGCTTATAACTTTCTTTTTTTCTATTTTTTCTTAAATTTTTTTATTTTTACATATACTTTTATATTATTACACATATTACACATTGGTAAAAAAAAAAACCACCAACAACAATTTATTCCAATTTCACAGTTTTACAGGTGTTTGCTTTTGTCTGCATATCAGTGCATACACATGTGTGAGAATCTATGTAATTAGATGTATAGCTGCATATACCTACTGCTACAATAGAGTTGTTATATTGTACTCCTTTCTTACATTATTTTACATAGCCCTAACCTACTATCCTATTTCTATCCCTAAAGCAATCAACTACTAATCTCTCTATTATCTTAATTCAATTATTTATGATAATAGGGTCGTTTAACACATAGTTTAAGACTGAATTTTTTAATTGGCACATACTATTTGTACATTTTAGTGGAATTCATTGGTCCCATTTTTTTAAACTCCCACTTATGAATAGAATATCCCCTCATTGTCTTCCTGGGTCTGACTTACTTCATTGAACATTGTAGTCTCTAGTCCTAACCATTTGCTTCAAATGCCAGGGTTTCACGCTAGGATAATCCTCCACTGTGTGAGCTATCTACACTCCGGTACCCCTTGGAATGCCAACTTCACAGCTGGAACTGACTGAGTCATATGTTTTCTCTATTTCCAATTTTTAGGAAGCTCCACTTGTTTCCCACAAAGGTTGGCCCAATTTCCATCCTCACAGTGTGTGTGTGTGTGCGTGTGTGTGAGATGGTTCTTTCCTGATGTTCTCATGAATGTTTAGTTACTCATTGATTTTAAAAAAATAATTACCATACTAAACAGGATGAGATAATATCTTTTTGTGCCTCTGATTTACAGTTCCATTGTGGCTAGTTATATTAAGCATTTATATATATATATATCTTAGCCATTTAAATTTCTCCTTTGGAGGTGTGCCTTTTCAGATCACTGGCTGTATTTCAATTAGATGGTGCATCTCCAGCCAGCTTTTTCTCTACAGTGGAGAAAAGTCAGCTTTTTAAATAAATGGTAATGGGACAAATGGATGCCCTTACACAAAAGACTGAAATTTGGTCTTAACCTCTTATACTGTGCAGTGTTCAACTTAAAATAGATAAAATATATAAGTATATGTCCCAAACTTCTAAAAAAAAAAAACTACTAGGAGAAACTGTAATAGAAACAGTCCACAACATAGGACTTGGGCATGGAGCACTGGAAGCAAAAGCTAGGAAATAGCAAACAGGGTTCCCTAAAACAGAACCCTCAGGACAAGAAACAGTAAGTAGAGTGAAAGGTCACCCTACTAAACTGGGGGTGGGGGGCAACTACTGACTATATTTTTAACAAATGAACAATCCCCAGAATATTTAAAAGAGATGGTAATGGCACATGCTTGTGATTTCAGCATTTGGGAAGCTGGGGCAAGAGGATTGTAAGACCCCCATTTAGCCCGGACTATGTCACAAGACCCTGTTCCAACAAAAAAGTAAAATAGGCAAATAAAAATAAACTAAAACTTAATATCAAGATTCAGTTTCTTACTTAAAACATATCCTGGAGATCCCACTAGATTGTTGCAGGTACTAATGCTCTTTTCTTGTATTCATAGGCAGTGTTGCACATTTGCCTCCACTCTAGGGTCAAAGATAGTTCTTTCTGGATTCATTTACAACCTTGCTATCCTTTTCAATGAATCATCAGTTCCTGTCTTTTCTCTCTGCTTTTTAGAGTGAACTGTTTGTTTACTGTTGTGATTCTGTGTTGTGTTATACACACAAGCCTTTTGTCAATATGTGACTTGCAAATATCTCTATGGAGTCCATACTTCATCGCATTCCCTTTACTAATTCTTTCAAATATCAAAAAGTGTGACTTTTAATAAGATTCCCCTCCTCTTTTCAACCTTTTTCTGTACTAGGTCATCTTTTTTTTCTTTGTTATAAATATGAACCGCATTTATCTATCCTGCTATAGATTAGATCTAGAATGTCTTTCTTCAGTACATGTGTGGAAAATTTGGTACCAGTCCCTAGTGTTATGGAGAAGTATGGAACCCATAGAGGTGAAAACCAGGAAAGGAAAGTAGGAAACTAGGCATGTGCCCTTGAAGGAAGGAAATGCCATATTTCTCCTTCGCTCTTTACTGCCTGATCACCATGGGGTGAGCAGACCCCTCTCTCACATGATCTCTATGTCTCTTGGAGAGTCTCCAAGATATCCTTCACACTCATGATACTAGGAATAGAAGTCGTTTTTATACCTTTTTTCTGATCTGGGTTATTTTTATGGATTTTTCTCGCATTATCACATCAGATTGAAATACAGGATCCCAGCAAAACGTGTGAGGAATGACACTACATCCATTCTCAGTCTCTAAAGGACAACGTTCATGTCCCACTATTAGGTGCCATGTTCACCATAGTTTTGTTAGGTGTTTGTTGTGAGGACCTTTCCTCTCTGTATCCAATTTTTAAAATATGCCTATCACGAACAGGTGCTGCCTTCTGTCAAATAATTTCTGTGTCATTGAATATGATCCCGTGAAATTTTGTCCTTGATATGTTGATATGGAGAACTACATTAATTAAATTTATAAAGTATAACCAGCTCTGCATTTTGGAGTAAATCTCTTTGTTCTGACACATTAATCTTTCACACTTCATTGGATTTGCTAATCTCTTCTTAAAGACATTTAACGTAAGTTCAGAAAGACATCATTTTGCTGTGTCATTTTCTTTCTCTGTGCTGTTCTTGTGTAGTGGGCTTTAAGGCAATACTGGCCTTATAAAATGTTTTTTCCCATGAGAAGTTGATACTAATTCTTCTTGAAATCGTCACTAAAATTCATTATTGAAACTATCTTGGCCTGGAGTTTCTTTTGGTGGAGACTTCAAGCATAAACCCCTTTTGCTTTAATGTTTATATGACAATTCATTTTATACTGTTCATCTTAGCTTAATAAAGTCTGGTCATTTCTGGTTTCCAAGTAATTGGAGGTTTTGTTTTTTTTTTTTTTTTTTTTTTTTTGGGGGGGGGTTTTTTTTTTTTTTTTTTCTAACTAATCTGGGAACAATTGTATGCCAGTTCATTTTAATCTTGATTTTAATGCAAATCATCCCAGCAATTACTTACCTATCTTTATGATGAATAAGGCTATCTGAACCATATTTAAAATGCTTCTTGGTACTTTCACTTTACTAATGTTTTTGAAAGTATGTTTATGATTTTAGTATCTATTTACTATTTGAAAAATTCAGACAGTACATAATGTATCTTGATCTTGTCCACCCATCCTCATCTCTAATTTTCCCCAGAACCTTCCTACATTTTTGTCTCCCAACTTCACAAACAACTGAGTTCATTTGGTGCTGCCCATATGTGCATTGGTGTAAAGTCATCCAAGGGGCTGTGAGTGACCATCTCTAAAGAAAGTACCCTTTCCTCCCCCAGGGCCCAGGCAATGTCCGTAGTCCATCAGCTAGGAAAAGGACCCTGGGAGCTTTTCTTCCCTCCATGCTAGAATTTTCAGTTACCTTGATCTTGTGGCACTCTTGTCTTGAAAGTCATGGCAACTGTGAGTTTGCTTGCACTGTGTATGTGACCTCAACACTTACAGTCCCCATCCCACCATATTTTGCATTTGAAAAGCTTTTCTTCTTCTGGCTCCTTGTCCCTTTTTGTAATATTGATGCAAATTCTAGAGACATCACTGTACTCCACCTCCAGAGCCCTCCTTCCACCTCTATTCATCGACACTAATGTTTTTAAAAATTCAAATCCACTTAAAATATGGAACTATTCATTAAGACAACTGCTGGGTTTTTTTTTTGTTTTTGTTTTTGTTTTGTTTTGTTTGTTTGTTTTTTACCTGCAGATTTTCTATTGGTATCTGTCTCCCTTTTGCAGCAATGTATCTAGGAAGATGAGGGCTTTCTGATTTAGAGTCACCTGTGTATGATTTACATTCTAATGTTTCTCTCTTTAATGTTATGAACCTGGGGGTTTTATTTGACCCCCTGAGACTGTGTTTACTTTACTGATTGATTAATTTTGAGACATGGTCTCACTCAGTAACCCAAGCTGATCTTGAGTTCATGGTCCCCGAGCTTCAGGGTCCCAGTACGGGATTATATACATGTGCCGTCAAGCCCAGCTCTGTACGGTCTAAATTTATTTATCCCAGTGATGTTATGAAAAAGAGAATGTGATGTACAGAAAGAATTGCACTTTTATGACTATGCTAATACTTCTCAACGGAACTAAGGTTTTAAAGGATATATTATGTAAATACTACTATTTTGATTTATGTATATATATGTATATTAGATTGGGTTTATCAATGACATGAGGCCTTGTGGAAAATTATATGAGCTTTCATCTAAATGTGGTTAAATATCTGCCTCTCAGAAATGTGTGTGTGTGTGCATGCGCGTGCACATGCATCTCACACATATAGTAACCTCCTTACATAAGTTCATTGTTCTCCAGGTTCCTGGAAAATACTCAATAAAAATACCTACCAGTGCTTTTTTCTTGTGCTTCCGTGGTATCATTTTAATATCTTAGTCAAGATTAGATATATTGCTATTTATCAAATATTAAGTAAACATGTTACTTTTAAACATTCCCGAAAGAGAAAAATAGTGAAAAGCAATCTTACGCTTCCATTCATATAAATGATTTCATATATTTACATGTCTGCACCCCATCTTTGGTTTCTTAATTCTATAATGATGGATGGAGACGTCTCAGGCGTAGCCACCTGACAGGTGCTGATAAGCCCCAAAGTCCCCACTGAGAGGAAACAGAAACCATGGAGGTTCCTGTACAACAATCATCACGCAACTTCAGTAGCTCAGTTGTACAGTGCTTCTGCTTAATGGTTTGCTACTTCCTATCACATAAATTTCCAACAAGTCTTATTTTTTAAAAAATCTTAGCCATTTTCATATTTATATTTATTCTATTTTGTAAATATGTTACGTGTCCCCTTCTCCCTTCTAAGCCATCCCTGGTACCCTCCCAACAAACTTCTATCACATTCAAGTTGATAGTCTCTTTTTCTTTTATTGTTGTTATTATTATTGTTATATTATTACTGTTGTTGTTGCTTCTGCTGTTGTTGTTGTCCATACAGTGAAAGAATGTGTGATAACATCAAATCATCTGCAAATAGGGATAATTTGACTCCTTTTCCTATTTGTATCACTTTAATTTCCTTTTTTGCCTTATTGCTTCTGATAGTTCTCCTAGCACTATTGTGAAGAAGCATTGATAGTGAGCATCCCTGTCTCCTTCCTGGCGTAAATGAGATGGCATTGAGTTTTTTCCTTCATTATGTTGGCTGTGGATTTGTCATATATAACCTTTATTGTGTTGACATACAGTTCTGCTCTCTCTAGGACTTTTTTTTTTTTCCTGTTTTACTTTTTTTCTTATTTTATTTTATTTTACAACTCAATTGTTATCCCATCATTTGTATCCTCCTATTCCTCCCTCCCTCCCACTTTCACCCTATTCCCCTCCCCTAGGTCTATGACCGAGGGGGACCTCCTCCCCCACTATATGGTCATAGGCTATCAAGTCTCATCTTGGTAGCGTGCTTATTCTTTCTTTGAGTGCCATCAGGCCTCCCCACCAAGGGAGGTGGTCATCTTGAAAAAGACACTGGGTTTTGTCAAATGGCATTTTCTACATCTATTGAAATGATCATCTGACTTATCTTTTGGTCCATTTATGTGGTTTATTATATTTATTTACTTATTTTGGGTGTAAAGTCTGCATTTTGGGGATAAAGTGAGTTTTATCTTAGGTAAAATTTATGGTGGATGACCTTCTTGATGTCTGTCTCAAGTATTTTATTGAGGATTTTTGTGTCTATACTCATACACTTTTTGAAGAGTTAAAAAAGGATGGGTTGTTGTTCTTCCTTGAAAGTCTGGTAGAATTCTGCTGTTGATCCATCTGGGCCTGAGCCATTTTTAGTTGGGAGGTTTAGTAGTGATACAATCTCCTCCTTTATTGCAGGTCTGTTTAGGTTGTTGGTCCCTCCTTGGTTTAACTTTGGCAGTTTGAATAAAACAGGAAATATATCTATTTCTTTTAGATTTTCCCATTTAATAGAGTACGGTTTTAAAAATGACAATAATATAATATATATAAATATATAATATGTTTTACATGTATATAATATACATATGTTTATAATATACAATACATACATGTATTTAATATATAATATACTAGTCAGATAGGATACATGGATTTATTTTAATTTTTCTGTCTTTGTCAAGGTTTGTTTTGTGTACTTTAAAGAAAGCTTTTGTATGAGGCTATATATAATGAATATTCTTTGGAGTTTGGGTAGAATATTCTGTAGAAATCCGATAAATCCTTATGATTTAAGATGCTATGTAATTATGAGGTTTCTCTGCTTATTTTTTGGTTCAGATGACCTATCTATTGAATAAAGTGAGGTGTTAAAATTAAACTTGTCTTTAATTTCATTAGCATGCTTTTTATAAAATTGTATGCACAAGAGTTTGGTGTATACATATTGCGTATTATGGTATTTTCTTGGTTACTTGATTAAATTAATTTCTTGTAATCAACAGATGAGTGTTTTTGTTTCTTTGGTCTCTCAGCTAGCCTGTGCCTTTTGTTCACAGAGTTGAGAGTTATTATTGAAAGATATGATCAGATTACTATCATTTTAAACTTTTCTCCTTGCTTGTTCTCTTAGTTTTATTTTTATTTTCATTAAATTATACCTCTTTTTCCCTTTCTAGAGTCTACTTTCTGTGCTAATTTCTCCTTTCAGTTCAAAGTATTGCTTCTGGTATTATATTTAGCATTTTATTGCTGAATATGAATTTTTAGGCTTTTAAGCACAAAATCCAAATAAATTTGACATGCTTTTCCTTTTATAAATTACTTTTAGAGGCTGTAGAGAAGGCTAAGGGGTAAAGAACTTTCTGCACTAACATGAGGACCTGAGTTTACGTAATGTGCTCCTTTGATGAGATGAAGGCAGAGATATGCCGATCTCCAGAAGCTGGCAGGCCAGCTACCCTGGTGTATGCAGCAGCAAGAAGCCCTGTCTATAACAGGGTGAAAGGTGAGGACCAGCATCTGAACTTGTCCTTTGTTCTGTACACATATGCTGTGGTACACACATTTACATACATGCATGTACAAACACACATGTTCACATACATGTATATGTACACATACTATATGCGCATAATATACACACATGAAATTCACACACAATATATATATAAATCACATATATACACACATACACATGATACATATGTGTATATGTACATATATATCATATGCCCACACATGTGCACACAAACTATATTTAAAGAGTTACATTTCCCCAACTTCTATCATTAACCTTCAATTTTGCATTACCTACTAATTTCAATAATTAAAGAATGAGAAAATAAATATGTCTAACCTAAGGACAACTGGGAAGTTCTTGGTTCCATTTTACACAGTTTGCAAGTTGACTACATGTAGGCATTAGTGTACCCCATGTAGATGCCTCAGTTTGGTCATGTGCTCACACAGGCCTCTGATGTGTGCCCTGAAACCAGTTACTACCATTTCTCTTCACTGTTCTTTCTTCTTCACTAGGAAAGGGAATTCCTAGTGAATTCTAATTCCTGAACTACTCCCTCACTGATCTGTTATTGAACTAAAAAGTGCCAATAAAAGCACATATACTGTCTGGCAGTGTGACCCTTACTTTTTCTGTTTATTTGTTTGTTTGTCTTTTTCCTAAGTCTATTGTTCTGTCTAGAATATTTTCAAATATACAGAAAAAAAGCAAACTCAGTACATGCCATAAAGCCCATCTCTCTCTACGTATGTTAGGGTCAATTAGGAAGTGGATACGTGGCCCTTTATAGAACACACAGGCTTCCTATGGCTCCAAATAAAATCCAAATACATTTTCAGAACCTTAAAAATAAAACCGACCGTATTCTATTAATTATTTCTTCCTGATTGCTTTCTCAGAATTCCATGACTTCGTTGCTGAAGTAAAGGTTCCATCCTTTCTTGTGCCTCAGGCCTTTATGTGTGTTGGCTAGCGATGCTGGCAGCGTCCCCTGTCCTGCCTTTCCCTGTGCCTTCCCTCTCTAAAGGCTTCTGTGTATTCTGCATGCCCCCCTCCCCCACAGTGCTCTCTCTTCTCTTCCTGTAAAGCTATCATACTTCCTCTTACGTGACTTTTCTAAAAGTGGGAAGCCGTGTTTACTTGAAGAGTTAAAATGGAAGAACAATATGTATCTGGAGATGTATCCTGCATCTGAGATGTAGAGGCCATGTTCACCTCCCTGGCATTCATCTTCCCCTGGGAACGATTCCAGTCTGTTTTACAGACAGGAACAACGAATTCTTTGATGGGTCCAGGACTCTACATCAGGTGTTAATTTGTGGTCTGCAAGTATATTTTAGAGTAATTATCCTGTGCTTAACATGCCAACAGCCACAATGTGAATACCTCTTTTCACCAAGGCACTTTAGCTATTTCATCTGCAGAATTTATCTGTATCATTGCGAGGATAAATTTTTAGCACTCTACTAGGCATGATGTCAACAACAACAAAAAGCCCAATGGCTGTGTTTGCTCGGTTTTCCTAATAAAAGTTAAATTAGAATGCTTTGTTTCAGAGCCTTTTTCTATATTTAGATGGAGTTAGCGTTACAGTTGACAGAGAGCAGGAAAGGGAGAGAAAAGAAGGGGAAAAACACAGCGAGAGGAGTTTTAAGTATTCTTACTACTAAATCATCTACATATTTTGTGATTAGCATGCCAGGTATAAAATATTAAGATCAAATATAGAAGGGAAGATGTTAGTAAAAATGGGCCAGTTTTATTGCTTTTCCAAGATCGAGAGCATGAGGGTGCAGATTAAAATGATCATTTCCATCTGTTCAGTTCTATGCAATGCATACATGCTTAGCTAGAGTCCCTAAAATGCTAATGATAAAAGCCACCTTAGCATGGAATAGCATTCATTCTATTAGCAGCCCTCTGGCTAGTAGGTATAGGAGGAAGCCTGAGCTTCCTCATATAACCCGGAAGGGACAGATGTGAACAGTAGCTAAACATGAGGACCAGAGGCTTGCCACTGCCAAGACCCCTTTCACCCTCTCACGTCTTCTCTTTCTTCTTATGGAACATTGTCACTAACTACAGGAAAGCCTTAGCAGTGAGATTCAGAAATGCAAAAGAAAAATCAACTTCCACAGAATCCACTGGGACTTCTATGACAATGAATTCTTATATACTCCAAGGAGAAAAAAAAACTTCAAATAAACAAAAACTTGACCCCAATGAGATTAAATTAAAGCCTTGAAATGATATTCTGAACAAATAAGGTGATTCTAATTTTATATGTGAGCCTGAGTGGACCCCCCAATATCCCAATTATTTGGTCAGACATTTTTTATGCATACGACTGTTTTTGGTTCTGAACAAGAAATTACAATCTTGGTTCTTAAATGTTTGGATGCAAATTGGAACTATACCATTAAGTAGTGGGTCTCCAGGTAACAAATTGAAGATTATGGCAATTCTAAGTTTCCATATTTGTGTAAGTCATCTCCCTCCACCTATCTATCTATCTATCTATCTATCTATCTATCTATCTATCGTCTATCACCATCCTTTTTCTATCTATGAACTATGGTGTACCTTTTGATATATCTACCCACTTATATATTTACTTTTTACTGTTTCTTAACTAGAGACCCCTAATAGTTATATATAGCAGAGTATAAGTATATATGTGGCTATAGACAATGAGAAATCTCACAGTCCTGAAGCTGGAATCCTATAGAAGCCAGCGGTATAGTTCATTCAGAATCTGAAGCCCTGGGGACCAGAAGCACAAAGGTCAAATAAAATAGAGTGTTGTATTTAAACACAAAGAATACTGTGATTCTTCCCCTGATGTTTTGTTCTGTTTCAGTCTTCACCACATTGGATGGTGCTATCCCACATCCCCTTTTTCTGAGGAATAGGGAGGGGCAATGAGGAAAAAGGGAGAGAGAATGGGACCAGGAGGAGAAGAAGGAATGGCTATGATCAGGATATGAAGTGAATAAATAAGTAAATTAATAAAAATATTTCTATACATCTTAAAAATAAAATGAGAGGAAAATTTCAGGTCACAGAACAAAAGCTGACATGTGTGTATAGTCACTTGCTCTTCTGATTATTTGTACTGTCTCATTGAATATGAGAGCTTTATAATGGAAATGACTATTCCCATCTGAGATAGTGATTCTCAGTTATGAAACTGAAATGAGCAACTAGCAATTATTTGATTTAATATTCCACACAGAAAGTAATATATGTAAATGATGTATGAAGGGGTATTATCTATTGTTACATCAGGAGTTAATTCATAATCTCTTTCATGCCCGCTCATTCCTTTTGTGTGTGTGTGTGTGTGTGTGTGTGTGTGTGTGTGTGTGTGTGTGTGATAGAATGCTTAGCTTAATAAGACGAAACCCCTGAGGCACAGCCAGACAGCTTTGCAAATGGAATACTATTTCTAACCTTTTTTTGAGACAGGGTTTCTCTGTGTTAGCCTTGGCTGTCCTGGACTCGCTTTGTAAACCAGGCTGGCCTCAAACTCACAAGAGATCCTCCTGCCTCTGCCCCCTGAGTGCTGGGATTAAAGGTGTATACCACCATGCCCGGCCTATTTCTAACTTTATAAAAAAGTATTTGAATGATGAAATACATAAGAAAATAAGAGATGATGAATAAAATGAGCACGTGGCTATGATAAAGTCAGGGGTGAATCATGGGGGAGATGGGAATTTTCACAGAATACGTGTGGGTCTTTTATACATCAGAAGGGAAATCAGCCAAAATATGTGAACTGTTCACTTGCCAGTCACAATGTGACAGAAAGAAAGTGTTCTCCTTCTCACTTCTCTATACAGGCCCCTCTGCCGAGGATTGACCATATATTCTGGACCATAAGTACCATTAAAAAAAAAAAAAAAAAAAAAAAAAAAAAAAAAAAAAAAAAAAAACGAGAAGAAGCTAAAAGAAAGGGGTTCATTTAACCACTATGAGCTAGAAAGCTCTAGGACTGAGCATATAAACCATTTTGTTGACTTGGGATTTTTAACAATTAAAACTACACAAAGTGCTCCCAAACTTTTGCTTTCAAATTCAGCATCATTGTACTGAGGTCACTGTCACAGGTATTACCACAATGAGGTCACTCACAATGTGCCTAACACCTCTAACCTGTACCATGTCAAAACATTATGTTAAGCCAAAGGCTTTCTTCTGTGAATCAGAGTGGCTTTCTTTTTTTTTTTTTTTTTTTTCTCTTAGCTTATTTCAGAACCAATTTCAATGAATAATACAGCAGCCTTGCATTTGCAATGAAGACATTCAAGCTGAAGCCACCAGCAGAGAGGGCTTGCCCTGAGACCACATGCTACCTGGTGCAACAGAGTGCTGTAATTAGAAGTGCATCCCAGGAAATGATGAGAATATCCCCAGCAACTAACAGCTACCTTCTCTGTCAGCAGCAGAAAGGGAAACTTGACACATGTTTAATAACATGTGCGTGCAAATATAAAGCATATTATTCAAACCTCATAGAAATGAATCATGTCCTGTCATACATAGGGTGTACTTTTTATTGTGATTAATGCACTTCTAAGTGTTTCTAAGTAATCTTGAGTGAAGGTTAAAACTTCAGTGTTTACACAGTATGTGTGTTTAGCTAGCTTGAAATCAGTGTGTGTGTGTGTGTGTGTGTGTGTGTGTGTGTGTGTGAGAGAGAGAGAGAGAGAGAGAGAGAGAGAGAGAGAGAGAAAAATTTCCAATTTATCTTGTCATCACTTTAAATCAAGCCTTTTGTTAATCATCTCTTGGCCCATCATCTTCTGCAAATGCTTTTCACTAAACTTCAAACCCAAAGAAAAACTAATGCAAAAAGTATACAGCTTGAGTTTCTGTCTTGGCACAATCAAGATACACTGGTCTTATGATATAAGTGCACAGGGCAGCAAACAGCTGATCGAACAAGGCTTTCAGAGGTCTCGGATATATGTCATGTGTTCAAAGGCTGGTTGTTGTTTTATTTTGAATTTTTTGAGATGATATATTATAAATCTGAAGCTCAGGCTGGCCTCAATCTCACTGTGCAGCTGAGGATGACCTTGAACTCCAGAGCCTCCCATTGAAGTACTAGAATTATAGATTGAAACATAATACTGGGCTTGACTATTGCTTAATATGGCTTTTAACTATCCTAATAAATGATGTGCTCAACACTCTGATCCGCATTCTTTATAAAATACATATTAGGTAAAAAGTTGTTACAAAGCCTCTCCCAGTAATTTCCAGCAAAGTGTATAATTTCTTTAAAAAAAAAAAAAAAAAAGCTTCTGGGAATTTTAAAAAAAAACAGTGAAAATCAGTAATGGAAATCCCCAAATCTGGGTATCTTTGAATCATTACTTAAAAAGTTATTTTTGAAGTATAATTTTTAGATCCCTCAACAGATGCCACTGTTATGGAATCTTCAAACTTGATGCTAATTTTGCTTCCATAAATTTTCTAAAATAGAAAAAAGTTTAACGGGGAACAAATTTGCTTTTTGGTTTCTTGCTTTTGCATTAACAAGCACAGGTTCCAACTGAGCATCAGGAACTCCTTCCCAGGAGTATTCAGGCTATATTGCAAACTTTCAAAAGCTGTGATTTAGACGAAGGCTACAGTCAAGGACAAATAGTGCATTGTTAGAATTATTAACTTTTTAAAATAGAGATATAATGTTTATTAATAAATCTTCAAAAATGCTGAATAATCATTATCAAATTTTCTGAATAGAAAATGTAATTGTTATTAGAAAGACAATATGAACAGATGCTGGGACTCGCAGTTGGACTCTGGGCAGAGGGCTGAGAGTAGTATGGAAGAGTGGGGGAATGCAAGGACTCAGAAGGTTCGGGAGCCCCATAAAGAGACCATCAAGGCCATGGATTTGAAGCTAGGGGGGCCTGCACAAACTGTTGTACTAACCAAGGACAATGCATGCAATGAACCTAGAGCTCCTGTTCAGATATAGCCAATGGACAGTTCATTCTCCAAGGTTATGTGGGGAGCGGAACTTCTCTGACATGAATTTTGGTGTCCCCAATTTGGTCACTTCTCTTTGGTGGGGAGGCCCAGTGCACACAGAGAAAGGGGAAGCAGGCTATCCAGATGAGACCTGATAGGCTGTGGCTATATGGTGGGGGAGGAGGTCCCCTTCTGTCAGAGGTCTAGGGGACAGGACTATGCTGGAAGAGGGAGGGAGGGTGGGATCTAGAAAATATAAGCAAGGAGATAACAATCAGGATGTAATCTGAATAAGTTATAATAAATTTTTAAAAAGAAAGACAATAAGATGATATGACTTTCTCACGTACTCTGGTGCCTCACATTTGACCATGTCCCCTGGAGGGGGAGACCTGGTGGCACTCAGAGGAAGGACAGCAAGTAGCCAAGAAGAGACTTGATACCCTATGAGAATATATAGGGGGACGTAATCCCCCTCAGGAACAGTCATAAGGGAGGGGAATAATGGGAAAATGGGGGAGGGAGGAATGGGAGGATACAAGGGATGGGATAAACATTGAGATGTAACAAGAATAAATTAATTGAAAAAAATTAAATTTAATTAAAAAGAAAAACATTCAATTTTAACAATTTTTTTTCAATAAATCTTCATTCTAATAGTATATTGGCATATATAAGTCAAATAATAAAGATGAATTGCTTTCATTATAAAAAGTAATTATTTTAACCAAGTATTTACCAAAAATCCCACCTCTGCATAAATTAATCTGTATTTTAATGTACTTAGATTTTAAGGCTAGAAGTCACTATAGATTGAAAACAATGAAAAGCACAAAGCATATAGTATTTTGGCATGCAAATCAATGATGTGCGATAACTCCCTGAGCATAGAGGACTTTATCCCCTTAGCTGAGCAAAGGAACAGCAAATGGAGTTCCTGAAGATGATGCAATTTTACCAAAAGCCTCTGACATGGTTTTACTCTTTATCCTGATAATACCCTTGGATTAATTTATGATAACATATGTATAACATATCTGAGATAAGTACACAGAGATAAAAGTCAATAATATTTGTCATATAGTTTTTTGGAAACAACTCAAGTTTCCCAGAACAGGGAAATAATTGAATTACAAGCACTCAATGCAAGTCTAGAAAGGATTAAAGGCAATAATGTAGACAATGATTATATATGTGTATATATAATTCACAGGAAGATGGGTTATATATAACAAGTTAACAAACAGACTGTATTATCAGATTAAGATACAACATGCCCAGTAAATATGCCTATTTATCAAACCGTGCCCCTATGGCAAAAAAATTGGAAGAGTGTATTGAAAGCAAATTCTGTTGGTTTAAATTTACTTTGTGCATTTCTGTATGAATTTTTTGTAAGTAGAAGTACCAAGTATTTTTTAAGCAGTTAGATCTTTTAAACATATAACACTATGACATTCTGAAAATGGTAACTGTTGTGGCCCGAATGAGACATGTTCCCTAAAGGTTCATGCATTTGATATCTGGTCTCTAATTGGAAAGATTCTGGAACCATTAGAAGGTAGGCCTTTATTGAAGGAAAGTATGCCACTGTGGTCCAACTGTTTTTATATAGGGACTTAGTGCTATGACCTTGCCTTTTAGAATACCTTCATTGTGTCCCATAAGTTTGGGTGTATTGTTTATTCATTTTCATTCAATTCTAAAAAGTTTTATTTTCTAACTTCTGTTTTGATCCAGTTTTCATTCAGTAACGAACTGTTCATTTCCCACGAGTTTGCACTCTTTCTGTTGATATCCAACTTTTAATATGTCATGGTCAGATAGAATGCAGAATGTTATTTCAGTTTTCTTGTGTCTATTAAGACTTGCTTTGTGTCTGAGGATATGTTCAATTTCAAAGAAAGTTCCATGAGGTTGTGAGAAGAAAGTATATACTTTAAGTTGCATAGAAATGTTCTGTAAAAATAAAAATCTGGTAGATCCCTTGGGTTTATGCTAGCATTTCTCTGCTTGGTTTTTTTATGGATGACCTGTCCATTGATAATCGTGGGATACTGAAATTTTCCACTATCGGTGTGTGAGGGTTAGTAAGTGACTTAAGCTTTAGGGGTTTTTCTCTTATGAACTTGGATCTCCTTGTGTCTCCAAGCTAAATAGTCCCATTTCCCCTACAGAAATAGAAGCAATCACTGATGGTCTCCCAACCAAAAAAAGCCCAGGGCCAGATGGTTTCAGTGCAGAATTCTAACAGACCTTTAAGGGCGAGCTAATACCGATACTTTTCAAGCTACTCCAAAAGATAGAAATGGATGGAAAATTACCAAATTCATTCAATGAGGCCATAGTCTCATTGATACCTAAACCTCACAAAGACTCAACAAAGAAAGAGAATTTCAGACCAATTTCTCTTACGAACATCGATGCAAAAATACTAAATAAAATACTTGCAAAACGAATGCAAGAACACATCAAAGATATCATTCATCATGACCAAGTAGCCTTCATTGCAGGCATGCAGGGATGGTTTAATATACAGAAATCCATCAATGTAATCCACCATATAAACAAACTGAAAATAAAAAAACCACATGATTATCTCCTTGGATGCAGAGAAAGCATTTGATAAAATTCAACACCCATTCATGTTTAAAGTTTTAGAGAGATCGGGGATACAAGGCACTTTCCTCAATATAATAAAGGCTATATACAGCAAGCCAATAGCCAAAATCAAAGTAAGTGGTGAGATACTCAAGGAAATTCCTCTAAAATCGGGAACAAGGCAAGGCTGCCCACTCTCTCCATATCTCTTCAATATAGTACTCGAAGTCCTAGCCAGAGCAATAAGACAACAAAAGGAGATCCAGGGTACCCAAATGGGAAAGGAGGAAGTCAAATTATCCCTATTTGCAGATGATATGATAGTATACATAAGTGACCCTCAAAATTCCACCAGAGAACTCCTACAGATGATAAACACCTTCAGCAAATTAGCTGGATACAAAATTAACTCAAAAAAGTCTGTAGCCTTCCTATACACAAATGACAAGCTTACAGAGGAAGAAATTAGAAAAACCACACCCTTCACATTAGTCACAAGCAATATAAAATATCTAGGAGTTACTCTAACTAAGCAAGTGAAGGACTTGTTTGAAAAAAAATTTCAAAACTCTGAAGAAAGAGATTGAAGATGACCTGAGAAGATGGCATGATCTTCCTTGCTCATGGATCGGGAGAATTAACATAGTAAAAATGGCCATCCTGCCAAAAGCAATCTACAGATTCAATGCAATCCCTATCAAAATACCTACACAATTTTCTAAAGACGTTGAAAGTTCAATTCTGAACTTCATATGAAAAAACAAAAAACCCAGAATAGCTAAAACAATCTTGTACAATAAAAGGTGCTCCGGAGGAATCACCATACTTGATCTCAAACTGTACTATAAAGCAATAGTAATTAAAACAGCATGATACTGGCGCAACAACAGGTTGGTTGATCAGTGGAATCGAATCAAAGACCCAGATATGAATCCACACACATATGGTCACCTGATTTTTGACAAAGAAGCCAAATCCATTCAATGGAAAAAGGATAGCATCTTCAACAAATGGTGCTGGTCTAACCTGGAGGTCTATGTGTAAAAAAATGCAACTGGACCCATATTTGTCACCTTGCACAACACTCAAATCCAAGTGGATTAAAGACCTCAACATAAAACCAGAGACACTAAGTCACTTAGAGGAAAATTGGGGAATTGCCTGGAACATATTGGCACAGGAGACAACTTCCTGAACAGAACACCAACGGCCCAGGCCTTAATGTCAACCATTAATAAATGGGACCTCATGAGGCTGAGAAGCTTCTGTAAGGCAGGAGACACTGTCAAGAGAACAAAGCGACAGCCTACAGACTAGAAAAAAAATCTTCACCAACCCTACATCTGACAAAGGTCTAATATCCAAAATATATAAAGAACTCAAGAAATTAAACACCACCAAACTGAATAACCCAATTGAGAAATGGGGCTTGGAACTAAACAGAGAATTCTCAATAGAGGAATATCAAATGGCTGAGAAACACTTAAAGAAATGCTCAACCTCTTTAATTATCAGGGAAATGCAAATCAAAACAACTCTGAGATTCCATCTTACGCACATCAGAATGGCTAAGATCAAAAATTCAAGTGACACCACATGCTGGCAAGGATGTGGGGAGGGAGGAACACTCCTTCATTGCTGGTGGGAATGCAAACTAGTACAGCCACTTTGGAAATCTATCTGGTGCTATCTCAGAAAAATGGGAATAGGGCTTCCTCAAGACCCAGCTATTCCACTCCTTGGAATATACCCAGAAGATGCTCCAGCACACAACAAGAAAATTTGCTCAACCATGTTCATAGCAGCCTTATTCTAATAGCCAGAACATGGAAACAGCCTACGTGTCCCTCAGTAGAAGAATGGATAAAGAAACTGTGGTACACATACACTATGGAATACTACTCAGCTATTAAAAACAAGGAATTCCCGAAATTTGTGGATAAATGGATTGAGCTAGAAATGATCATAATGAGTGAGTTAACCCAGAAGCAGAAAGACTCAAATGGTATATACTCACTTATATCTGCATACTAGCCCAAGGGGCATGTCCCATGAAAGCCTTCACTTACCAGGAAACTGGGACAGAGGGGAGGACATCCTATTGGGACTCTAAATGAGAGAAGCATGGGAGAATAGCAAAGTAGAAGGATCCAGAGGGTCCTAGAAACCTACAAGTAGAACATTATGATAGGCAGATTTCGGCCCAGGAGTCCCACTCAAGCTAAGGCACCAGCCAAGGACAATACAGGTGGTAAACGTTAAGCCCCTACCCAGATCTAGCCAATGGTCAGAACATTCTCCACAGTTGAGTGGAGAGTGGGATATGACTTTCTCACGTACTCTGGTGCCTCACATTTGACCATGTCCCCTGGAGGGGGAGACCTGGTGGCACTCAGAGGAAGGACAGCAGGTTGCCAAGAAGAGACTTGATACCCTATGAGCATATACAGGGGGAGGTAATCCCCCTCAGGAACATTCATAGGGGAGGGAAATAATGGGAACATGGGGGGGGGGAGAATGGGAGGAAACAAGGGATGGGATAAACATTGAGATGTAACAAGAATAAATTAATAAAAAAATTAAAAATTAAAAAAAAATAATTGAAAATCCATCTTGGTGGGTTTTCTCCTTTATGAGTATGTAGTGCCCTTCTTTATCTCTTCTAATTAGTTTTGGTTTGACATCTATTTTATCAGATATTAAAATGGCACCACCAGCTTACTTCTTAGGTCTATTTGCTTGGAATATCTTTTTTTATCCTTTTACTCAGAGGTGATATCTACCTTAATGTATGTGTTTCTTGGATGCAGAAGAATGTATTATATTACTGCATGCATTCTGTTTTTCTGTGTCTTTTTATTAGATAATTGAGGCCATTAACATTGAAAGATATCAATGGGCAATGTTTGTTGGTTCCTGTTATTTTCTTCTTGGTTGTGGTTGTGGTAGTGGTGGTGTGTGTTGTCTTTTTTATTTGTTGGTCTGGAATTATTTATTCCTTTTATTTTCTGGGCATGGTTAACCTTTTTAAAGTTAAAGTTCTTCTTCTAGCACCTTCTGTGGGCCTGGGTTTGTAGATAGATATTGCTAAAACTAGTTATTATCCTAGAGTGTCTTATTTTCTCCATCTACTGTGATTGGGTTTTGTGTGGTTATGTAGTCTGGTCTGGTATCTCTGTTCCTTAGAATCCATAGAACATCTGTCTGTGCCCTTCTGGCTGTTTCCTTTTGTAGAGTTCAATATTCTTTGCTTATTCTGTATTCTGTATGTTTAGTGCTTTGACTATTATGGACTGAGTGCTTTTCTTTTTTCTTTTCCAGTCTATTTGGTGTTTTGTGTTTCTTGTACCTTGATAGGCATCTGTCTCTTTCTTTAGGCTAGGGACGTTTTCTTCTAGGATTTTATTGAACATATTTTCTGTGCCTTTGACCTGGGTTTCTTCTCCTTCCTCTATTTCTATTCTTAGATGTGATTTTTTTTTAATAGTTCTCCAGATTTTGTAGATGTTTTGTGACAGGAGGTTTTTATTAAGCTTTAATATTTTCTTTGACTGAGTATACATTTCTTCTATCATGTATATAATTCCTGAGATTTTTTTTCCTTCGATCTCTTGCATTCTGCTGGTGAACCTTGTGATTGAAATGTCAGAGTGAGCTAATTACAAGACAAAGTTTTAGTATATAAATGCAGATTTGTTGGAAGTGGCTCTCGGCCACCATGAAGGGAAAGGGAAAAAGAGAGAGAAGGGAAAGAGGGAGGAAGGGAAGGAGGGAGGGAGGGAGGGAAGGAGGGAGGGAGGGAGGAAGGGAAAGGGGAAAAGTGGGGAGGCTGCAGTAGGCTGTCTGCTGCAGAGCTGGGGATGAAACTTGGGGCTTGGACTTGGAGAAGAGAAACTAGAGGCAAAGGCTGCAGTCAGCCTACCTGCTTCCCTGGCGTGGATGTAGGCCTCATTTCTAAATCTGATTAGCTAAACTATGTGAACTTCTACATGAAAAATCCCTAGACTGCTTACATTTTATTGTAATCTGAGTAATCTTTTAGCCTGATGAATTTTAGTTATGATAGCATAATTAAGATAGTGTTTTCCTCATCCTTTAATCTGCAATTATTTCAATAACATTACATTAAAGTTGTTTTATCTTAATATTAAATGTTGACTTTCTAGATGCAAATTTTAAATTCAAATGAATGAAAATCTTAGAAAACAAATACCAGACAAAGAACCCAAAAGAACAAAGAAATCAATATGTATTAGAGTTAATCCATTTTCATCAGCAAGCAGTGTATCTGCTTTTTATTAATTTTTAAAATTCTTATTTTTAGCCTGTGATTCAAACCATTTATTTAACATGTTTCAAGGCATGCTCTTCTTAAACAACAATCTGGCTTGATGTTACAAATTATGAAAACACTTTGACAGACACACAGAATTTTTTACACGAACACTATATACGACTACATCCTATGAGCATGGTAAGTGGAAGGCATGGGGCCAGAAAATATATTCTTCACTTTCCTATTTACCTCCTCAGCACGGCCCTTGAAAAAATACAAAAGGTCTATGGAGGTTTGTCTTGTATCACTTTGCCCTTTATCCAGCTGGGCCCATGAAGAGGCAAGCATCCTGGTCACATTGGTTTCATATATTTTATACTGAGCCCCTATTCTGCTCCAATGAGACACAGGCTTTAGCTAATTTACTTTCTGGTGACTTTTACTCTGTATTATACTGAGCAAGAAGAGGTGCCATCTTGCTGTGCTCCTTCTTATGTTTTAGATTAACCAGGACACTGCGTAAGGCATTAGCTACTCTAGATGGCTCTCCAGACTCATGACTGGGGAACAGGGGCTCTGGGGCAGCCCATCTGCTGGGCCTTGTATGCTATAGTGAGTTACATCAGAAAGCCATACAGGGAAATGGTATTTATTATCTGATTAGTGCACATGGAGATCCTTTCTAGTTACAGTTGCCGCCTATTATTCCGCAGGTCCAAGAACCATTTCTTCACGTTCTTTACAGTTGGGTATGCTAACCCCGGTGAATTTTATATTTCTCACCACAAGAAAAAGATTCCAGTGCTATCAATTCACAATGTTAGGATCCTCTTGGAACAGTTTTTTTTTTTAATTAAAACAAATAGATTCTCTTGCATCTGTCCCGCATTTCTAATACCACTAAGTTAATGCTGTTATTTCCATTGGTCATGGGGCTGCCTTATATATCATGCCAGCCATAGACATATACCTCCCATGACTCTCCCAAAGGCAGTCAACGTACTTCATCGATGTTGACCCTAAGTGCAGATCTTACTCAGAGTACCCAAAAGACATTGGGAATGATGACTTCTGTATTGATTATGCTAAATTTTCCACTTGAATTTTATAGCATTTGGGCAGGAAGATAAATGTTCTGTCTTCCTCAGCTATAATTGCTATATTTCCAGAATATGCTTTGCCTCTTTCCAGACACTGCCTCCAGTAGAACAAACATACAAGGGTGGAAAAGAGTGGCACTATTTATTCAAGGACTGGCTGACCTTCCCCTGCATCGAGCAAGGCTTAGAACCCACCCCAGAGAGCACAGCATTGGAATCACAAGCGAGTCCATTAGCATGGGGCACTCTAGTTACAGAAGTTCTCAAAGGAGAGAGACATAGCCTCTTCCCCTAAGAGAATGTGTGCTGCACATCCTGTACAGGGCAAAGGGTGGTTGCCATGGTGCCAGCAGCAGAGAGTAAAAGGCACCTGCTATGCTCGCTGCACACCCCATTCATGGGCTGTACACCTGTGGCAAGAGCAAGTGTGCAACAGTCCAGTGCTTGTGTTAGTAATGCATCACCACAGTTAGACTTCTGAGCTATAGTGAGTCCAACAGGATTTACACCACTGATAATCTGTGCATTGCTGTTATTGTAATGGCTCTGGCTTTTGCAATGTTCATGAAAGAATAGCATCTAGCCTCATAGTTACAAGAGGTCCTAGAACATCTTTGAGACTAAGAAGGGGATTGAAAAGTTCTATAAAGTATGAAACTTCATAGGTCCTAGTATGGTCTGAAATGTCTTACCTAGAAAAGACTGCTGGCCCAAAGGTACCAGGCATGCAAAAGTTGAAGGATTTCTGAGGCATGTTTCTGTGGCTGATGACAGTTTGCCCACGTCTTAAGTTGGCAGTTCTCTCTACTGTAGGGTCCTAGAAAGCAATCTGGAAGATAGTTTGCTATTTTCCCCAAAGCCAAGTTTATGTGGCTTGTGAGAACTGGTGTAAGACTGCATCACTCACTCCATCAGTTCCTTGCATCTCACCAGCTATACTAGAGCCACTTGAAAGTTACAAGACCATAATAGCATGATTCCCGATGGATGCTTGACTTCCAGATGTCTCCTTTCTAATGCTGCCCACAGTTTATGCTCAACTGATAAGAATGGCAAGGTTTTCTCTCCTTTGGTCCTAGTGGGTAGCTTAATCAAGCTATGTTCTACACACAGAGACCCTTACTCTAACTCTATCTCCTAACCATAATATAAACCAAGCTAGTCTCCTCTTCCTGTACTGTTAAGCCATTGTGGAACCTGTTTGGAGGCCTGCCTTATTTTTTCCAGGAAAGCTTCGTAACGTAAGTGATTAATTTATGCTACCTTAATGTAATGTGCTGTTATCAGTCACAACATCTGAACCTAACTAAGACATGGTAGGATTCCATATGCCTCCATGATGTGACCACAGGAGAACAAGAGCAACAATAACAAATGGAACTTAACAAATCTGTAATTTGTGAATAGTGGTACAGTGGCCTGAGACAGCCTGAGCTGCTATAATGAAGGGTACTTTCCAGTTAAGACTCCATACAGGAATGGTGCTGAGATTTACACCCATTCCACAATGCGTTTTCTCAAAGCATATTAGAACTCTTCCTCAGGGAGAATTCTGCTCTCTTGAAAAGCTGACTAGCAACCTCAGTGGCCTTTGAGGTGGTAATATCAGCTCCTATCACTAATTACTTTTTGTCTAAAAGAATTGTAGCTGTTTCAGTTACATTTGTCTGGGCAGATTGCTCTGGGGAAAGAACATGTGGTATTTTAAAAACTGTCACATAGTTGCATATGCCTTTCCTAATCGAAAGCCTGTACTTTATCATCAGCCACTCCCAACACAAGAATAGATTTATCACTTACATAGATGCCATTCCCTTTTGGAACTTGAACTGAGATTCTGAAAGGGAAGAGTGAGCAGGGACCTGATACACCTCCTTGTGGATTCTTCTTGAAGACTGCTTGGTACTAGTCTACTGAGGAGGGTAACCAATACTTCTACAGTCTGTATAGTGTTGGTGTAAGGAGTCCAAGAGACAAGAGTTTACGTCTTGCCCTACTCCATTAAGTCATTTGATTTGGGGAACATTATTTAAGCTTCCTCCAGTAATGTCTCTCCGCTACGTAAATCTGTGTTCTCCTTGCTTGCTAAACTTAACTAGATAGAAAAAAAGAAAATAAGCATAATAGGCGAAGAATATGGCTGCAGTTCAGTTATCACAATGTTGGCCTTAAGTCAAATGACGTCTCAAGTTACAAAAATGCTAAGTTCAATGTGACAGTAGGAAGATCTATTTAATCTCACTCCTCCAATATTCTGGTCACTTCAACTGTCAAGGTCACACTGTTAAACAAATACAGTATGCTAGTTTACCCGAATGCCCTAGCTTCTGGAAAACTGACTTATGAACATAGGACCTCTCGCATAATATGGCCCTGTGCAGCCTTCTTTCATGTGGAGATTTGTCCAATGAGTTGCATCAAAACTATGTTCTGTTTGGAAAGTGTAAAAAGAGCTGGGCAGCATTGGACTATGGTTGTGCAAAACGTATATACTTCCTGGAACTCAAAATCATTCAGTGGAGAAATACTTTAAGAAAGCGCTTCTTTATATTGATTTAAGAAGAAATCTCTTGGTACACATTTTAGAATATTTCTGGTAAACTACCAGAAACTATCAGAAATCTCACACTTTCATCCTGGCAGCAAGACACATTAAAATATATGATTAGAAAATTTGCAAAGTAGCCCGGGTATTCAGTGGATGTTTCCCTGAGTGCATGCCATAGTGACTTGACAGAGTCCAGTTATACATCAGCCTTCAGTGCAAATCTCTATCTGTTCTCTCTTTTCACTCTGATAATAACAGTGACTTCTTGCACCTTCATTTGGGATTGTTGCAAACATCAATTGTTCAGTGTTTCCTTACTAACATAAAAATGAATATACAATTATAGTAAAACGTAAAAATATAGAAGATATAACTAAAAAATTTTCAAGACATAAGCTGAAAAAATATTTTTTTAAAAGTCTCACTAAATAATTGTGATATATAAACCAGTTGCTTGGTTTTCTGTAAATGTGTAGATGAGATTTCTAACATGCTTCAATTTCTTTCATCCCCTACACCACTCCACAATATGTCTGAAATTGTCTTGGATAGTCAATAAAGGGTTTCAGTGTATGAGTGTGTATGGGATAGGGCTGGTGCTGTGTCTCTTTATACATTTTGGGGTAATAGCAAAAAGATTTTGAATTTGTAATTATTTTATATAATATACTTCTAGTTCTTTGTCCAGGTTGATCTTTTTGTTTAGCGTATCAGAGTCCTTACAATGTCAACTAAAGAGTAATTGGAACAGGTGATATTTGACTTTGCATCCAAGTCAGATGGAGCCTAGATTTTTAAATCTTTTTGATTAAAATTATGCCTCTGAAGAATAATCTTATATATTTCTGCTCTAATATGCAGTATTGTTACCATATAACTCAATCATAATACAAGGTTTACTTCAAATATTTTGAAAGTGCTATTGTAGGCTGTGTGGGATAAATAAGTTATACAAGTTAATTGTTAGTTGATCAAATCATGGTCACATCAATTACTAATCTATTTTTGTCACAAGAATATACATCCTAGCGTAACAGATAGATAAGATTCTATAGAAAGATTATGTAAAATAGTTATGTAAGGTCTTCAAATACCTCAGAGACATACAGAATATAGCATTTAAAATGTTTTTTTTTATTATTTTAAAGATTCATGGACAATGAGACAGGTTAACTCCTGGCAACGCTCGGCCTACTTCAAAGAAGATGATGAACATCAAAGAATCTCCTTATGGAACTGGATTCAAATGTGGCAAACCAACCAATGGGAAAAATGTCCTCGTTTCTACCACAGACAGAATTCTGCCTAAAAAAATGGATGCAGGCAGAATCAATGGCCAAACTCTGCTAAGACAGGGTAAATACGTCCTCAATTGTTCCTGCCTCACAAATATGTCTGTGAGATACACTGGGCCAGAAGGCTGAAGATGATGCTCCAACATTATAGAGAATTTTGAGTGACTGCTCAAGCAGCAAACTGTCTGTCAATTCTTTCACTTTGGGAGCTGCTAACCTATACTTTCTGTTTCCTCAGGTAATTAATTTTATTCCTTCTCAAGTCTCTGATGGGGTTGAATACCAGATAATTTAGTTTTACAATTAAGCTTAGTTGTTTAGTGATTAAGATGTTTTTAGGTCTAGATAGATGTTTTAAGTTGATAGAAATGAGATATGATAGATATTGATTTACATTCAGAATTTTTGAATCACCAAGATAGGAAATATGTTTTCTTCAAGGTTGTCAAATACAAATAGCCAAAATATTATGAATGCAATATTTCTGTAATTCCTGATTGTTTCATGGTTCTTCTTGATGTATGTAGTTTATTATATTTGTGTATAATAAGATAAATGTATATTTAAAAAGGAAAAAAAATAATAAAAAGAAAAAAAAAACAACAACAAAAAAGAAAAATTGCGCCTCTGAAAGTTTATAGATGTTTAGCATTAGCTCATTTTTTAAAAATCTTTTTCATCCTAGATAATGAGTTTTGAGGATGTTTATACAACATTTATTTCCCTTCTCATTGACTAAGAGGAGAGACACCATTTACTGCTTTCCAGCTGCTCTTCCTACATGCGGTGCCTTTCATGCCTAGGGTGTATTCTTTACACTATCGGGAGTTCACTTCCAACCAGTGACCCTGTTCCTCTGCTGTCCCTACTTAACTGTGCATTGTACTGGTTAGTAAACTGTGTTTCTTTCCTGAAAGCTCTGTTTGTTTCCCTTTTGATTCTGTCCATTCTCTCCTTTGTGTTGCCTTCTTCTGCCCTCCTCATCTTACTCCCAGTTTTCCAACATTTTCATACTTTAGGCATTCCAAAATTTCTCCCTGCTTAGCATCAGGTTTGCTTGTTTGTTTGTTTTTGATATTATAATTATGTCATGAATCTTTCACAAAGTACTAGAGGCAATGAAGGAATGCTGAGAGCGGGAGTAATAGTCTTCACCAGGGAACAGCACACGAAATGGTTATTCAATACGAAACAGTCAGCTCTGGAAACAGATGGACAAGTGACATTATACAGACTAGGTAGGTTGGATTTGTGTATTTATCATTGACGTTTAAAGAACAGATTGGTCTCACAATTCCCTTTCATAGAAGAAGGTCCTCTCAAACACTAAGCCTCTGGGAAAGAAACCTGCCTTTTTGTTGCTATTTCTTTGGGGAATTTTTTCCTCTACTAGAAAGTAGGCATAGAATAGCCTTTTTATTGCCTTTCCGGGGGTCCTTAAAAGCCTGCTTTCACTCCTTCTGTTTCATTGATGGTGTGTCCATTTGTGAGTTTCAGCTAGCAGAAGCCTAAAGCTGTTCCATTGTCCATGTTTGTAGATGGAAGAATCTCACACACCCTTATAGGCTGCCAGCAAAGTGAGCACACACATGTCTTTAATCTGTCTCCATGTCTTTTATTTATTTTTAATTTCTTAAATTAAAATATACTTACATCATTCCCCCTCTTCCCTCCCTCTAACTCTCCTCGTGTTCTTTTATTGTATATAGTAAACTCCTTCTGTCTAAAAAAAGGCACACAGATTTAGTGCTAGTAAATTTTTCTGTCATTACTTCTTTGCTTATGCCAAATCCAGACTGGTTTTTCATCAGAAACTATAATTCTGAATGTGTATTTTTGGAAGTTTTTTTTTATGCCATTTATAGTTTGATTTGAAATTAAAAATTAAATGTATTCTTAAAGTTAAACTGTAACCAAGTTTTTAATTCAATGAATCAAGAGTTCAGTGGTAGTTCCATTTTTGAAATTGAGAATTTTGAAGGGAGGATTGGGAGGGGTTGTGAGAGGGCTTGGAGAGAAAAGGGAAACCAAGGGTGGGGGCATCTCTGAGACAAGCTGGAGACCTGCAACAGGGCATGCTCCAGGGCAGAATGGAGATGACTCTAGCTGAGCCTTCTAGCATCAGGGGACATGGAGATTAGGAAGGCTGCCTTCTAATCAGGAGGGGTATATAGTGGTATGAGGGGGACACCAAGTCACTTACAAAATCTTTTACCCAAAATTTACCCTGCCTACAAGATGTGGAGAGATAAAGATAGAGCACAGACTGAGGGAAAGTCCAACCAATTCCTGGCCCAACCTGAGACCCACCCCATGGGAGAGAGCCAACCTCTGACACTATTAATGATATTCTGCTATGTTTATTGACAGGAGCATAGCATAACCATCCTCTGAGTGGTCCTACCAAGCAGCTGATTGAATCAGATGCTGAGACTCATAGCCAAACATTTGGCAGATATGGAGAGTCTTGTAGAAGAGTGGGGCAAAGGATAGAAGGATCTTGAGGGGGCAAGAACGCCACAAGAAGGCCAACAATGTCAACTAACCTAAGCCTATGGGGGCTTACAGAGGTGGAAGCACCAACCAAAAAGCAGGCATGGACTGGATCTAGATCCCCTACACATATGCAACCAATGAGCAACTTGATCTTCATGTGGGTCCCTACTAAGTTGAGCAGGTGCTGTCTATGACATGGACTCCTCTGCCTGCTTTTTGATCACTTCTCCCTAAAACGGCTGCCTTACCTGGCCTCAGTGGATGAGGATGAGCTCAATCCCAATGGGACTTAATGTGCTGAGGTGGATTGGAGGGACTCCCCTTTTCTGAGGAGAAGGAGAAGGGAGAGAGAGGTAGGAGGGTAAGACAATTAGGGTGTAAGGTTAATATATAAATTTAAAATTAACTTTAAATACAAAAAATCAGAAAAATCAGAAGTTCTTAAACACATAAATTTCAAATTTTAAAGCTAAGATCTGCATATAATGGGGAACATGGAGTGTTTGCATGTCTTTTAGTCTGAGTTACCACACTCATTATATTTCCAGTTCCACCCATTTTTCTGCAAATTTAAAAATGAAAATGTTGTTTTTCTTTGTAGCTCAAAAGAATCCCATGTGTATATGTGCCACATTTTTAATATCCATGTATCAGTTGATGGACATCCAGACCATTTCCCTCTCTGAGCTATTGTGACTAGAACAGCAATGAGCATGTGCAGTTGCCTCTGTCATCGATTATGGAGAGTATACTCAGGGGTAATAAGATGAGTTACATTGTCGTTATGGTTTTTAGCCTTTTGAGATACTTGCATGCTGATTTCCATAGTAATAATTCCAGTTTACACTCTCAGCAACAGTGGATAAATATTCCCATTTCCCCACAGCTGTAGAGACCAAGGAAGGAGCCATGATCTGGGAAGAAAGGGGCCTTATGGGATTAAGACATTTAAAAAACCATGAGATATGAAAGCAGATTGAAGGATTACATGGCACAGAAAGGTTTAAACAGTGATTGTATATGGGGATAGGAGAAAGATGGGGTGTGAGGAAAGAGCAAGAAAAAAATATGGATGTTTGGAAAAGCCATGTAAAAACCTACTACTTTATAAAGCAAGTAAAAGTACAATTTAAAAAGAAATGAGTTTTAATTGAAGCACCCTTCATGGGTAATGCTGTACTCAGAAACCATCAGTAATTTTTTTTAATCCAATACCAGATGCCTATCAGTTGTTGGACAGGAGAACCCCAGAAGCTCCTAAACCAACATAAGCTATTGGTATTGCTCCCGGCTGTGCACCAGAACTATACAGTAAGGCCCTAGTGGTGAAGAAACCACACATTTGTGTCAAAAAGCATAAAGAATCAAGCTAGAACTGAGCTGCAGGCTTCCTTCCTGCTGTCTGGCATTCCACAGTGCCAGATGGTGATACACAGGCTGCTGGGAAAAAAACTATCAATGGACTTACCTAACGCTGGACTCTGAATATTATAATAAAACATGCCAAGGAAGATAAACCCACTGGTTCAATGGTAGCACAACTGTTTAGGGGGTAACTAATCTCTTTCTAGTGGGATTTGAGGTCTGTTCCATGGGAGAGAAAACATACCTTGTACAGAAAATATGCCTGACACTTTAAAACTTGTCAAAGCGTGTGGCTGGGGAGTCATGGTCCCTAGAGTTAAATCTACCACTGATACTTTGCTAAATGGACATGTAGTCAAATTGCATTCTAAATATCTGCATTTATACCCTTACACCACTGATGCTCTCATAGCTTCTTTTTCTTGTGGGCAGTCACTAATGCAGAGATTCCTAACTGGTAAGAGTGCTGAGAATGTGTGACTGTAGAATGCTCAGGCACAATGGTACATCTAGACCACCATTTCCCAAAGCCCAGGGAAGCCCAGAAGAGGAAGTTGAAGGATTGTAAAAGTCAGATGATAGAGAGAGATGCTCTGAAATGCTGCCTTATAAATGTTACAGGTCACTGAAATAATGAACAAGCGAATGCTGTGACCACCTGCCTATTATGTGCACAACAAAACTATGAAAGTAGAAGGGAGACTAGTTGGGCAATAGAAAGGCAGCAGCAAGAATGGGAGGAGAGCAAGTGGGAGGAATGGGTGGTGGGGATCGTCACAATACATTAGCGTGAACCTTGAAGGAAAGGGGGGGGGGAGTCAGAGACAAAGACAGACATAGAGACAGAGACAGAGAGAGAGAGAGAGAGAGAGAGAGAGAGAGAGAGAGAGAGAGAGAGAGAGAGAGAGAGAGAGAGATGGAGAGATGGAGAGAGAGAGAAGGAGAGGGAGAGGACCCAGAACTTCTACCAGAGACAAAGGAGATAGAAAACATGTCCTGTGATTGGCCCCTCTCCGCATTACTGAGAGGAATTTCTTCTACCAGAGATGATGGAGACAGAGGATCTGGCCTGATGTGATTCTTTGGGTTAGAGAGAAAGAAGATGACTTCGTCCAATGTTATGAGCATAATGATCTAAATATAAGTTGATAGACTAATCATTTCTCCTAGAAATAATGTGTTTATTTCCAGATAATGGTAAATCATTCTCATGAAATTGTTCTGACCTAAGATTTTCTCATATATGGGCATTAAAATCTGTGTATTGATGAGATATGACTTCCCAGAGACTGTTATAAAAACAACACAACTTTCTAAGGTGTTAGGATGGAAACACTGCAAGGCACTCTGCTGTATGATGTGACGACATCTGAATCTTCAACATCTCATCTGCTGTGATGGTAAGGGAGCATCGTCCATTGCAGCCAGAAAGGGTCTAGAGAACAAGATGCCCCAGACTGTTTCTTTACCTGTATCCCTCCATCATTCATAACTTTGAAGTTACTAATAAATCTCAACATTAGGCAACATCTCTGACTTGTCTCATTGTGCTACTTCATCAAACAAGAATTAAAAATAATATTAAAAAATGAGATATAGGCTGCCACAGAGTGAACTATGTATTCTTTTATAGTATACATAAAGTGGGCTGAATAGCATACAGCAATGTCAGCATCCTGTTTTTCTGAAGAATGAAGGCTTGTGCAGCTACACAAGTCTACCTTTAGAGCAAGACGGCAACCGAAGTATGTAATTGAGCAGGCAATGTTTTAAAATGAACAACAGGCTAGGTCAGGCCTGAGAATAGCAGTTTGCTATTGCCGACATAAGAGCAAAAATAAATCACCCACAGTTATGTCAATAGTGAAAATAAGCATCTCATAGTCGAGTTTCAAAAAAAAAAACCCTTAAAATATCTCACCATATATTAATTAAGATTATGGTTGTGTTTGGCCACATGCAACTACATGCAGCTGGCCCTGAGTAGGACATGCCTGATAGAGCAGTCACAAAGCCAGATTTGAAAAGAAAACTGATATCAGAATAAGACTGAGGAGGTAAGGCCTGATGGAGACAGCACCTAAGTAAGGGGTAGTCAGTGACTCAAATCATCGATTTGACCAAAGTTTGCCAACTGTCCCAAATTGTGTTACAGCAACATCTACTATTCTTTTCCTCTCTGGTTCTAGAATTCAGGCATGTACGGTATACACGGTCATCCTCTGCTTTATAACGTTTGGGACCTCAGGTACAAGAACAGGACGCTTGGGGATGATGAAAGTGACAGGGGATGGGAGCCACCTTGAGAATATCTCTTATCTGGAACCTGGCTGAAGTGTTTCAAAGGTTTTGACCTAACAAAAATTTCAGGTATAGAATCTCCCGCTGGTTCATTACAGTGGCCTTCCATGAGAATGTGTGAAGAATGGGGAAGGCCAGCATCACGTGGTAGACCGTCAGAAACTGCAATGCTTCTTTTGATGGGGCCTTGGAGCTAACAAAACGCCACTTGCACTGCGTCGAGTCACTGACCGGCTTGCCTCTGAGCCTAGCTCCACTTCAGGCAGAGATAGCTAACTAACCATGGCCACGGGGGTGTGAAGATCCACATGACTTGTCTGGAGATTCTCTAGGCTGGAACTCAGTTCCATGGCTTGAGTCCATTCAGAGTGAACAAGAAGCTACTTCTGTCTATTACTAGCTGAGGGCCACTGAGCTTTGTTGCCAGGGCACACCGCCCCAGACTGCTGGATGTCCTTCTGTGCAAACTAAAGGCAGAGTGTTGTGAAAGTTTTGCTTCTTTCTTAAGTATCTAACTCTCACAACATCAATTTCTTTTCTTGTAACAGAATTAATATGATTCACCTATATCCTAGAAAAGAAAATATTTGAGTAAAATTCTGTTTCTCTTTTACTGCAACAAATTAGCAGATCTTAAGAAAGGAAGTGTTATGATTTGAAGTCAATTCTTTCTCCATTACATTGTTACTTCTGCACACAGGAGAAGGAGGAGGTGTAAGTGGGAAAGGATCAGGAAGGAAAGACTCTTCTAAATAAAAAGTTATGATTCTAATGACAAGGAAGAGAAAGAAAAGAATGTGTGGGACATTAGAAGTATTAACATGAATGTATGGAAATTTCTGCTTTTCAAACTGTTTAATTATGTTATTCTGTATTAGTCTTTTTATGTTACTCAGCACTATGGTATTTTTAAAAACAAACTTTGTATTATAGATTTTTTTCCCCTACTCATCGCGAGGCCCTCTCTTGTACCCTTCCACATAACCCCCATAACTTCCTTTCCACTTTCATCTATTTTGTTTTTGCCCAAGTACAGGTGACTTAAAGTAATTTCACTTCCACTCGAAGAAGTGTAATCTCTCAGTCAACTGCACACAGCCCCACCCCAGATTCTGTTAAAAGAAAAAAAAAAACTAGCCTTATTATACATCGTGTTCACATGAGGAAAAAGTGCCAGGCAGCGGCAACAGCCGTAAGGAACTCTGCCGCTGCTGCAGACAACGCATTAACCTGCTCACTTAGAAGGAAGCCCAATTTGACTCGTTAGAAAGGTCAGTGTAGCAGAGCATTATGACACTAATAAAGCCACCCCACTCTTCAGAGGTCTTAAGAAGTGCTGAACTCTGCAATTTAATCATTAGGAGAGATGGTGACTACCCGGTGCAATTCTGCTAAGCCAATGCCACTTATTGTATTCAATGTAATTAGCAATCCATTTTGCCTTGCTGGTCAAAGGACTCCCCATTACAACCTGTTATATCTATGGAGTAAATTGTTAAGACATGTCTCTAATGTTGCTTGACACCCACCTCTCCTATCACTCCAAACCCTTTACTAAGTAATAACTGAAAGGTTTTGCACAAATTATGCTCATGGTTTGCTTAAGGCCAAGTAGAAGGGGAAAGTGTGTCTTTTACATTCACTGAGAATTAATTCTTTATGAACATCGTTTATTAGCTCCAAGTATTTTAGGCAGTTATTGAATCTGCAGCAGAATAACAGGACTGACCTAGATTCACACTGTGGGTCCACCTCCTTCCCATGCATCCACTGGCAAGTTACTCCACACTTCTGAGTCCTAGAAATTGCATTTTGTAAATTTTCAGAGGGATGCTCTATCTCATAGGTCTTTCAGGGTGTACTGTGTGAAGTAATGCATGTGGAAAACTTAAAAGCTCTACATATGCCCTGTGGATTCGCAAAACACTGTGTGCTATCGTTATAGGATGCCTTGTGGGCTATAAAGATCTATTATTTTGCAGATACTAATATTAGAAAATTCAGAGGTGATAGTTCTACACAGAATGGAAAAAGATAAAAGCATCTCACTCACCCAACACTGGCTAAAATAAAAACCCAGAACTTTTCTTGATCTCCAAAGAAATGAATTCTAAGAGCATACTAACTTAGAACTGGGCATGTCAGCTTGTGCCTATAATGCCTGTACTAAGGAGGCTGAAGCAGGCTGATGCCACAATTGTGAAAATAGCCTGGAGACAGTGAGACTCTGTAAAACAAAACAAAAGAAAGAAAGAATGAAAGAAAGAAAGAAAGAAAGAAAGAAAGAAAGAAAGAAAGAAAATTAGGCAAAGTAACTGCAGTCAAACAGATCAGACACTAAAATAAAGACGGCTCTTTCAAGAGAAGATGTAGTGTGGGCACAGACTCATCTGAGGCAAACATTGGACACTCAGAGCACCATGCAGTCAGGGAAGAACTACCTAAGAATGTCAATGAGCCGCAGACAGCAGAGTATATATTCCTGAAAAGAATGTGATATGTTGGAGGAGAGGAGGCTGTGGGATTTCCGGTTTTCCCATATGTGTCCACTGGGCACTGAGAGTGAGGCTCCCTACATCATAATATCTCCTTTAAGAAAAGGAAACCCTCTCTACTTCCACTTCCATGGTCTATTCTATTTCCTCATCTGAGTGAGATTGAAGAAGGGCCTCCTCTGGGACCTCCTTCTTACTTAGCTTCTTTGGATCTGTGAAGTGTAGTATGGTTATACTGTACTATATGGCTAAGATCCACTTGTGGGTGTATACCGTGTCTGTCTTTCTGGGACTGGGTTACCACACTTGGGATGACCTTTTCTAGTTCCATCCATTTGCCTGCAAATTTCAAGATTTCCTTGTTGTTACTAGCTGAGTAGTACTTGGTTGTGTAAATATACCACAGTTTCTTTATCTATTCTTCAATTGAGGGACATCTAGGTTGTTTCCAGTTTCTGTCTATTATGACTGAAGCTACAATGAACATAGTTGAACAAATGTCCTTGCAGTATGGTGGAGCATCTTTCCTGTATATGCCCAGAAGTGGAACACCTAGGTCTTGAGGAAGTACTCTTTTTAATTTTCTGAGAAAGCACCATATTGATTTCCAAAGTGGTTGTACAAATTTTCACTCTTACCAGTGGTGGAGGAGTGTTCCCCTTTCTCCCCATCCTAGCCAGCATGTGCTGTCACTTGAGGTTTTGATTTCAACAAATCTTTGTGGTATAAGATGGAATCTCAGAGTCCTTTTGATTTGCATTTGCCTGATCACTAAGGACATTGAGAATTTCTTTAAGTGATTCTCTGCCATTCCAAATTCATCTGTTGAGAATTCTCTCTTTAGCTCTGTGCTCCATTTTTAATTGGTTATTTTGTTTACTGGTGTTTAGTGTTTTGAGTTCTTTTTAAATGTTGGATAGTAACCCTTTGTCAGATGTAGGACTGGTGAAAATATTTTCCCAATCTATAGGCTGTTGCATCATTCTATTGACACTGTCCTTTTCCTTACAAAAGCTTTTCAGTTTCAAGAGGCTCCATTTATTCATTGTTGATTTTAGAGCCTGAGCTGGTAGTATTCTGTTCAGGAAGTTGTTTCCTGTGCCAATGAGTTCAAGGCATTTCCCCATATTCGTTTCTAATAGATTTAGTGTATCTGGTGTTATGTTGAGGTCTTCAATCCACTTGGACTTGAGTTTTGTGCAGGGTGATGAATACCAATCTATTTGCATTTTTCTACATGTAGATACACATCCAGTTGGACCAGCATCATTTGTAGAAGATGATTAAATCAAGTGTTCATAGGTGTATGGGTTTATTTCTGGGACTTTGATTTGATTCCATTGATCAACCAATCTGTTTCTATGTCAATATCATGTAGTTTTTATTATTACTGGTCCGTAATACAGCTTGAAGTCAGGGATGGAGATACCTCCAGAAGTTCTTTTATTGTGTAGGACTGTCTTAGTTAATTTTTTTTTTTCATGTGAGGTTTAGAATTGTTCTTTCAAGGCCTGTGAAGAATTGTGTTGGTATTTTGATGGGCATTACATTGAACCTATAGATTTCTTTTGAACTGGATAGGAGAGGGTGTGGGGAGGGAAATGAAGGGGGCGATCAGATGAGGGGAGAGCTGGAGAGGGGAGGTTAAAGGCTTGGGGGAAAAGGGAAACTAAGGGGGCAAGGGTATCACTGAGACAAGCTGGAGACCTGAGACCTGGTAAAGTACAGGGAGGATGTGGAGATGCCTCTAGCTGAGCCTCCTAGCTGCAGGGGACAGGAGACTGAGGAGGCCACCTTCTAGCCAGGCAGGACTGATAGTGGTGGGAGGGAAACACCAATCCATCTATAAAACCTTTGACCCAAAATTTACCCTGCCTACAAGATGTGCAGAGATAAAGATGAAGTAGAGACTGAAGGAATGAATGTCCAACCAATGGCTGGCTCAACCTGAGACTCAGCCCATGGGAGTGAGCCAACTCCTGACACCCATTATTGGTATTCTGGTATGTTTGCAGACAGGAGCCTAACTTAACTGTTCTATGAGAGGCCCCACCCAGCAGCTGATTGAATCAGATGTTGAGATTTAGAGCCAAGCATTAATAAGAGCTTGGGGATTCCTGTGGGATAGTGGGTGTGGAGGGAGGATAGAAGGACCCACAGGGGACAAGAATGCCTCAAGAAGACCAGTAGAGTCAACTAAACTAGACCCATAGCTGCTTACATATATATAACCAATAGGCATTTTGATCTTCATGTGGGTCCCCTAGTAAGCTGAGCAAATGCTGTCTATGACATGGACACTGTTGCTTGCTTTTAATCACTTCACCCTAACTGAGCTGTCCTCAGTGGATGAGGATGAGCTCGGTCCTGATGGGACGTGATGTGCTAGGGTGGGTCGGTAGGAGTGCTCCCCTTTTCTGAGGCCAAGAGGAAGGGGGTAGGGGGAAGAATGTGGAAGGGGGACAAGGAGGAGAGGCAAGAAGGAGATACAATTGGGGTGCAAAGTGAATATATAAATTACAAACACATTTTTTTAAAGGAAAGAAAGTAAGGGAAAGCCACTATGAGAAAACCATAATGCATTAGAGCTAATTCCATTCTCAGCACATCTTCGCTTCATAGCAAAAGGCTCATACCAGGGAGGAGAATGTTAACCCTGAGAAAACCCTGTTCCTCCCAACATCCAACCTTAACACATGATAAAGTTAACAGAACCCAAAGCCAGCTAAGCACTAAAGTGAACATCACTGATATATTCTCAACACAATCCCTCTGACAAGAGAGATGGCAAGATGGGTAAAGTGCTTAGTGTACAAGCACAGAGATCTGGATTCAGATCCCCAGCATGCCTGCAAAAGCTTACTTTGCTGCAGGAGACAACTTCCTGAACAGAACACCAGGTCTTAGAGTCAACAATTAACAAACAGGACCTCATGAGGCTGAGAAGCTTCTGTAAGGCAGGAGACACTGTCAACAGAACAAAGTGACAGCCTACAGACTGGGAAAAGATCTTCACCAACCCTACATCAGACAAAGGTCTAATATCCAAAATATATAAAGAACTCAAGAAATTAAACACCACCAAACCAAATAACCCAATTAAGAAATGGGGCTCAGACTTTGAAAATTTATCTGGCACTATCTCAGAAAACAGGGAATAAGGCTTCCTCAAGACCCAGCTATTCCACTCCTTGGAATATACCCAGAAGATGCTCCAGCACACAACAAGAAAATTTGCTCAACTAGGTTCATAGCAGCCTTATTCATAATAGCCAGAACATGGAAACAGCCTAAGTGTCCCTCAGTAGAAGAATGGATAAAGAAACTGTGGTACATTTACACTATGGAAAACTACCCAGCTATCAAAAACAAGTAATTCCTGAAATTTGTGGGCAAATGGATTAAGCTAGAAATGATCATAATGAGTGAGTTAACCCAGAAGCAGAAAGAGTCAAATGGTATATACTCACTTATATCTAGACACTAGCCCAAGGGGCATGTCCCATGAAAGTCTTCACTTACCAGGAAACTAGGACAGAGGGGAGGACATCCTAGTGGAACTCTAGGTGAGAGAAGCATGGAAGAATGGGGAAATAGAAGGATCCAGAGGGTCCTAGACACCTACAAGAAGAACATTATGATAGGCAGATCTGGGCCCAGGGGTCCTGCTCAAACTATGGCACTAGCCAAGGACAATACATGCAGTAAACCTCAAACCCCTACCCAGATCTAGCCAATGAACAGGACGTTCTTCACAGTTGAGTGGAGAGTGGAGATCAGAATACACTGAATGCAAATAGGTCTCTATCTTGTACACTGTGCTGGCACAGTAGAGCACACCCAAACATATGCAAATACCACATGCATACATTCACATGCACACGCACGCACACGCACGCACATACACACACACACACACACATGTGCGCTAAAAAAAATAAACAATTGAAAAAATAGAAAATCAATTAAACCCATTAAGCCAGGGTAACCAAGGAAATATTACCAGTATTACCAGTATCAGAAATAAAAGAAGGCATCCAGGAGTAGTGGTACATGCCTTTAATTCTAGCACTTGGGAGGTAGAGACAGATGGATCCCCGAGTTTGAGGCCACTCTGACCTACTGAGCAAGTTTCAGTACAGCCAGGGCTACACAGAGAAACCTTGTCTCAAAACAAACAAACAAACAAATAAAAACATAAAAGAAGGTATGTTATTGTTTAACCCTACATAAGTTAAAATGAGAATTAGATAATATAACAAATAACTTCATATCCAAAAGGTCAATAATTTAGATGATATAGATTATTTTTATTCTCTTAGAATGTACTGAAGAATAAATAATATCTAATAATATAAAAATTAAACAAATGAAATTTGTAGTTATGAATTTTCCTAAAGAAAAAACATAGGCACAATTGGTTTTCCTGGCAAATTCTTTCAAATAGCTAAGAAAGAAATAATATCAATTCTATGAATATTTTTCAGAAAGCAAAAGAGAAGAAACGTGTGCTCTTTTTATGGGATCAAGAGCATAAGAATACAAAAGCTCAAGCAAATAAAAGTGCCAACTAGTATTTCTCATAAGGACTGATAATACTTAACAAAATATTAGCAAACAAAACGTAGCAATCTATAGGAAAGATGAAGCATGATGATCAACCGGTGTGCCTCTTGGGAATGCAAGGCTGCATTAGCAATCCACAGTCAACCAACTTAATTGTAGTAACACACGGAATATGAAGAACCATACTGTAGACTTACTTGGGAAAAGCGTATCTCAAAAATTTAATATTCTTTGTTGACAATAGTAGAAATTCTATTGTAAGAAAATTATCACAGTGAAAAGTGTGTTGCTATGATCACGGCAACATTCCTCCTTCTGAGATTGGTAAAAGGACAGAATGGATATACATACCCATCTTCTCCAACCCCTACTAGCAGTCACAGCCTTAGCAACAAGACAAGAGAAATAAAACTGTACACATTGAAAACAAATACATAAATAGTTTTACCTATATACAATGTAATTTTTCATGTGAGTTAACTTGAGTCTTTGAGAAGGTTTCTATAACCAATAATTGAATTTTATAAGAATGCAGGATATAAACTCAATATACAAGAGCCCATCATATTTCTCTATAGCTACAGTAGAACATTGAAATCATTTAAAAATATTTAAAAAGTGATCAGAAAATAATACATAGCATCAAATTCCAAATAATGTAAGTAGCAAAGCATAAATATAAATGATACATAATTTAAAACATAAATATAAATGATACATAATTTAAAACCTAAGTACTACAAGATAAAAAGTAAAGGTCTTCCAAAGAAATTGGGGCTATATAGTGTATTAATAGCTAAGAAAGTTCAATATTTATAATCTGTGATACAATTCTGTGGGAGGTTATTTTCATTGTTGTTGGTGGTGGTGGCATTGATTTGCTTTGATTTGTAGATAGTAGGAAGCCAATCCTAAAATTCATTTAGAAAGAGAAAGAGGCAAAGAAGCTAGAATAGCCAAAATTACTTAAAAAGAATGCAACAGCATGTGAAGAGCCACCTTATCCTAACTTCAATACTTAATATAAATAATCTATAATCATCAAAGGAGCGCGGTAGACAAAGGAGTAGATGAGAGATGGAGATGAAGCTAGTAATGTGTGAGAGGCCAAAAGTAGAGTCAGTGTTCTGTGAAGAATGCTTTAAGGGAATGAAAAGACATTGAATAATCAGAAGAAATATTAGAAGTTGTAGCTAAAATAACGAGTTGTACCTAAAATACATGAGGAATGTTGGAAGTTTTCAAAGAACAAACAACCCACTGATTATCATGGTGAAGGGACCAGCCACTTCACCAAAGATTGCTTGACAAGTAGTGAACTCATGAAATATGTTCAACGCCACTAGCCATGGAAAAAGGAGCCAGCACTACACATCCCCTGGAAAAGCTAAAATTAGAAAAGGTGATCTCACGTGGTTGGTGAGGATGTACAAGAACTAGAACTGCCACATACTGCCTGCACAAGTATAAAATGATACTTTAAATTGTGAGAGTAGTTTGGGAGTAACTTAGAATTTAAAAATACACTTCCATATGGGATAGCCTCTCCACTTGGAAGTTTAAACAATGAGGATTGAGGCAAATCTTACTTTTAAGATGGGTTGGAATATTTAAAGAAACTTCCTTTCTATCAGAAGCTACGAATATTCCAACTATTCATGAACAGGTAAATGCTTATTGGCACATGGCAGCACACCTGTTGAAACTAGACATATGTGTTCTGGAGAAGATTGAACTATCAACACACACACATTAGTGATTTTCTTAAAATTATTACTTTTTTACCTTTTGAGATTATAACACAATCACAGCATTTCTTTCTACCTTTCCCCCTCCTAAATCACCCATATACACCCACTTGCACTCTTTTAATTTCATGGCTGCTTTTTCATTAATTGTTATTTCATATGTATGTTGTAATATATATATATATATACACACACATATAATTGTTTTATATATATATAAGATATACATGTATATATAATTGTTACATATACATATATATTTGCTTATTTATTTATTTATTTATTCCTAAACACAACTGTCTCTGTCTGTATAATGCTACTTATATGTTGTTTTGGGGGCTGCATTGCATTTGATAACCAATTGGTGTTCTTTTCCTTGGGGAAGACAGTATCTCCCACTCTCAGCCTTCTTTAGTTGCCAGTAGTACATCATGTAGGGTTGAAACCTCATAGGCTTTTCCTCGTCTACGTTAGCATGTTTATTTTTTTTTTCTTTATTCAGCTCATGTTTAAGCAGTCATATTAGTGAGACTCAGTGGGTGTACTTTTAACAATAATTATCCTGAATTTTAAGAAGCCAAATGCTTGTATGGCTTACTTTTCTATTTATATAAAATGCTAAAAATGACAAATTAATCTCCCAGAAAAATAGGTTAGTTGATGCTTGGGGATAGAAGAGGAGGAGGAAAGGGCAGAACCAACAAAAAGGCAGAAGGGGATTGCTCGATGACATTGCACATGTTGCTGCTCCTCATGTGGAGATGGTGTAGTGTGTGCACATATGTCCGAGAGCATCAAATTGATCATATTGTGTGATTTACATAAGTGCAGTTTATCGCCTGACCACTATGCCTCAACATACTACTTAAGAAGATGCAATTATTCTATATTTGTTAGTGTTTCCTTAGCCAGATTAAATGAGAAATGAAAGCATCACTTCTGTATTCCCCAAATCACCAACATTTAGATGTTCAAAGAGCCTCAAAAATTCAGAGTCAATTTCCTAATCAGATCACTTTTGAAGCCTTTGATTTCTTCTCTTTAATTTAACATTAGAAGCACAGGTTGAAAGCAACTGTCTTCTGCATCAGTCAGACTTTGTCTTGAACATTTAATTAAGGTTGAAATGGAGGAGTCATTTGATTCTTCACACCACCATTCATTTCTCTTGGCTTCAAACTGCATGGAAGCTAATGTGTTTCAGAAGAGGCCACTGGTAGTTAAATCACATAAATATTGAACAATTCACACCTATTTCCTGTAATCTTTGCCTGAGTATGGTTCACAGCCCATTGGACTATGTAACACTACCAACAGAGAACACCAAAACAAGGCTTTGCTCAGATTCCCCCGCTGTACAAAAGACACAGAGCATTACTGGAGCCTCATTAGCACTGACCTATACTGAGTACTTACTCTAGGTGTCAGGCACTGACCTATGCTGAGTACTTACTCTAGGTGTCAGGCACTGAGCTAAGCACTTCAACTGTATAGTCTTATGTAATCTCTACTCTTTGAGCTACTTTAAATTTATGTTGAGAATTTATTTTTACTTTATGTGTATGGGTGTTTACATCAATGTATGTCTGTGCACACATCTTGCCTATATCAGCCAGAAAGGAGTGTAAGGTCCGCTGCAATGAGAGTTACAGATGATTTTGAGTGGCCATGTGGGTGTAGGATAGAACCCCAATCTTTCTGGAAGAATAGTCAGTGTTCTTAACCACTGAGCCCTCTCTCCAGCTTAGCCTCATTGTGCTACTTTTTAAATTAGCTTCATTATTCTATATATGAGAAAAAAAATACAAAAAGTTTCATTCTTGTACTCACTATGATCATGGATCTTGTAGAGAAGAGGCCACACATGAAATATACATCTGCTGCAATTCTGAGGTGGGTGGGATGAGCCCCTCGTACAGCAGCCTCCTCGTTCCGACCTCATCACTTTCAGTGTCAGGTCCCCGCCCCCCTCTAAACTGTGAGATTGTACCTCAGTGAGAATGAAGGAATTAAACTTCAAGTACAGGATCCACGTCTGATATTTGCAAGTTTTTATCCGCAAAGCTTGTCATTCTCCGCTACCATGTATTGGGTACTTAATATTTGCTTATGTGACGTATGATAAGCTATGCCGTTGCAACTTTCTCTAAGAGCATGGGAAAACAAGTACTGCTAGACACACTTCCATGGAGTGCCAATGCTGGATGGCTAGCTGTCAGTGGGGCAGATGCCACGTGTGTCTCAATTCTTGAGAGAGTAATAACCACGGAGTATGGATATGTCCATGACACAGGCCATTAAGTGGTCCTTCGAAAGTGACAATTTAATCAACGCCATTAGTGGGAACCTGTCACGGTGATGCATTTCAGCACATCGCCAGATCAGTTGAGTGGCAAAAGTGATGCCACCCTTAAGTGGAAGCCTTTCTCTACCTTTGTCATTAGACACCTTTAGAGTAGCCTCTCACTGCCCCTTAGTCACTGCTGGGCCAGGCCCTTTCACGAGTAGGGAAGAAACAACCTTGCCTGGCAATATGCTGGCACTGTGAGCACTCAGTCATTCTCAACTAGCTGTTGGATTTCTTTATTTGCTACTGAGCTCCTGTGGTTTGCTGGATGCTTTTCATGGGGAAAGCAAGAACAGACACAATCCTGCAGGTTAATGGCTACCTATGGTTAAGAAGAATGGTTTCAATTTGCATTGGTGGCATGTGAGCAGGCTCCTGCAGGGACAGCCTAGGATACTGTGATCACAGGTGACTTACAGACAGCAGCACTGACACACCTTGAGAATATAGCTGGATACACACATTCTCTGCTGTTGTCATGGCAGTGGGCAGGAGCCGGAGGCCAGGGAACTTATCATGGTGCTCATCGATCAGTGAGTGCTACTGGGTGGTTTTGTACCCAATGGGCACAATGAAGAATTCTGCAGGAAACAAGGGCAAAAAGAAAGGCTCTGTTGTAATGAAAAGAGTACTTTTCTGAGAAGTCTCCAGTTCAGATCCTGAGTCTATGGGCCCCTGTCTGTGTGACAGTGGACAGAGCATTGAACCACCCTAATCTCAGTGCTCTTTCCTATAGAGTAAGTGTGCTGGGGACAGCCTTAAATGGGGCTTAAAATTATAGTCTAAGTAAACAAATGTGCCTGTTACCAAGTAAGCCCTTAGTGACTGTGTGTTGGAAAATTTTAATACCTTATAAGGCATCTGCAAAGGCAATGGATACTCCCTAAAGAAACTCCCCATTTATCTGGAGAAAGAATATCTTGTGATGATTACCAGAAACCCTGAGTGAAATGGAATTGCATTTTAGAGGTCATTTGTAAATTACCAATTGCATGCTGTAAATATTTGTCTTAAGTTCTTAACAAGTGTTTTTCTTCAGTAGCTCCAGCCAACAACTTAGTTTACAAAGCAATTAACACACTTATAATCCCAGAGTGAGATTTAGATCAGATTGCTAATTTGACTATCATAAGACACCTTTGGTGAAATATTATGATCATCCAATGGATTCTTGGGAGATACTTCTTAAGAGTCAAGTTGTGATTATTCATATAATTTTTCCTTTCTGCAAGATTTCCAATGACTGCTTGTACTAAAACAAACCACCATATCTTTGAGCTCTTCTAGTTTTCCATGGTAAAATACCTGATATATTATATTACTTGTTTCATGATTAAAATTATTCATAATCTTCATATATTAGATATACAGTATATTTTTCTTAAACTTATTTTTAAATAATTCCTCAGCAATAAATGCCCAAGTGCAACTGCTGACTCATCACATAGTAAATACATGGCTACTTCTTTTTATTATTAATTAATTAATTTACTTGGCATCCTGGTCATAGCCCCTCTCCCTCCTCTCGTCCCAGTCTCTTCATCCCCGCTACCCAATTCCTCAGAAAAGGGAAGCCCCCTTCTACCCCAGCTCATGAAGTCACATCAGGACTGAGACTGTCCTCTTCCCCTGTGGCCTACGAGGCGGTCCCACTAGATGGGTGTGATGAAAAAGCTGGTATTAGAGACCATGTCAGGGGCAGCCCTTGCTCCCCTTACTAGAGGATCCACAGGAAGCCTGAGCTGCCCGTTGGCTGCTACTTTTGTGTGGGGGCGTAGGTTCAGTACATGCATGGTCCTTCTATCTTAGCAGGCTCCTCTAGGCCCTGGTTAGTTGGCTCTGTTGGTCTTCTTATGAAGCTCCTGTCACATCCAGGTCTTTTTCTCCTTGCCTCCACTTTCACACAAGACTCCCTAAGTATTATCCAATGCTTGGCTGTGAGTCTCAGCATCTGTTTCAAACCACTGCTAAGTGGAGCCTCTGCTAGGCTCCTGTCTGTAGGCATAGCAAAGTATCCTTAATACTATCAGGAGTTGGCTCTCTCCCATGTGGTAGGTCTTGGCTTAGACCAGGCATTAGACAGACATTCCCTCAATGTCTGCTCTGTATTTATCCCTGCCCATCTTGTAGGTAGGGTAAACTTTGGGTTGAAGTTTTTGTGGGTGGGTTGGTGTTGCCTCCCTCTAATAAGAGTCTTCTCTACTTAGAGGGTGTCCTCTTCAGTCTCTATAGCCACTGCTAATGGGTGTTTCTGCTAGAGTCTCCCAGAAGCCTACCCTGATTTAAGTCTCCAGCTTGTCACAGAGATGTCCTCATCCACTGTTTCTCTTTTCTCTACAGGCCTTTTGTCCTCCCATGCCCACTCCCCCCAGATCTGATCTCCACCCTTATATCTCTCTGTGCTCTCTCTCTCTCTCTCTCTTTCTCCTACCTTGTTGTTCTCTTCAACCACTTCCAATGTCTTCTCTATTTCTACTTCTGAGTGAGCCTTAAGCATCCTCCCTTGAGTATTCCTTGTTACTTATCTTAATTGAGACTGTGTATTGTATTATGTGTATCCTATACTATATGGCTAAAATCCACTTATAAGTGAGTACACACCTTGTGTGTCTTTCTTGGTCTGGGTTACCTCGCTCTGGATGATCTTTTCTAGTTCCATCCTTTTGCCTGAAATCTTCATGATTTCTTTGTTTTTGATAGCTGAGTAGAATTCCATTGTGTAAATGGACCATAGTTTCTTTACCCATTCTTCCATGGAGGTACATCTAGGTTGTTTCTAGATTCTGGCTATTACAAATAAAGGTGCTATGAACATAGTTGAGCAAGTGTCCTTGGTGCATGATGGAGCATCTTTTGGGTATATACCCAGGAGGTAGCACTATTCCCAACTTTCTGAGAAAGCACCAGATTTATTTCCAAACTGATTGTACAAGTTTACATTCCCACAAGCAATTGAGGAGTGTTCTCCTTTTTCAACATCGTCGACAGCATGTGCTGTCACGTGAGTTTTTTTTATCTTAGCCATTCCGACAGGTGTAAGACAGAATCTCAGAGTTGTTTTGATTTGCATCTCTCCGATGACTACGGATGTTGAGCATTTTTAGGTGTTTCTTGACCATTAGATATTCCTCTGTTGAGAATTTTCTGTTTAGCTCTGTACCTCATTTTTTAATTGGATTATTTGGTTTGGTGGTGTTTAATCTCTTGAGTTCCTTATATATTTTGGATATTAGCCTTCTGTCGATGTAGGGTTGGTGAAGATCTTTCCCTGCTCTGTAGACTGTAATTTCGTTCTGTTGATAGCATCCTTTGCCTTACAGCAGCTTTTTAATTTCATGGGGTCCCATTTATTAATTGTTGATCTCAGAGCCTGGGCTGTTGGTGTTGTGTTCAGGAAGTTGTCTCCTGTGCCAATGAGTACTTTATGTGCATGAGTAAGGATAAATAACTATTCCCCCAACTTGTTGCTGGCACTTTGTGTCACGACTCAGCCTAGTCTCATGGCATCATCAATCTTTTAACTTTGAGCCATTTTGGCAAGTATACAGTTATATCTCATTAACTTTCATTTTCTAGTGTCCAGTAGAATACCCTTTAATGCCATTGCTTATATACTCCTAGGTAAGATATCTACTCATTTCCTGCCCATTTTCAAACATTTTGAGATGGTTTGAAATGTTTCCTTTAGATTAAATATGACCCTATATACTGATCATTTTCTTTAATGATCTTTTGGCACCTTTGCTTAAAGTTTTCAGAGTGCTTTTAGTATCATAGTCAAAATCGCTGGCTAGCCTTAGGGCCTGAATGGTGACTATCTGCCTATTTTTCTATGAATGTTTAATTTTGTATTACTCATTTAAGTATTTGATACATGTGAAGTTTGAGATAGTAAATTTAGGAGGAGGTGTTTCGGGGTTTTTTTTGGGGGGGGGTTGTTGGTGAGGTTGGTTTGGGGGCCTACATATATTCAATTTTTCTAATGTCATTTGTCAAAGAAAGAAAGAAAGAAAGAAAGAAAGAAAGAAAGAAAGAAAGTCTATCTATCCTCTGGTGAAGATAGCTTTGTGTCTTTATATTTTTTTTTAAATGATCTGTAGTGCACTTCTGTATTCTCCCTTCTGTTCCATTGATCTGTTCCCACCCCTCGGCCAGTAGTACCATGTCTTGATTAATATGGCTGCACACTGTGACATAGGGTAAAATAATTCCCTCTACTTTCTATTTTTTTTCAAAACCAATTAGTTACAATGAGTCTTTTGACTCCCCTAATAATACTTTTAGTATAGATTATGTACCTACAATATTCTTACTGTGATTTTGATTTTTAAAAAAACCTATACGTCAACTTAGCGAGGCTTTGTGTCTTTCCTGTGTTGAGTCTTCCAGCCCACAAGCTGAGTTTTGAAACTCCCCAGAAAGCATTCTTCTTCATTTAGAAGCAGAACTTTGATCAGTTTCCTTGTAGCAGTTGCATGCAAACCTGTTAAGGGAGAAACTAGAAACCAGCCAAACTTCTGCAGAACGATGACAGGATGGAGAAGCAAGCCCAGAGCATTGATTTCACCTGAACAGGTGTGCCGCATACCATATAAGCCAGAAAGAGCTCAGGTAAAAGTTTCACCCACTGAAGATCTGCAGGCCACAGTGAAGCCAGTGGAGGCTCATATTCATGGGTCTTAGCCCTTATTTGTAGATTTACATTCCATAAGCCTTTCCACACATTAAATTGGAAAACATTAAGAATTTGGAAGAAATTGCCCATCTGATGTGAACTGGGGAGACAGCAATACTGTCACAAAATTCCAAGGCCCATGTCTTCTATACCACCTACAGGGAAAAGATTTAATCTGCATTTAGAAAGAGAATATAGTATTGTGATCCTCTTGAAGCCCAGTGAAGCTGAGAGAGTGAAAAAGAGCAGGTAAGAAAGCTCCTCTACTGAGGAGTAAGAAGGAATGTGCGCTTTGTTGGTGGCTAAGTCTAGAAGAGGTCGGGGTGCTTATGAAGGTGAAACCCTTGGAATTCAGGGTACTGTGACTACAATGACATACAGGTAACCTGCCCCTGCTTCTCTCTTTTCCAGAAAACTAATGAGTGCTTGGCACAAACAAGAAGTCACAGAGCACAGGTGGGAAAAGGGCGAACGAGACATTCTCTCTGGAGCATCACTCAGAGGAGAAAGCAACAGCTTGAGCTGAAGCTTGAAAACTAATCGACAAAGCAGCTCCCAGCCCAAAGCATCAAGACACAATTAGAGCCCTTAGTGCACCAAAGCAAATACGGAATACAGCCTAGGGATTGCTCAGCTGAGCACAAACCTGTGTTTGTGCACAAACCTGAAACTGTTGAGTTCAGACCCATCAGAAGGAGAAATGAGTTAATCTGAAAGCCTGTAATCCAAGCTCCTAGGGCAGCTGATACACAAGAGTGACATGTTCAAGACCAGCCTGGAATGCGGAGTGAGATTTAATGCAAATTAGGAAGACTCCGTCTCCCAATAAAAAGTAAACAGGGGGCTGAGGATATAAATCAATAGTAGAATACTTGCCTAGAATGAAGGAGAGCCGGTTCAATCTTTACTAAAGCATGTGCATGTTCATGTTCGTCTGTGTATGTGCGTGTGCATGTACGTGTGTGTGTGTGTGTGTGTGTGTGTGCACATTCCTGGCACTACAGAACTTTCAACTTTTATCAAAACCCATGAGATACAGGACAGCTAGCAAAACAATACTCTTAGGTGACAAAGCAATCACCAATCACCAGAACAAGGCTCAAGTATGAGACAGACATTGGAACTATCAAACGCAGTACTTGAAACAATTACAGGTACGTTGAAGGCATCCACTGGGCGAGGGAGATAGCGCGCAATGCCATGTGTGTAATTTCAGAAGAATTCTGATGATGTGGCTGGAAGAAGCATCCCCCTTCCCAGTCCCAGTGCTGACCAAGCTGGAAAGAGCCCTCCAGCTGAAGGTGAAGTGTCTCGTTTTTCTTTTCTTTGATAGAACTCTGTTGAATAGACAGATCTGGCCAAGTGCCACCTTGTGAACGATCCCTGGATTCCCACATGTTGGATTCCAAACAGAGACCTATCTGGGTCTGGATTGTGTCTGCTTCCAGTTTGAAAAAATTCACCCAAGCACAGGCCTCAAGATGGGTGCCTCTAGTCTACTCCCGCAAATTACATTGTCTTGAACCCACACTCCCACACCAAGCCTTCTACCATCTTTCCCCAACAAGGCTATCTTCTAGCCCCTCTGATTTTTAACATGGCGACTGTAGGATTGCAGGGTGAGAGAGGCTTAACCCAAGGCAACAGTGAAACAGATCCAAGAAACATACCCATAGACTCTCTAGCCACAGGATACTTACAGTGCAAATACAAAAATGCTATATGAGTTTGATAGTTTTTCTCTTAGATATTTTGTTTGTATGAGTTTCCATTTTTTCTCCCAAAAAAAAAATCTATCATCCATCCATAAGCAGTTATTTTTGAACAGTACTTTCTGAACCATGGAACACAAAGGAACCACACACAACACACAAAATTCATCAGCTATGGAAATTTCTAGATAAGTTTGATTACTTTTTCATTCCATTATTCTAAAGACACATGTGAAAGGGATTTCCGGAGAATTACACATTTAAGTAATTTGAAAGGCATGAGGCAAACATTTTGCAAGTCCTCTGCACTAATTGGAAATTGTGGTAGAGCTGGAAGACACTATTTAGTTACAAGAGAGCTGGGTAAAAACCCAGGTCCCTGGAGAAATGTGAACAGCAATTAACTCCACACAATTCATATGGCGTTATGTACTTTTCAGGTTCAGAGATGTCCTTGATCAAAATTAACATGTTATGTCCATATGAGTAAGTTGTTAATTATGTGCCTTTTCCCCTTGAGGACCAGTTAGAGCTTAAATATGAGGAAAGGAGGCTTAGAAGTTTTAGACTCACACTGGTGTCACAGACACTGAACATCAGGTACGTTCATAGATATGGGCATCCACTTTGAATCAGGTTTCACAAATACTGCCCATAACAACAACAGAGAGGGCATTGCCTTAAGGAAGAGCAGCTGGGTCAAGCTGAGAAACACTAACCAGAACATGTCAAATTTAACCACCATTGCTATTTTCCTTTTTTAAAGAACCCATTATGACTTTAGCTCATAAAAAAACTAATATTAGCCCAATGTCTCTGATGACACTTACAGGACAAGATTGCTGCAGAGTTAAAGAAAAACAAAAACAAAAAAAGCAGGTGTTCTTCCTGTTGGTTCTAGTAAATCTCAAAGTCAAGCATACTAATTACTTACATAATTAGATGGACTTGGGGATGCCTTGGCTACGATAGGAAATCAGTTGAACATTAACCATGCAGCAGAAAACTCTTATCATTTCATTGTTCTCAGGCAAGTAGGTCTAGGATGTCATTCCAAGTTGAGATCGGTATCAGGTTCTCCCAAAAGCAGAACTGGGCCTTGCAAATGGGGGCTGAGGGGTCCAAGGGTGGGGGAAGAAGAGAAGTCAGACCTCCCTGGCTTCAGAGAATGCTCTGCAGCAGAGGGAATGGAAATGCCCTAAGCACTTAAGGAAGAGGCTGTAGGTCTGCCTAGGCACATCCAGGTGCAGAAACTAGAGCTGGATTGAGAGAAGTGATTAGGGCACCAGAGGCATCTGCTCGGGTTTAGCGGTACACTTGCCTGAGAACAAGAGAGCTGAGCGTTGTATGTAAGTGCTGCCATTGGAGAAATAGGAAAGTGGCCATCAGTAAACGTTGCAGGTACATACTACCACTGGAGTGTGTAAAGATGTGGTCTTCATGTATCCTAAACTACTTGCTACAGATTGAATATTTGTGTACCCACGGCATGTATATGAGGAATCTGAACCCGTGATGTGATGCTGTGAGGTGGTGAGACTTTGGAAGTAAGGATTACGTCATAAGGTCACAGCCCTTATGACTGGCACTAATGCCTCTTGTAAAAGTCTATTAAAATAACTATTTAGTGTGTGGTACCTTCTAACTGACTAAGACATGAATAAAATCTGAGGTTCCAATATTTTGTTACAAATGGCAGCTATGCCCTGGTGTAGCTCAATGTCTCCTGCTCTCACCTATCATATGGAAGCCCTGTGCTTCACTTCTATTACTATGAGGCATACGATGCCCTGCACGTCCACCTCCGTCAGCCCCTGATGACTACCAACTGCTCTCCAAGCATGATATTTCCCCAAGCTAATTGCAGGGCATGCTAAAAATAACCAGTAATCACGTACTATACATTTCTCTATTGCCAACAGTAATTTCTTTTTTTTTAAGTTTAAGATTTTATTTTATAAGTATTTTTTTAATTTTTTATTAATTTATTCTTGTTACATCTCAATGGTTATCCCATCCCTTGTATCCTCCCATTCTTCCCTCCCTCCCATTTTCCCATTATTCCCCTCCCCTATGACTGTTCCTGAGGGGGATTACCTCCCCCTGTATATGCTCATAGGGTATCAAGTCTCTTCTTGGTAGCCTGCTGTCCTTCCTCTGAGTGCCACCAGGTCTCCCCCTCCAGGGGACATGGTCAAATTTCTAATGCCCTCTTGATAAAATCTTAAATATTTGAGGCGATGCCTATGTTAATTAGTTCAGCTTCATCACCCTACCTTATAGTCAGAAACCACATCACTGCTCCGTCTTCCACATATATCCCAACTAAAATTTGTGAATCCAAAAACAAAAACAAAATGTTGATGGGAAATAAACTAAGGAATAAAATTTGCAGGAATTCTAATTTATAAGCTGAATGAAATAAAACACCCCCAACACCAATAAAAATCCATGTATTTGCCAATGATGTAATGAGAGTAAGGAAAAAGCTCAGACTGGCTAAGGGGTTCTCACCAAGAGTCCTTTCATTTACTTTGAGGAGTAGGGAACAGAAGCCCCGCCCTAGTCCCTCAGGAAGAATTTAATGCCTCTCTAATCTTCCTCAGAGCACACTGCTTATCTAACCCCATCTATTACCATAGCACACAAACAACAGGAAGGCTGGACCTGTGCACACCCCCTTTGTTTACCTCTCCATTCAAGGCCAGCCACATAAGAGATATTAAATACACCTTTGTTGAAAAATTATAAGGATTACTAAAAAAGACATTGTTAAGGGCTAGAGAAATGACACAAGGGCTCATGCACTGCTCAAGAGGACGTGAGTTTGGTTCTCTATCTCCAACAGGGCTGCTCACAACGCCCTGTAACTCTGCTCCATCCATGTAGGTTGTCTCACAAATACCTATGGCTCTGGCTCCAGGAGAACTCTACCTTGAGTTCCCGCCCTTCCATGAAACATACCCTACCTCTTACAGACAGATATACCTAATTTTAAAATAATTTAAGAAGAAATAGAAAGTTTTGAAAATCAGTCCGTTTGCCAAGGCATCTCTGGAATACTCACAAGTCAGCAGAGAACAGGGACAGATCACATCCAGCCTCAGCTATAGTGAGAGGTTTTCAAGCTAGCTAGGGGCAAACAGCAGTCTCCTAACAAAGGCTCCCTTTCCCCTGGGGACCTTCAGAGACAATAATAGTAATTATGGAAACTAAAAAACAAGACCATTTTATAAATGACTGCAGAACAAGATCACAAAATTATATGGCATGCATTTACATGCAAAGGATTTGAAGATTAAACCCAAATACATTTGCTTAAAGAAATAGTAATACTGTGATGTTTTACTTCTGGAGCTGCTGCAAAATGTGAATAAAGCATTTTGGAGTGAAAATAAACATACCTCCATCACTAAGGATGCACATTGTGGGATGTGGCAGCCTGTTATTAAACATAGACATCAGATTAGCAGTGAAAGTGTAGGCTGAGTATTTGCATGTGGGTCGCTGCCTTAAAAGAAGTGAACAGCATACCAACAGAATGCAAAAGCAAAACAGACAGTCTCCAGGATCCTGGATGCAGCTCTAAGTCAATTTCACCTTAGCAGCCCGAAATGGCGGCAGGACCAGATGGTCAGAGATGCCATGGTAATCACTTTATCATCAGCATATGGAATGAGGATGCTCACGGTGTACAGCCTCAGCATTGCCACGTTCAAGCCGGGCCCCAGACTGATACACAGTCTTTTAGAAAATCAGCTGAATTCAACTCCACTTATAACAGTTCACTTAATAACATTACTCCCTTTCTTGGTGAGAAACTTAAGGGAAGGCTCACTTGTTATCCTAACTGCTAGATAATAATCGGGAGTGATTGAAGCCTGTGTTACTATGGTAACTGGGGTCCTGTGGAGTAGTTGTTCTCCATTTCAAAGAATTAAATCTCCCCGTTAGTAAATTAGTGCAAAAATCACTTCCATTCTTCCACTGTATGCTATTCCTCATCCCTCTAACCCATTCTCAATTGCACATTATGGCGATTAACTCACAAGCTAGCATTGAGCAACAGGTAACCAAGGACTCTGTTTTCAGAATTCCATCACCATTTCTAGACTACACAGGACTTTTTTTCCCCAGTCTTAGCACTATTGATAACTTGGGTTGGATAATTCTTTGTAAGAAACTGGGTCCTATCCATCACAAAATTATGTAGCCCACACTCTGCGCATCTACAGCAGAAATCACTCTACTTGTAACACATTTTAAAGGCCTTCAGAAATTTGTGGACAAATAGATTGAACTAGAAATGATCATAATGAATGAGTTAACCCAGAAGCAGAAAGAGTCAAGTGGTATATACTCACTAATATCTGGACACTAGCCCAAGGGATATGTCCCATGAAAGTCTTCACTTACTAGGAAAGTGTGACAGAGGAGAGGACATCCTATTGGGACTCTAAGTAAGAGAAGCATGAGAGAATGGGGAAATAGAAGGATCCAGAGGGTCCTAGAAACCTATAAGAAGAACATTATGATGGGCAGATCTGGGCTCAGGGGTCCTGTTCAAACTATGGCACCAGCCAAGGACAATACATGCAGTAAACTTCAAACCCTTACCAAGATCTAGCCAATGGACAAGACATTCTCCACAGTTGAGTGGACAGTGGGGTCTGACTTTCACAGGAACTCTGGTGCCCCATATTTGACCATGTCCCCTGGATGGGGAGGCCTGGTGGCACTCAGAGGAAGGATAGCAGGCTACCAAGAAGAGACTTGATACCCTATGAGCATATACAGGGGGAGGTGGTCCTCCTCAGTCAGAGTCATAGGGGAGGGGAGTAAGGGGAAAATGGGAGGGAGGGAGGAATGGGAGGATACAGGGATATGATAACAATTTAGATGTACTATGAATAAATTAATAAAATATATTTTAAAAAGAAAAATTAAAAAAAAGAAATTGATGAAAGTTCCCTGGCTACAAATTGCTAACATAAAGGAAAGTTCAGGGGATGAAATACCTTGTTAAAAGAAGCATGCATGACTGACACATTTGGGTGCACATACCATGATCCTAATAATGTTGGGAATATGTGCTTATCTTATTAGACGATGGTTGATTTGTTTGCTGATTATAGGGCCCTCTACCATTAAGCTCAGTTTTGTCTTGCTTCTTCCAGCAATTAAAGCTTACACAAGTATAGCTGTCAGTAGGTTTGTGGCTGGGAACTGGCCCACATGGTTATTTGATCTGCAGAAGTTATTTTGGGTTCTGCCTTGTTGTTTGTTCTAAATCCCTTCTTCAACGATGTGCCAGCTATTGTCTATGAGGCACTGCACTGAGCATAATATAAATGAGCAAATATAAAATGAAAAAGGTGCAGTCTGCTTCCTGGGAACTCAAAAACGAGCAGGTGCATTCTGAAGCTGAATTTGGGTTTACATTTCTTTAGAAGAGTGTTAAAAAGCAGTCTTCCAGAAGGACAGGATGGAGAGTTTGGCATTTTGTGCTGCTGTAACTTGCTGGTGCCTCTTTTGAAACTCCTAATGCCGGGCTCTGCATTTACCCAGCATCCCTTGCAGAGCGGATGTTGCACACTCCAGCCCATCCATTTCTGGGATGCTACTACTCTCAGTAGCATTGTTCGGAATTGGCGACCTTTTTTTTTTTTTTTTTTTTTTTTTTTTTTTTTTTTTTTTTTGAGTCCTCTGTGTAAGTCCTCAGCAAGAAAACCTCTCTGCTCTGTGAGCCTGCTTCAAGACTGCCACTGAAAGTTATCAGGAAGGAAATGTAGATCCGGGGAGATGACTCAGTAGATAGAACACTTGCCACACAGGTATGATGAACTTGGCTTTAGATTTCCAACATCTGCCTGAAAACTAGGTGCATGTGGCAGCCTGCTGGGATACTCTGGAGGTGGACGGCAGATTCCCCGGGACAAGCTGGCTAGCTAAACTAGCCAAAGACATAAGCGCTTGAGCTCCTGGTTCAACAAGAGATTCAGCCTCAGTAAATAAGTAGAAAACAATCCAAGAAGACACAGATGCCAACTCTGGCCTCCAAATGTATGTACACAGACCTACACACATGCACACACACCACACATATGTACACATGCAAAGAAAACAAAAGAAGAAGATGCTAACACTGACCTAAGTCACCCCAGGTGGCAAAGCCTATTGCATTATTGGAATTCATCACATATCCAAGCATAGCAACCAGCACACATGAAGACAACATGCACGCCCCTGGGTGCACCACCCAATCACCAGATGTACTGGAAATAAAGGGCATTTGAGCCTCCTATATACCAAACACCAGTTAAGGAATTTTAGCTGCACTTTTATTTCATAGGGAGAGCTACTGTAAGAGTGAAGTGCATTGCAAAATTAATTGTACAGAATGTCCAACAATTAAAAGCTCATCCTATTGAGAAGGTGATCACAAACAAGGTTCCAATTCTAACAAAAATCCCAATTTAAAAAATCTTTAGGTGTATTCAATAGTGCCTTTTGTCACCTAGCCCCTGTTGTATTTGTGTTGCTTATGTAAGAGCTATGTCACTCTCAATCTCTAAGAATATGGCTGATTTCGTTTCCAACGTAGAGCACACCAACTCCACATTGAGCCGCTGAATCTCATATTTACAGGAATTCTAATAAAAGAACTCAGGGATGGTTTGCCTCTTATTGCTACACTGCCCTTATTAACCGCAACCTTCTAGAAATGATGGCATCCTTAAATTAAAATTGGCTACATTCCCAGAAGCCTTTGAGCTCCCTCACCAAAGCCTACTTCCACTGCTACAATAGTCCTGAGGAAGCCCTCTGAGCTGATAACTGCAGGACATGTGTTGTTATTGCTCCCTAATTGCCCTTTTGATGAAAGGGAGTCTGTACCTTCAGTAGTAGGAGATGGCTAGACCCCTTACCCTGGGGACTGAACGATGAGGGTTTTCATCAAATTGGGTTTTTCTCCATGGGTTTCACAAATACGAGGCCCAGAATTTTTTTTTTTTTTTTTGAGATTATGCTACTTCTTTGTGAATCCTCTAAATAATTAGTCATATATTATTGTGCATACATACTGAGAGCGTGAGAGAATGGAGACACAACCTGTCACCAGGCTCACATATGGGCTGCAGATTAGGTGAGCCTTGGTATTAGGTGAGCCTTGGTATTAGGTGAGCCTTGGTTTCTACATGTAGATATACCTGGTTTGTTAATGACTAGACAGGTTGACATGGGAATAAAATTTGCCACTCTGAGGACTGGTGGGCTGTGGCTTATCCAGTAGATAGGCTAGCCAAACAAATGGGGAGCTTTCCTGCTACATAACAAATGTATCTGAAAAAAGCAGGGGGCTGTGCACAGGTCTCTGGGTTCCTATGAGGCTCAGAGACCTCAAACAGTATATAATATGATTTTCTTTAAAGAAAATATATCACATTCTTTTAGGAATTCATCTACCATGCCTCCCGTCTTTACATATACAGGGCAAAAACATGGTAGATGATGCATGAAGTATGCCCAGTCTCATAATCAGATTAAAGCAGATTGACCTCTTATCTTTCTAAATATATAAATATTCTACTACTTGAAGGGACCTCGGAGGAAAACTCCTGTCCCTTGCTTACAGTGCCGTTGGCACTGGCAATGACACAGCAGTGAAACTGGAGAGTCATTCCCTGCAGTAAGGTTTCACAACTAAAGAACAAATCATCCAAAGCACAGCTCCCGCCGAGGACCTCCGATTAGGGAGCCTCACAGTGCTTCTCAAGGCAAGTGACAGATGTCCCTGGCAACGAGCAAGTCATCTCATTTAGTAGGTAGCTTCTGCCCAACATCACATTCAGACTTCTGTGTGGCTCGGGCTCTGATTTCCTTCTTTTCTTTAGACTCCTTCTCATTTATCCAGTGATGATTGTTATACAATACAGCAACCCTTTTCTACTTTCCTGTTTACTATAGATGCAGAGTCAAAACATCTTCATTCTCAAGCCAGGAGGGGTGGCGCATGCCTGTAATGCCAGGATTCAGGGAGGCAGAGGCAGGTGGATATCTATGAGTTCGAAGCCAGCCTGGCCTACAAGGTAAGTTCAGAACAGCCAAGGCTACACAGAGAGACCCTGTGTCAAAAACCAAAAAAAAAAAAAAAATCTTCATTTTTATGCTGTTATCAAGTTATTTCAAATAGTCAAACTGCTGAGCACACTGTTCATCATAAGACACAAATGATAATAGTTCTGTTTGCATAAAATGAAACTGTAAGGAATTCTTATAATGCTATTGTTATAAAATGAATGTTAGGGCTCGTGGAATAATCTATGTACACCTAAATGAAAAACTAAAAGCATATCGACCCGTGACTTTGCTAGTGTCCCTGAGAAGTAATCTACTATTGTAATCTATTAGTCAAGATAGAGGTAAATCTACCGTGAAGTCAATAACTTTCAAAACACAATAGGCCAAAATTTGACACATAAGAGAGACGACTAACATCTCCAACATGTAGCAGCCAATGACATCATGGCTTGGTCCTGACATCATGCTATAAGCAACCAGTTATTTTCCTAATGCTGTATGGAACTAACAAATATTGCTTCCTTCCAAGGTTCTTGGACTGTAGCTGATCCTTTATCTATATCCAGAAGGGATGAGTACTTGGGATTATCTGACAGCAGCATGAGAGCCTTCAGATAAAGTGGCTAATACAGACAGAGAGAAGAATGCATAGAGGACAGATGAAATAGACAGGTAGGTGCGTGACCGGTATGGAGGTGTGGGCAAAAGGATGCATCTGAAATGCTCAATAATGCAACCTATAGGCAAGACAGAATAGCATTTTCATAAAATTTTTAAAAATAGAATGATCATGTGACTCAGTAATTGCAATCTGGGGAGTCATTCAAAAGAACAGGCATGAGGATCTCAAATCTACAACTAATTCTATACTTGTTGTAGGACTGCTTAAAATATGCAAACAACCCACCTGTCCACTAATACGTGGTACATACATATAAGAGATGACAGAACACAGCCTTTAAAAAGAGAGATATTCTGAATTATGTCATAAGATAAGTGAACCTGTGGAAATTAGGCTGGGTGAAATCAGCTGGCAACAGGAGGAGGAATGTTGCATGATGCCACCCATCAAAGTATTTAAACAGCTCGGTAAATAGCATTAGGATAGAATTTGGGCAAACAAGGAATTTATAAATTAAAGAAGCACAAAATTTCAAACAAGCAAGAAAAAAACTAGACATGAGCTGTGTGACATGGTGCCCGTGGTCCACACTAATATACTCCTCTGAGCTTGATCATTTAAGAAAGTAAACACCTCGTATGATGTTTTTATAGTACACTTCTTTCACAAATATTACCACCAGCTTTAACTTTGCCAGTTTTGACTTTTAAATAAACCTTGTACTTAGAAAGATTTTTTAATTGTAAAAAACATCTAAGCTGACAGTGGAGAGGGCAGTGTGCCCTGGCTCTGTTCCTCCTATGAGCCTCTGTGTAAATGTAGCGCACTGCTTGTAATCAACCACTGTTGGGCCATACTTAGTTCACACATGCCTATATTTTCTTCCATTTCTGTTTCTGCCTCCATATCCATTTTAAAAAACAAAGGTTTTCAAGGCAGGGTTTCCTGTGTAGCCCTGGCTGTCCTAGACTCTCTTTGTAGGCCAGGCTGTCCTTGAACTCACAGAGATTGACTTGCTTCTGCCTCCTGAGTGCTGGATTAAAGGCATGCACTGCCACACCTGGTTTCATATCCCGTCTTGAGTACTATGTTACATGGTTATGTCCCTTTAGGCTCCTCTAGGCCATGGCAGCCTGTTGTATGACAACTGCTCTGTAGGATGCAAGGTTTCCCACATTACATTTACCTGATTTTTTGTTCATACTAAGATTGGTGTTATGAGTTTTTGGAAGAGCCCAGTGGTCTGTTTCAGTTCACATTACATCATATGGGGTACATCTAACACAGGCCCATGATGCTTCACTGCTGGTCAAGATTGTATTGTTAATGTAGTTCATAGCTCTCAAGTTCCTACCCTGCAATGCCGTTCATTTTCCCATTTTCACGTTGTATTCTTTGGAAAGGGTTAACTATGACCAGACCTGTGCTACAGCTCTTTATGAGTAAATTATGCACAGAAACTTTAATTCCTCTGCAAGGCCGGGGAGCTTTGGCTATTTCTCCTCATTTGTATTGTTGCTTAATAATTTGTGGCTGTCCATATACATCCATTAATACATATTAATAATGTGTGGCTATCTGTATACATTCATTAATACATACTAATAATGTGTGGCTATCCATACACAATCATTAATACATGTTAATAATGTGTGGATATCCATACACATTCATTAATACATATTTTATAGGTGTGTTACAATACACTGCTACTTTATGATATTGCTTATTTCCCTCCAGATTTAACCACTTAGAGCTTTTCTAGAGAGGCCCTATGTGTCATCCACACACCATCAACATGGGAGCATCAAGAGCGGAGACGGGGCAGGGGGGGTTCCCTAGCACTCCAGCCTGAATAATCTTCAGCTCAGGACCATAAAGATCCTAACTTGGGAGATCTGATTAGGCATAACAGTAGAAGAGTCTTACAAATCAAACTTTTTGACAATTCTCCTTCCAACCAAGGCAGTGAAAGACCCAACTGGGGCAGCTCTGTTTTATTCACCATATTTTTTACTGTTTTAATTCATGTCCCATGGGGATATATGATGAAAATCATGGGCTATTGCCCCAGTCCCCAACCTGAAATGGCCCCAAAAATTGCTGTGAATGAAGAATCTCTTCTTCTACTTCAGACACTTAAAAATATCTTCATCTATATTGGTGAGAATAAAACTGCATCAGGTCATGTTTGCACATGCAGATAGAAAATGTTTCCACTTGAAATAAAAACACAATTACAGCCACATTCTCAGGGGTAAGTGGCCAGCACAAAATGAATGCACTGGTATTTTTATATACTTTCATCTCATATTGCTTTGTTTATGCATTTTTGTCTTATTGGTCTTTTTCTTATATATTTAGGGATTTGGTTTGATATTTTTATGGGTTTGGTGTGTGTGTATATGTATGTCTATGTCTGTGTGGGTCTGTGTGTGTGTGTGCGTGTCTATGTGTTTGTGTGTGTGTGTGTGTGTGTGTCTGTGGAGGGGGGTCTTCCTTCTTTGTTTAAGAGAGTGAAAAACAAAAAGTGTAGAGTTGAGTTAGTGGGAGGTGGAGAGGTCTGGGGTGGGGGGAGGAAGTTGGGGGAGGAAAAATCATGATTGGAATACATTGTGTAAGTTTTTTCAATTAAAAAAGGAAAAATTTAAAACATTTCAAGAACCATCCCACATGCAACCAGAGCATCTTTACCCCAGCAGTGTCTGGGGCTGGTCAGGAGCCAGCTGTGGATGGGCTGCCTAGGGTTATCCTGCTTCAGCTTTCTCACAGGCAGATGCTCCTTTTGGAAGCTATTGAATCTGTCAGCCCCACCAGCTCCCACACTGCACTTGCTCAACTCATTAGTTGGATGTTTCAAAGCAGACAACAGCTGAGAATCCCTGTCCAAATAGATCCGCATCATCTTTATCATCAGCAGGGACAGCACCAGTGACTGCCAAACACATTCAGCACACAAAAGAGAACACAGAATTGGACTCGGGCCCTGCCCGGTGGAATTAGCATCAGAATTAAAACACTAAGGTAGAAGAAACAAGAGGCCAAATGGGAATATTTTCTTCAGAGAAAAGGAAAGTGGGGTGGAGGGGTGGGGGGAGCAGGGGGGGTGTGTTCTTGTGGATCAAATCAAAAGGTGTCACTCCTGCTTCAGAAATGGTTGCTGTGTGTTTCCTTTAAATGTGTGCAGACAGGATGAAGCTGATGAGCTCTCCCAGAAATGTGCCCGTGACTGTTTACCCACATTCTCATTAATTTGCCCTGCTTTGAGCTCAATAATGAAAGAGAAGTTACCCCTAATAAAAAAAAAAGCATGGCAGATAGGCAAAGAAAATATTTTATGGAGATTGTCCCCCAATAACATGGGCCAGACGCACTCTAAATGCCACCACTGAACCACTCTAGGTCTTGCCCTGATCTGTTTTCAGCTCTCCATTCTTTCTACTTTGGGAAATTTCAGAATATGAGTCACAGAAAATCTCTCTCCCGTGTTCTAAACCTTTTAAGTAAATACACAATCTGGAAACTGCTTCCTCTAGAAGCCTCCAGGATACACCATTATTAAACTTTGGAGGAGGCACAGTGTGCAGCTGTGACTGTAAGCATCTGCTTCTCCTAGTAGCTTTGTTTAAGCCTGGCTTCCTCCATGAAGTTCCATGAGCCTTGTCAGTCTTGGCACTACCCCAATCTAGTTTTTAATTCTAGCAGTTTTTTTTTTTTTAAATAAATGCATGGTCAAAGATATACACAGAACAAGAAAATATTCTGGCTTTAAAAAGTACTTAATAAGCTTAAGCTTGTACTGTGTATTGAGAAATCTGAACAATTACAGTGTCACTACAAGCTTGTGTAGAACATTTACCTGCTCAGATACTTCTTGTAAACAAATAATGAGTCATGTTAAGCCCTTCCACTGTGATGTAATTCCATTAATAAAACTCATTCATTACTTATAGGGTTATATGTTAAATTATTTCTTCTCAATCTTTTTAAAATAATGAGTAATTTAAAAATGTTTTACTAGTTGAGAATTTCATACAGTGCATTTTGGTCACATTAACCCCACCCCCACCCCCAGCTTTTCACAGACTCACTTCCTGCTCCCCTACCCACACAACTTTGTGTATTCTTTTTCATTTTGTTTAATTCAGTCAATTTGCACTACCGATATACTCTTGGATATGTGGCCTTCCAGCAGAGCATAGTTGTCCAAACAGGTGCTATGTTCTTAGAGAAAAGTGATGCACCCCCTCCCAGAAACTATCACTTAGTAATAGATCCTCAGCTAGGAGTGGGACTTCATGCCCAGCTCCCTCCACACACAGGGATTGTGCCTGGGTTAAGTTTGCACAGATCTTAGGCATGCTGTCACAACTACTGTGTAACTACCTTGTTGTGTCCAGAAAAACTCTATCCTTGAACTCATCCACCACCTCTGACTCTTACATTCTCTCTTCTGCCTCTTTCACAACAATCTCTGGACCTTAAAAGGAAGGAAGGAAGGTATTATAGACATCTCATTTAGGACTGAGAATTCTATACTCTCTTATTCACCATGTCTTAACCAGTTGTGAGTCTCTATTAATTAACACCTACTGCAAAAATGAAGATTGTCTGATGAAAGTTAAGAGATATATCAGTCTATTGAGTATAAAAATAAATCACTATGAGTTTGTTTAATACTATGTATATTTAGCAGAACAATGGTGGTATATCATCACATGAGTTCTATGATCTACTAAAGAACAAATTGTTGGCCCTTATAATGGTGTCAAGTGTGGTTTTTGTCTTGTATAATGGGTTTTAAATCCAATCTGAAAGTGACCGGTTGCCTCCATGACATTTGTGCCACTATTGCAACAGTAGACATGCCTTGCCACGCCTGTCAACTTTGTAACTCGCAGAATTCACAGCTGTGTAAGATTGATTTATGATTCCTTTTCTTCTGTGGTAGAATGCATATAACCTTCCAGGACCATGAAATATATCCAGTAGTGGTAAAGCTTCCAGGTTAGTACCAGCTTGATTTTTCTGCATTCTATGACTTAAGTATATGAAGTCTTCAATGGTAGGGTATCACTATCAAACTCTGGAGAGTAACTCAAAGCCATTGGCAAAAACTTGTAATGTATGGCCATTTCTATGAAACATCATTGGTCAACAATCACAAAGGAGATAACCCATTCCAGACTCTAAGCTTTTTAATTGTTAGCCTATTGTTGTCTAGTAAGAAAATTAGAGTAACACCATTTAAACTATTTTTATTTATACATATACTTTACAAGGTTTTACAGTAGTAGGTTTCGATATGACTTTTTTGAAGAATCTTTAGTGTTAAGTATTTCTTCCCATGCTGATGGTACCCTCTCTTTCCAAAGTGCTAGAAAAAGCTAACGACAGAGACAGAATAATGAACTCTAAGAGTCTAAACAGGAGTATAGACTTTTGTTCATCAAGGTCTATAGGTGATAAATAGCCATATACACTTATAGGCAAACTTCTGTTAAGACTCCAATCCATTTCTTCACCTATAAAATTAAGACATGGTCTAACTCACATGCCAACTTTAAAGATTAAGCTAGATTGCATATAAAAAGGATTTGGAGTTTACCTTGAACTGGCAAATCTTTACTATAGATTGTTATTTTGAGTTTTCTCCTTTTGTTGATATTGGTTGATTGGGTTTTTAGGAGGAACTACAGTTTCTTGTCTAGATATGAGAAATGAAAGTTATGGGAAAAGAATAATCAATAAAGGCAACTGCCTTATCAGAGGAAGTGAGATGCCCATGGACCAATTGGTTCTAATTTGATAGAAATGGCCAAAGGAAAGATCTACACACTGATCTTTGATCTCTGCATTAATTTTTCCTCAGCTTCTCACTTTGGTATGACCTACATTTTTAGAGCTCTACTAGACTCTTTGAATGGCATATTATATTAGAATGTTGGAGAAAACTGATTTATATAGAAGATAGGCATCCAGTGTAGTTCAGATGTGAAAAGGCTTATCAATATATGAGTATTACTGAGTCAGTTATAACTTGAAGCCAACCAGAGGCATATGCACAAAATATCTGGAAGCTTTAACCACAGGATATGATTACAGAGGAGTGTGTAAAACCAGCCACAAGTGTAAACAAACATATGCAGATGTCTCTGTTCTTGTGCCCCTGCCCTAATTATTTTTGAAAGACTGCAATCCTCAGAGGGATGTCTTTGCATTAAGAATAGGCGAGTCTGTGTTCTTTGCAGCACTTTTCATAAAATTTAATGTATATAAACAACTGAAAATCTCATCAGATTTGTAAGCATTGTTATAAACAAATACAATGACACATTCTTTATCTTTTCTTAAAAAGCGAGATTCTGCCAGGAGGAAATTATGCCAAGTGAAACAAGGCAATCATAGAAGACCGTGCACAGTTTCTCTTTCATGTAAAATCTACCCACAAAAGCAGAGAATAGAATGGTGGCTCCCAGAGGCTGGTGAGAAGCAGAGCACAGGTAGGTGCACGGGAATAGTTAGGTGTTGATCAAAGGGTGCAAATTTCAAGCTTTGAGTTTGAGCACTGAGAGTTGTAGGGAAGAGTGGGAGCGGGGGATGGGGGAAGGGCCAGCAGGCAGCAAGAACTCCATAGGCAGACCATCAAGGCCTGAGGATCTGGACCCAAGGGGGCCTGCACAAACTGACACACCAGCCAGAAACAATGCATGCAGAGAACCCCCTGTCCAGATGTAACTGACGGAATGCTGATTCTCCACGTGGGCAGGGAGGGGGGACTGCTGCTGGACCTCTGACATGCACTCTGGTGCCCATGATTTGGTCACTGCCCCTTGGCAAGAAGGCCTAGCAGGCACACAGAGGAGGGGGATGCAGGATATCCTGATGAGACCTAATAGGCTGTGGTCAAACAGTTGGGGTAGGAGCCCCACGCCCCCATCAGAAGTCTATGGGAGGGGAATAGGCAGAAAATGGAGGGGGGATGGGAATGGGAAGATACGAGGGAGGGGATAACAATCAGGATATGATGTGGATAAATTATAGTAAATAAATTTAAAGGGTGCAAATTTTCCATTACACAGGTAGATAGGTTCAGGCATTTCATTGTACAACATGGGGTCTCTAATTAATAATAGTGTGTTTCAAAGTTGTTCAAAGAGTAGCTTTTATTCACTACAAAGAAATAGTATGTGTGTAAGATTGTAGATACGTTAATTTGACAGATTGGATCATTCGAAAAAGTATAAATTATTTTTCAATCAAAGGACAACCAACTTAAAAAGAATTGTTAAAAAATAGAAAGGGGAGGTAGGCAGGGTACGAACAAGCACAGTTTAGGTGAGGACAGGAGAGAAAAGGCAGTAACACAAAGACAGGTGAGATGCTGAGGAGAGCAGAACAGCAAACAGGTCTGGAATTGAAGCTCCTGTCCTCCTTGGCTTCACAAGGAGTTCTCCACTAATCAGGCTAATCAATTCCCCCAGCTAGTGCTTCAAGCCATACGCTGAAAAGAAGTGGAGGAAGTGGATTGGCCTATCTTACTCTTGACTCTTTGGGACTGCTTTGAGTTTTTCTCTATGTGGGTTAATGTTGGCTGTGAGTTTGCCTTCTATGGCCTTTATTATGATGAGGCATGTGCCCTCCAGCCATACTCTCTCTAAGACCTTTTCTGCCTCCATTGAGGTTAGATTTTTGTCTCTAAGCCCATTTATATGACTTATTACATGTATTATCTTACATTTTATTGAATCTTACCTGAAACCTCAAGATAAAACCAAATTTATCACAGTGGATGATCTTTTTGTTATCTCCCAGTATTTGGTTTGGAAATATTTCATTGAGAATTACTGCATCTGTTTTCGCTCAGGGATGTTGGCCCGTGGCTTTCTTTTTGTGTACATCTTTAACCAGACTAGATGCTGGGGTGACACTGGCTTCTCATAGAAGGAGTTTGGAAGTGATTCCGTTGCTCCTACTTTTTACTAATTTAAGAAACATTAGTTGTAGGTTTTCACTGAAAGTCTGGTGGAATTCTGCCGTGAATCCATGTGGTCCTGGGTGATTTTGAGTTATAAGGGTGTTACTACTGTTTTGCTATCTTTATTTGTTATGAGTTTGTTTTAGTTATTGATCTCTTCTTGGATTAACTTTGGGAATTTGGATGAATCTAGGAATTCATCATTTCCTTGTAGATTTGTTAACTTAAAAAAAATATTCCCTTACAATATTCTGAGTGGTTTTTGGTGTCTGTTGTAATATTCCCCTGGTTATTTCTAAGTATGTTGATTTGGGTTCTGTCTTTGGGCTCAATTTTATTAGTCTTCTCAAAGAGCGAGTTCTCAGATTTGTTGATTCTTTGTATTATTTTCTTTGTTTCTATTTTATTAATCTCTTCTCTGATTTTTATCATTTTTCATCTACTAGATATGAGTTTGCTTTGTTCTCTTTTTTTCTAAACTCTTGTATCATTAACTCATTTATTTGTGTTCTTTATCGCTATAGTACTTACAGCTATAAAATTCCCTCTTGGGACTGCTTTTAGTGTGTCTCAGCAGTCTTATTGTGTAGTGCTTTCATTTTCATTTAAATCCAGAAGATTTTTATTTCTCCTTTGACTTTTTCTTTGACACATCCATCATTTGGTAATGTGCTTCTCTTCTACATGAGCGTATGTAATAACTGTGAATTTGTTCACTGTTGATTTTTAAGCTTCATTGTATTGCGGTCAGAAATGATACATGGAGTTATTTCAATCTTTTTGTGTTTGTTAAGATTTGTTTGTGTCTCAGGATTGGTCTATTTTAGAGACGCCTCCATCAGCTGCTGAGTGGAATGTGGACTCTTTGGTGTGTGGATCAAATATCTATGGATATCTGTTAGATCCATTTGGTGTATGATGTCATTTAATTCTGACATTTCTGTTTATATTTTTATCCAGATGACCTGTTTTCTCTCTTTTAAAAAGTAGTATGCTCTAGGGAAATGCTTCAGTCAGCATGGTGCTTGCTGTTAAGCATGAAGTCCTGAGTTCAGATCCCAATAAGCTACTAAAGCCATGTGTGCTTGCATGCCACTGTAACCCCAGTGCTCATTAGAAGAGGAGTTTAGATGCAGAAGAACCCTTGTATGCTTGCTGGCCATGCAGACTTGACAAAGCGGTGAGCTCTGGGCTCAGTACTAGACTTGGTCTCAAAGAAATAAGTTAAAAAGCAATTGAGAAAGACACTGGACATTACTGGCCTCTGCCCTCCACATGAACATGTACATACATGAATAAAACACACACACACACAACACACACACACACACAGCTGCAGGATATTGTGCCTTGTAGGGGAAATAGATATAAAAGTATGTAATAAAAAAGAATGTCCAAGTCTATATAATAGAAACCCCAGTGCTATTTTTAGACAAAAAAGAAAAATATTGTTGGGTTGTAAAGTTTGCCAAAATAATCATAAAATAACTTATAATGATTTAGGATTAAGATGATTAAAGAATTCTGTTTTCAGCATTGGTCCATGTGGGTGATGATAGAGAGTTCATTCAGAAAGCAGAGATTAGGCAGCCAGAGTGAGATGCTCGAATGGACAAGAAGCTGCTAAGTATGGATATACTATGTTATGCTATGCTATGCTATGCTATGCTAGGATAGGATAGGATAGGATAGGATAGGATAGGATATGAAATAGAAAATGACCAGAGGTGGATCTGATCAGAACCTAGCCCTGTCTACAAAGATTTACTCTGAGGTGTTGAGTAAAATATAGTGGAGAAAGCAAAGCCTACATTTCAGAGAAGATACTGAAGATTAGAAGATGAATATACATTGCCAGTAGAAATTAAAAGGAAAGGGTGAGTGTAAGATTAAGATCCAGTATATAGCAGTTAGGAATCTAATAAACATGAGAAGCTAGGAGAAAGCCCAAGTGCAGAGTTAATATGACTTAATAATGCAAAGGATAGAGGTACCAGCTGTTTCCTATAAATTCCATAGAATACATGGATGACAGTATCATTAACAGACAACAGAAGTCTTGACAGAAGGCAGGGAGATATATCCTCAAGAGCAAAGTTAAGCGCACTCAGTATGAGTTAGTAGGGCATGGAAATGTCCTTCAGACAGGTCTGGAGCTCCAGAAAGTGCTAAAGACTAGAGAGACATTTGAGTATTTATTCAGTGAGTTAGAATAAAGAACACGAAGGCTATCCCTGCTAGTCATCAGACAGGAAAAGAAAGATAAAAAAAAAATGGTCATTTTATGATCCTCTACACATTCCAGTACAAGAAAGTACAAAGAGATGAGGTAAATAAGCTCACACATAACAGGGCTTAACATCCTTATCCTGTAGAGTATTTCTTTTCTTGCTGCTGTGACCAATGCCTGACAGTAGGAGGAAGAGTTTGTTTTGGCTCACAGTTTGAGAGGACACAGTTTATCATAGTAGAGAGTACATGCACCAGGACTAACCCCTACTCCTGTGCCTGGTGGTGGAGCATAAAGCTGCTTCTTACATGGCAGTCAGAGGGAACTGGCCAGAAACAGGCTAGGCTGTAATCCATAAGGCCCATGCTACAGTAACCCATTTACTCCAATGAGGGCCAGATTTTTAAGTGTCTCACAGAGCCATAAGATGTAAACAAAGTATTCACATGAGCCTAGAAGAAATATTTTTACACCCAGGACATCACAGTAAACGTTTAAGGAATTGTTAACTCAACAACCCTCTCCTCCAACCACCATTTGCTGGTACAGTGGAAGAGTGGCATAGGCACTGCATAAATATGGCTATGTTCCAGTAAAAGTTGATCTACAGAAAATAGGCAAGAGACTAAATTTGGTTCAGGGTCCTAGTTTGCCAACCCTGATTTAGATAGAAGAACAATGATGTTTTTAAAAGAATACAAAATAAAAGGTTTTAAAACAATTAAATGACTATACTAAAAAGAGTTCAGAAAGAATAAGGACCGAGATGAGACTACTAAGTCTGATCAGCAGCCATGCTCAGCAAAGCATTTCCATACAGTGAAAGAAGCAAAGGCCTCAGTGGGCAGGATGTGGACAGCGAGAAGGGGGTGTGCAGAAATGGGACACATCCAAGAGCTACGACAGAGTTGTGTGATGTAGGGAGTGAGAAAGGAGAAGAGGAGGCAGTGAGGCCTTCTGGGATAATACAAACAAAACACACTTTATATAGGCTTTAAGAAAAGAAGGCAGAAAATATAAAATGAAATAAAAGGGGCAAGTATCACTGCAAATATTTCTCCTAAGATGGAAGATTCCACCTGAACAGAATAATAAGGGACATCTAAAAAGGATTCACAAGAAGCTCCCATGTGTCCAACTTTCTTTGACGTGACTATGTAGACAGGGAGACTGGGATAACATAGTTGGGCTCAAGGGCAGGCATTGGGACGTGTCTGTTTGGGTTCCAGTTAGAAACCCATCTCTAACTGCAGATTGACCTACGTTAAGCCTCCACACTTCTCTGAACCTAGGATTACTCATTTGCAAAATACAGATAATGTTCCTCATACCCGTTGTATGAGCCGTTTATTGTACTCACCGAGTACCTACCATAGACAATTAAAAGAGGGAGGACTGTAGCTCCTCACTCTACAGGAGGCAGGAGGCAAAGAGAAAGGTAAGAAATGTCCAGGCACAAGAAATACTCATCAAATTCACATCTCTGTGTTGTAATTTCTCCAGATAGCCCCCACCTTCTGCTAGCCCTGCGGCCATGAACTTCTCTGTGCATTGGTGAGGTCAGACCACTCACGATCCCATCCAGCAGCAGCTCCAGCTTGCAAAACAAGGTCTCAACACAGAATCTTATGGGGGCACATCTGTTTAGATAAAGTTATGAGGATTAGATATTTCATCTTTAATTAGCACTTTATTTAACACTTTGAGGGCCACTATAATGCCCTGGGGATGGTGTTGAAGTTCTTGTCAAAACTTTTTAGGTCCTTGTAAGGGAGAAATGGTCTATTCACATGTTCATAATATGATCATATAAACCAGTGGCTCTCAACCTTCCTAACATTTCCATCCTTTGATACAGTTCCTCATGTTGTGGTGACCCCAAGCATAAAATTATTTTTGTTGCTACTTCACAACTGTAATTTTGCTACTGTTATGAATCATAGTGTACATATCTGATATTCAGGATGTTGGAGATGTGACACCACCCCACACAGACAAAGGAGTTGTGACCCAAAAGTTGAGAAATGCTGGTATAAACTGAAGGGGACCCACGCTGATCCCTTCTGAATCAAATCCATTAAACACCCCCGAATACAAGTAACCACAATAGTAATCTCAAAGCATCAACTCAAAATTATGAGCAAGCCATTTTCAAGAATTAAAAAGACCGTCACTCAGCAGTTCAACTCTAGAACTCCGGTTGAGCACCGCTTAGAAAGTCCCCTCATTTGTGGAATGTTAATCTTCTTTTTCCCAGTGTAGGAGAGAAAGTACACTAAGGATGAGAGGAAACTACTGATTGGAACAGCTGGCAAATGCTGAGTTTTACTTCCTCTGCAGTGATTTTCTTGTCTTTAGCGAAAACGAAGAGCTGGGAGGCTATCCATCACTTCGGGCACTGCTGTCTTCTCCACAGGATCCCAACACTAAATGTCTAGCAATTCTGTCTAGATAGTAAATTCAAAAGTCACTTTATGACATGTGTGATCACAGCCAGTTCTTCCCCGCTGCCCCCACCACCAATGCTAGTGAACCTGACTGTCAGTATTACTAGCATGCGCCTGCGTCTAGCCGTGGGTGAGGGTATAAGGCATGTTGCTGCACCCAAGAGGCCACCCAAATAAACAGTTAAGGATTGATGAAGCTACAGAAACTCTATTTGCATCTTCTCCATTGAAATTCCATTCTCGTTCTTGTAGAGAAAATATAATTTGCAGTCTTGTTGTTCTCACTGATAGATTCCCCAGCAATGGGTCTACAGACTTTACTTTTCCATTTTCATTAGAAATGAAATATGACCATTTTTCTCGATACTTCCAGAGACAAGTAAATCCTCAACAGATGCTTCTTGCTAAAGAAATCATGATGCCCAATTTGCTTCTACACAGGACTGGCATTTCAGAAAAAAAAAAACTTTTCTTTTAAACAGTGCCTTGCTTGTTTTTCTTGCTCTAATATTGTGGTATCTGTTTTCGCATCTCAGAAAGGAACATTAATAAAAATAATTAAAGCTCTAAGTCCTTCATCATTTTATGTCCTTAACTCTCTGATACGCCACCCCCCACCTCCATCATCTTAAAAACTGAAGAATGATCTTACAAAATTTCTTCAAGGGGAGTTAATGTCTATGACTAGAAATTTCATCCCAAATCAGCCTTGTTAAATGCCATATGTCATTTAAAATATAAAGGATTCTGGGGGAAAAGGGTATCTGTCATTCCTTTGACTAATACACATATTTGTTTCCTCCTGAGCTCTGCTGCAGGGGACAAGAAAAGAAAACTGTTATCCTTGTTGGCTCCCACTTTTTATCCATGCGGAGTTTGGCTCATGGCCATGTGAGAGATGAGCAGAACGACCTGGGACTCCACCTCAATACCTAGCAAATCAGCCTAACTGAGAATTGGCTTCTGACGTTTAAAACCACAGGGCCATGCTGCCAGATAGAAAGATGACAGAAAGTACAAATGTGCTGGTGTGTCTGCCATTATTTAGGCACTTTGATCATGTCCCTTGGAGGCAATTCACATCTTACAGAGTCCAAGAAGTTCTCAAACTTAATTCCCCACATCAATGACCCAAAAACAAATTCTAGTGCAGGACACAGGGTTATGTTTAAGGAGCAGTTTGGGGTGAGGCTCTTGAGTTAGTCAGAATTGAGCAGATTGTAATGATGGAACAGAGCACCGAATGACTGGTAAGATTTTGGACCTTTGGCTACTAGATTATGGGTAATTCCAGGCTTTCCCATGGGACAGGCAGTTAGAAGGCCAATGAGTTGCTTTCTTTACTCCACCAGACACACAAACATCCTGACAACAGATGAGGGTAGAACATAGATTACTCTGTGGCTCACTCTTTTTTTTTTTTTTTTTTTTTTTTTTTTTAATTTATTCTTGTTACATCTCAATGTTTATCCCATCCCTTGTATCCTCCCATTCCTCCCCCCCCCCCACCATTTTCCCATTATTCCCCTCCCCTATGACTGTTCCTGAGGGGGATTACGTCCCCCTATATATTCTCATAGGGTATCAAGTCTCTTCTTGGCTACTTGCTGTCCTTCCTCTGAGTGCCACCAGGTCTCCCCCTCCAGGGGACATGATCAAATGTGAGGCAGCAGAGTACGTGAGAAAGTCGTATCACACTCTCCACTCAACTGTGGAGAATATTCTGACCATTGGCTAGATCTGGGAAGGGGTTTAAAGTTTACCTCCTGTATTGTCCTTGGCTGATGCCTTAGTTTGAGCGGGACCCCTGGGCCCAAATCTGCCTATCATATTGTTCTACTTGTAGATTTCTAGGACCCTCTGGATCCTTTTATTTTGCTGTTCTCCCATGCGTCTCTCATTTAGAGTCCCAATAGGATGCCTTCCCCTCTGTCCCAGTTTCCTGGTAAGTGAAGGCTTTTGTGGGACATGCCCCTTGGGCTAGTATGCAGATATAAGTGAGTATATACCATTTGATTCTTTCTGCTTCTGGGTTAACTCACTCATTATGATCATTTCTAGCTCAATCCATTTATCCACAAATTTCGGGAATTCCTTGTTTTTAATAGCTGAGTAGTATTCCATAGTGTATATGATGTACCACAGTTTCTTTATCCACTCTTCTACTGAGGGACACTTAGGCTGTTTCCATGTTCTGGCTATTATGAATAAGGCTGCTATGAACATGGTTGAGCAAACTAGTACAGCCACTTTGGAAATCTATCTGGTGCTATCTCAGAAAACTGGGAATAGGGCTTCCTCAAGACCCAGCTATTCCACTCCTTGGAATATACCCAGAAGATGCTCCAGCACACAACAAGAACATTTGCTCAACCATGTTCATAGCAGCCTTATTCATAATAGCTGTGGCTCACTCTTTTTCCATTGTATCCATAAATCTTATCAGACCACACCCTATGCAGAAATTAAGTTACTACAATGCATATTAACTCAGACCTTGCTTTTCTTGTTTGTCTATATGTGATTTTTTTCTCATTATAAAACTGAAAAACATTCCTAATGGAAAAAAAAAAAAACCAATTAAGTTCAGTATCTGTCAGATTACGTAGATGAATCAACCCCACTGAATCCGTAGCTCATTGTTATCAAAAAAAAAAAATGTAAATACTCTGTGGACACTTAATTACAACATCTATGCCACTCTTGAAATTTCAATAATGTCAATTTTATTCCCTTTGATTTTAGTAGCAACCCCTCTCTACTATATCAAAAACTTGCTTCTCATTAACTCTGGACAAATATCCTATTGTGGATTTGCTAATACGGTGTGTAGATAATTAAAACTCTATTGACATCTGTCATGAACAGTATTCCAAGGAGACTCCCGTTATAAATATGCTAGCAAATACATTTTGTTGACTTTTTATTTCATTTTGTTTTGTTTGAGCATTTTTTGTTAATACTTGTATATTTACATTTATAGTTTTGGGTTTTTTCTTTCTTATTTATTTGTTTTTTAAATAACAAGAGGGGGAAATTAGGAAGCTAGGGGAGGTAGGGAGAATCTGGGAGGAGTTGGGGGAGGGGATACATGATCAAAATGTATAAAAATATTTCAATTAAAAATATAAGTATGTTGATGAAGACTATGTGTTTCAAATAATTAAGTAAAACTAGAAGTGTATGTAATCAAATGGATAGAATAATATATATTCAAATTTTTTTGTAACAAATTATCTGTGTTAAGACAACAAAAAGGTGCTCACAGCAAATATTATACATACATAAGTAGCATTTCTTACCTATATGCCCCAACCAAGAAACAGACAAAATCCTAGTTTGGAGAGAGGAGTGAGTACAAAGGTCCTATGCCGAGATGAGGAGATACTGGCCATTGGTAGCTTCTGGAGAAGGAAGAGATGGGTTTCCTTAAGGGTACATGCTCTAGCAAGTCAACCATGACCTAGTGGATGACCCCACATTGATGAGTAAATAGGCAGCATAAGTTGGGTGTAATGGATTTTTTTAAATGATGTTACAAAGTTTGGTAGGTAGAGAAGAGGTATGCATATGGAGGAATTGAGAGAGGGAGGCGAATACCATCAAAACATACTATAAAACTCAGATAATTAATTATCATTTAAAAATAAAATAAAATGAAAAGGATCTGTGTTGATTATAACTTCTATACTTTTGCCATTCTTTATTGATAGGTGTCATTCATGACCCTTATTCCCTAACTATTTTCTTTGAGTCCAGGGCTTTCAGGCATAACCTAGAGTGTTTTCTGAAGTCTGAGTGTGCACTGAGAAATTATTTTCTGAGCAAAGATGTTACTACTCTGCTATTCGCTGCCCAGCGTTCTCAGTTCTCAACATTTTCTACTTAGGTTACAGATCAACGCCCTCTGTTGTGTCTGTTCCCTGTTCCTCACACATAAGCAGGATATATGAACTGATGTTGATCTCTATCATATAACTTGGATTGGCCAAATAATTAGTGTCCCTGCCATAAAAAGAGTAGTATGTAAGCATGGTCTGTTTTCTTGGTTTTCTGTCTTCTCTATGAGAACTGTTCTAGGTCATTTCTGGCCCTACCACAATGACAGAAAAGAGAGGAAAACCAAACCTAGACCACTGGCTACAACGAGAAAATCTTGACCTATGTCAAATCGTCTTACATAGCTAATGATGGTTTTTGTCACTTAGACAGAGCAGTAGAATATTGACATGAGCCTAGTGTTCATAAAGATCAAATACACTTTTATAAGCAAAATAATTTCAAATATTTGTGACTCCTGTTTTGTAACCCTCTAGATTCATCTCTATTGATAAAAACTACAAAGGTAAAGATTATTGGCATATTGGTGTGAAAAGCATAATCCTTTAAACATGAAATCAAGTACAAAGATTTAGTGTGAAATTAGTACAAATGAAGATTTCTACTGGAATCTCTGATAATATAGTATGTACCAGGCTAGCCTTCTTGCATAAGAAATCAGCATGGAAATGGTTATGTTTTTTCAATAATCCCAGTTTCTCAGACATTAACTATCATTAAGTGAGGGGGGCTATGGTCTATAACAGGAGATTAAGCTACACGATCAACTCTGTAATCAGTCTTGTTTTCTGCCCAAAGCCTTGTGACAACCATTATGGTGAGAACAAATAGAATCCAGCAGGGCAAAGTAGTTAAAGAAACAGAGCTGGAGTCTGGGTGCTCTGCAGGCTGTAATCTGCAAACAAAGAAGTCAGAGAGTGGACACAAATGCAGGTGAAATTCCAAGAGGTGTGCACAGGAGCTGCCAGGGCTTCATCGGAACTCTAACAAGCATAGAACAAGGCTGGGCTGAGAGCCATCTCCAGGGCAAAGATGGCCAGGGGGAAGCTGTGTTTTAAATAATCTCCAGAGCTTCGTGGGTTGGAGGTCATCACATCTAACCAAGTAAGATGAAAGGCCTATTAGAGAGCCAGGGCCCCAAGGAAGATCTGCCTCAGAAGCAAGACTAAACAAACTCGGTCTGCAATAAAGACAAACTTTTACTGTCTTACTTTCTTGGTTTTCTTGTTCACTGTAATGAGTCTTAAAAAAAACAAAACAAAAAAAAAAAAAAGCTTGAGAAAAAGTAAATCACCTGCTGACTAGAACAACACTCTTTCAAAGAAGACATAAAAAAATTCCAAACAGCGAGCATTTACAAAACAAACCCAGGAGAAAACAGGGAAATAAAACCATTACCAAGGGAAAAAAAAATGTGAGCCGAGTGAGTGAAACAAAACCAAAACAAGATGATAGAATCGTTAACACAGGAGAGAGAACACAACAAATAGTTTCAGAACTATATAGAAAACAGGAAGAATTGGGAAATCATAAAAATGGAAACGCAGACCTAAGATACGTGAGTGAACTTCTCACGGATGAGCTGAGCAGTAGGTGGGCACTGCAGATGTCAAGCCAGGGTGACTTGAAAACAGAGCAAAGAGAATGCTGGGAACTGAGGTCCACGGAGGAACAAGTGAAAGGCCCTCAAAGACTCAGATCAGATTAACAGGTCTAACGCACGCATAACCAGGGCCAGAAAAGGAGGCAGGCAAGAAATAGAGGGAAATCCATCATTGTAAACACATACATTGTAAAAAAAAATTTTTTTTAACTAATCATTTAATTGCTACTCTAAAAAATATAGAAAAAAAAAAGGAGAATGTTACAACCAAATACCTATTAACAGCAAGCTAAATTGTGAGGGTGTCATCAAGAGGCCTGTGTCACTAGCTGTGGTGTTGCGTGAAAATCATGGAACCTTTAGGATGCGGGCCATAAGGAAAGGATGTTAGATCATTATCCTATGGTCAGGAAGGCAATATGAGAACACCGTCTTTCCCTCTCTCTTTTTCCTCCAGTCTCCCTCCACCATGATGTTCTGTTTTACCACAGGCCTCAAAGCACCAAGTCAATCAGCCATAGACTGAATTTTCCTTCTTTGTAATTCCTGGTACTGGGCGTTGAACACATGGCCTCCTCATATACGAAGTCAGGACTCCTTTGAGTTGTTGCTCCATCCTTCCTTTCACTTTTTATTTTGAAATAGGGGTCTCACTAAGTTACCCAGGCTGGCCTGGAACTCAGTCCGCAAGTCCAAGCACACCTTCAACTTGTGATCATTTCGCCCTACTCTCTTGGGTAGCTGGAACTCCAGGCTAGCTAGCTTCTTTTTCTTATAAACTGAGTCATCCCAAGTATTTGTTACAACTATAGGAAGCTGACTAACACAGAGCATAAATCAATTTTAAAAAACAAGTAGAAGGCAAAAAAAAAATCAATAAGAAAAATGCAGCTTCTTTGAAAAGAAATAAAAGAGCTAAATCATTAACTTCATCCAAAAGAAAAGTACCAGTGAACTGAGATTACTATGATCATTAAACTAAAATGATACATAAATAATTAAATAAGCAAATGGATAAAGTAGGTAAAAACTTGATGTCAAAAATAACTTAGATGAAAAATACTAATTATTTAACAAGAGATAATTACTATACACAATGACAAAAAGTTGGAAATTTTAAATAGACCTATGATTATTTAGAAAAAAATTAAATTTATAAACTTAGAATTCTTAGAATGACACTATGTTTCCCAGTGAACTTTAGTTTCATGTGTCTTAGCTGGAGAATTGCTTCAACTATTTAGAAAACAATTAATGCCAAACTCAAATCAAACATAATAGCAAGTGGAGGAAAAAGGATTCGTTCCTTGCTTAACTCTGCCAACAGGCATGTTACAGGAGTGTTGTAAGCAGTATCCCCTCATGTAGTGCATGTAAACATGCTTTTGTTTTGATCCCAAGTGTGGGATGTGAAACAGACTTGTGTGAGAGTGTGCAGTGTTTTTCTGCTAAAAACAGACTTGTGAGAGAACAGTGATGTTTTTCCACTGGAAAAGGAACCACCTTTTGCAGGGGCATGTTCTTTGCCAACTGATAAGCATCCTAGTACAGACTCTGAGAGGAGGTATGTGTGTGTGTGTGTGTGTGTGTGTGTGTGTGTGTGTGTGTGTGTGTGTGTGTATACATATGCCCCAAACAAGAGGCTGGATTTTTGGTCTTGGCTGTTCATCACTCCTCTTCAAGACACTCCTAGAGAGAACTGCCCCGGCAATACTTCAAGGTTCTAGGTTCTGGCTGCTGCTCCAGGTTCTAGCTGCTGCTCTGGGTTCCAGCGGCTGCAGGTTCAGTCACCTTTGCTGAAGTGCTGGTTTGCTATTTACCAGGTCTGCTGGAATTCTGCCAATTAGGCCAGTGAAATCGCTCCACGGAGCTGAGTCTAAAAAGGTCTACTTCTTATGTTACTATTAACCTCATTTTCTCTCCTATCTGGGGTAGGTAGGTTAGAATGGAGGTATAAGCATTAAAGAGCCCCAAGTAAAGCAGGTTTGAAAAGGTTCAAAGCCTACACATTAAGGTCAAAGATGCGTGGCCAAAAGGATGGTTCAGTGGGTAACGACACTTTTAGGCAAGCCTGACCACTGACCGCCCGCAAGAGATTCCTGCTTCTCACAGAGAAAAGAGCTCTAATCACTTAGGGTTGTCTTCTGGTCTCTACTTGCCAGCATGGCGCTGCCCAACAGTACACACACACACACACACACACTGATTAAAAAAATTAAAAGAACATAAATATAATACTGTAATTATATTAAAATTAAATGCAAAAATAAGCAAATTAGATATCGTTAGTAAGTGTAAGTTTTGAGTGCTTAAAAAATAATGTAATTTGCCACATGTAAAAGAAAGAAACTAAATAATTTCTTTATAGAAACATAGAAAGTGCTTGATGTAGACACATTGCAGAATCTAAAAAAAGAAATCTTTTCTCCACCCGATCAAGGTCTATACCATAAGTTATAGGGTTGGTATTTGTCTATGGTTTTTTTATTTGCTAATTTCAAAATATTGATGGTGTGAAAAGGCCCTATACATAACATTTAGTAGAATTAAAAGTGTCTGTAGCCATAGATAGACTTCGTAAATGCAGTAGGTCCCTATTCTATTGTAGTTATTTTCCTTCCTTTTGAAATATCTACCTATTTCCTATTCAGCCTATGGTCATAAAATGCCAAAATGTGAACTTATAAACAACAGGCTTTTGTCTCACAGCTTGGAAGGCCGGAACTCTAAGAATAAGACATGGCAGGTTCAGTTCTCAGCGAGGGCCTATTGCCTTGTTCATAGAAGGCACTGCATCATAATGTCCTCCCATGGTGGAAGGTGCAAGGGTTTCTCTATTGGTAGCGATCAGGCTAATGACCCAGCTTATAAAGGACGTACTCTCTCACCTGATCACCCCCAAGCACCCCATCTCCTGGCACCATCACCAGGTGACTAGGAACTCAGTACATGAACTCAAGAGCTGTGAACACTTAAACCTTTGCAAGATCACTCAGGAACAAGCCTGGTCGCTCTGGAGAGGAGGACTGGATATGCCTTTCTTTCTGATAGACCAAATGCTTTCAGAAATAAAAACAACAATTGAAATCGTGAAATGCACAAGCAAATGGGTGGAACTGGAAAAAAAATTATACTGACTGAGGTCGCCCCAACTCAGAAGGACAAACTCCTCCTGTTCCTCCTTCCTATGTGATTCCTGCTTTACAAGTCTTTGTCCTGTGTGCTTGCCTTGGAGTGCATGGGGGAGGTAGGTAATCAGAAATGCCCCCATTAGGGGCAGACCAACTGAAGGAGAGGTGATATCAAAACACAGGGAAAGTGAACACAGAGAGCTAGACTGCTGTAGACAAGACAGAAAGGTTCAGACCTGGAGCAGGTAGAGGACAGAGAAGGAAGGGTTAAACAAGCAAGGAGAGTATTGAAAAGCTATAGAGAAGCCTACAGTTTTGTAACCCAAACAAAACTCTAGTAAAGGAAATAGTAGGATATAGGTTTCCTGACAGAATGGGGTGGGGGGATATTTGGAAGCAGGGGATGGCAAAGCATGGGGCCCAGGGAGTGGGTTAGCCAAAATATACGGTATATAAGGAGTTTCGTGGAATCCACTAGATTGTAAACCAATTAAAAAACATAATATCAAAAAGGTAGCTTGAATAGAGGTTTGAGTAAGCAGTGCTGCTCTCAGAAGTTTCGGGTTATTTAATGAAAATCTCAATGTCACACGTGAGATATCTCCATATGAGTCATTGGTCATGTAGATCCCAAAGGCGCTCAAAACAAAACAGGTCCTTGGACCATAGATAAGTCAATCTCAAACTTACAGGGAAATTCCTCTCCTGGTGACTAACTTTCATGGTACAGAAAGGGCAAAGAAAGGCATCTATAGTCTTACGTAGTGCTGGATCTTGAATGATGTAATAAACTCACCTGATAAGATGTACCCACCAGTGCAGTAGTGATATGACAGTTGTGAGGTAACCAACAGCTTTCTGATTGTGTTTGAGGTCTATCCTAGTGGAGGTATGAGGTATGTTATGTCTTGTAATCTTGGACAAAAGTCAATGACAAAGGATCTCATAGTTTCCAAGAGGGAGCTTTTGGGTGTGTTTTTGCTAACGGGTCATGTTGTCAAACAACCTTCTTAGTAGTTGTATTTATAACTGTAGATTTTTGTTGCTCTGGATCTTAGAGAAGCTTCTTTTTGCATTAGGTAGCAACTAATTCAGTGACTCGTAAGTGGTCAAAGTTCTGAGGAGAAGTGACCATGAGTGTTCAGCCATAGACGGGCTGTAGGTATCCACCTCTCCCCATCCTAGCACCAGGGAATGTTGAGGAAGAGTAGGCGGAAGAGCCAGAGTCCAGGGAAGGGAGCTGCGAAATGTTACACAAGGCTCACATGTGATCAAGCCAGTCAAAACTGCAGCAAGGTTGGGGGACATTCTCCTGAAATCCCATCTCTAGCTAAGGAATTTTTGGCAGTCAATGGCTGCGGAGGGAGGGAGAGTCCCTTTTTCTTGGGGCTATGGTCAGTGTTAGGTCGCCTACGCCCCAGAGGGTGACCCCAGAACTTTTCCAACAATAGCACCAATTGGACTCAGGGGCCTAATAATGATAACTTTTCACAAAGAGAACATGAAGCTGGGATGAGAATGGGTTCAGGGGGGTGAGGGGAGGGGGGCGCGGAGTCCAGGGAGAACTGGAGAAATGGTGGGCAGTGGCTATGAGGGGTGTGTGTGTGTGTGTGTGTGTGTCTGTGTGTGTGTGTGTGTGTGTGTGTGTGTGTGTGTGTGTGTGTGTGTGTGTGTGCGCACGCGCGCCCATAAAAGTTTTTAGAGAGTGCTTTAAAGTACTACCAAACAAATTTTCTGGTGTTTAGTGTCAGAGAGATGAATTTAGACAAACCTGTCGCTGGTATTCTGAAAGAGTTCTACCATCTAGCTTTGCTGCATAATTCACCCTCTCACTGCTGTATGCATCCAGCTCCTCACACTTCCCCGCCATCTTCCTCTCTGCAGGAAGTCAAATAACTTTCTGTAAAAGCACTTTACTGCAACAGATTCTTGTCATGGGGAAAGAGGTCTGTGTGCTTTAAAAGTAAATAAATGAAAGTGTTTTAAAGGAGGAGTTTCTTAGGAACAAAAGCAATAGAAAGTTCTTTTCCTGGATTTACCAGGAACTCGTGTCCATTATAGACCAAGATGGGCGGGTCCTTCCTCTTTGGGATTGTGGTATGCCCACTGATGGGACTTTCCTGATTGTGAGGTGTGGTCAGGAGGTGATGGTGCACTCCAAACAACTGGACGGTCATAAGTCAGCTGGTCAAATGCTCAAGGTGAGATTGATGCGCTTACTGATGTTTCCACAGCCAAAGAGCTGCAGCTGATAGGCTCTGTATTACCGTTTCATAGGTAGTGACATGAATATTTAAAATGCATGTCCCCTTATCAACACTGAAGAAATACAGTGATTGCCCCATGCAAATGCCCCATGATTTTTTTTTCCTTTTGTGGTGTTTAAAATACTTTAGCTCTCCTTCTATTCTTGATGTTGCAACTTTCAAAAATAGTATTAAGAGAAAGACTTAGACAAAAGTGGTAGAAAGTGTTCACCTGAGCCTCAGTGCCCTCCACAAAGAACAATAAGAAATGTAAAATAAATAAATAAAAATGAAAGTAATTGAAATAATTTCAAAACGCTGGTTTAGAGCTGCTATGATCAGCTAGATTGTAGTCTTATCAGTTTCCGGGGACACATTAATAACGAAAGCCTGTTCTTGGCAACCCCCAGGAAAAGGGCTGCCCAGCTCAGTCTCTCTAATAAGCCACCAGGCCACTCGCATCACCCTGAGGGACCCTTTCCCTATCGCTCCCCACAGTCTCAGTTCTCCAGGTGTGTCATCTCCTGTGTTAAGTGTGAAGGTTCCACAACCCTGACTTCCCTGGCCATGTCTACCTCCTCCAGGAGTATGCTCTGGTGCCCGCTGCGCTCATGGTCTGAAGGAACTGAAGGAACTCCTTCAACTATAAGGCCCTCTCTAGGCACCATGCTTTGGCGTCTCTGACATATCGAACTCTCGCCTTCTAGAACCATAAACCAAAACGACCCCTTTCTTCCCTGAGCTGCCTTTGTCAGGTGTCTATCGTAGCAAAAACAAAAACACCAAAACTGCAAAAAACAAAAAAACAAACAAAAAAATGAAAATGAAAAAAACAAAACAACAACAACAACAGAAATACATCTACTCACTCTTTCCTCAGAGATGACCCATCACTTCCTCCTTCGTCCTGTGCACCGCCTTCTCACTTCCTTCTTTCTCTCCTGCATATCCTTCTTAATTCTTCCTTCTCCTCTGCACAGAACCTGGGAAGTATAAGCAGTCATCACTGCTTTCTTTTCCTCTCTTCTTATCAAACTAGCGTGTTGCTGAAGGTGTGCTGGCTGGGCTCCCGCTTCTTCTAGGAGTTAGATGTTCGCAAGCTTTCTGTTTAAAACTTTCCTTCCCAGCCTCTACTTATCACTATTCTACCACATTCAAGTGGAAAGTGGACTTTTCCATGTTATTTTTATGTCAAAGACTTTCAAATAATAAAAATGAAATAAAGGTACAAAGCAGAATGGTCAAAATCGAGAATCAAATTAATGAACCAGAAATTTTAGCTGAAATGTTTATTCAAAATGTTGTCCCCTGGGGCACAAAGATGAAAAATATAAAAAGAGAACAACAGAAATGGTACAAAATATAAATGCAGAGGCTTCAAAACCTTTCTCAAAGGCTTAAATCGGGCTGAGGTATATCTTGGTGTGTAGTGCTTGCCCAGCATGCGTGGGGTCCCAGCATGCCCACTCCTGCTTCCACGGAAGAAAATTCTAGCAATCCCTCATAGGAAACAAAAGGAAAATAAATAACAAGAGAGAGCCTCTTCAAGCTAAACAAAAACACTTTGCATCTTCCTATCTAAAGGCAGCAGTGAGATGTGAAAAATAATTAAAGTGTATGAAGGCTACAAGTGTCCTTGTGAAATTTCAGTGCCCCAGTGTGAAAACAAGGAGCTAACGTCACACAAGAGGAACCAGATTATTGTAAACTGGTGTTAGAACACAGTGATCTTCAGAACCAGACTTAGGGGAAATAATGTTGAGTCCAGTATAGCAGGCAACCTCTAAATGGCCCTACGTGTCCACACCTCCTGAATTTCACGCCCTTGCTGGATCCCTTATGCTTGACATGGATGCATTTTAGTGCCTTTCCCTTAAGTAGGTATGATATGGTAGAATTAGGGCCATGTCACTCTCCATGTAAGAGGGTCTAAAGGCATTGTCTTCTATGTATGTCTACGGGCTTTGTTTCCTCATGCTGCTCCCTTGCTGTGAGGGAAACCAGCTTCAGGGCCACGCGATGTCTTGTGGGACTACCTACCATACAGCAAGAAAAAGCAGGGAGGCCTAGCTCTCGCTTGGAACTCAATCCGCCTCCAACAACCACTTACACGAGTTTGGAAGGTGGGCTTGTCCTCCGACAGGTCCTTAGGTTGACCACAGAACAAACAGCCACCCTACAGGTCCTTAGGTTGTGACCACAGAACAAACAGCCACCCTTTCTGCAACCTTGTGAGTAGTTTTAAGCCGGAAACAACCAAGGAAATCACACCCAGATTCCTAACTCACAGAAACTGCAAATAAATGTGTGTCTATTGCTTTAAGCTATCTAGTATATTTGTTATGAAACAGTAAGACATCCAAGTATGAGCAAGGGTACACATTAAAATTATCTCAGAAATACGCGTTCTAGACTGTAATCAATCACAGATGACTTTGGAAGAATTACTAAGAATGTGCCCTAGCCAAATGAAGAACAAAACCAAGAGTCTTGATAAACTTGACATAATATTCAACGGTTAAAGTAGCAAAAATGTACATTATGCTGGACAGTTGATAAAATTACAGTCTTGAAACCTAATGCAATTTGTATGAGCATAATAACAGTATCAATAAAAATAAAGAAAAATGAAATTACATTCATCACGGGAGATGAATGAAACTAGAGATTGTATGTTAAGTGAAATAAGCCTGTTAAACAAAAACAAACATCACACATTTTCTGTCATGTCTGGAAAGTAGAAAAAAACATTTTTTTAAAGGTCATGAAACTGAAAGGAAAGAATTAGAGACTTACTGGATATGGAAAGGGGGATGAAAGGACCAGGAAAAAAAGAGAAGATGGGATGGTAGGGAGTTGCATGTGTTATGAAAATCTTTACATTATACAATTACTAATAAAACACCTAGAACCCTCAGAAGGCTGAGGCAGAGGAACTGCAGCAAGTTCAAGACCAGGCTAGGCTGCACAGTAAGAGCCTGTCATAAAAAAGAAACCTTTAAAGAACTGCTCTAAAAACAAAACCTGCGGATTCATTTAAAAAAGAGAGAGAGTTTAAATTTCAGTGTTTTCAAAGAAATAATTTTTAGATGGAGTAAAGATACTAAAAATCCACGGGAGATCAAACAATTCCATCAATTTTCTGTGTTTATAAAACAGTCATTTCTGGCCAGGTACAGTGGCTCACACCTGTAATCCCAGCACGTGGGGAGGCAGAGGCAGGCAAATCTCTGTGAGTTCAAGGCCAGCCTGGTCTACAAAGCCAGTTCACGACAGCCAAAGCTACACAGAAAAACACTGTCTTGAAAAACCAAAATAAGGAAAGAAGTAAGGAAGGAAGGAAGGAAGGAAGGAAGGAAGAATGAAAGAAAAAAAGAAAAAAAAAAAAGAAAGAAAGACCAAATCAACAATAGAATCATTTCTGATACATATAAAAATGTAATGGTATCTGGATATGGTGGCACACATCTTTAAACCACATATCCTAGAGGTTGAGGCAAGCAAATTTTCTTAGAGTTTGAGACCCGCATGTATTATATAACAAGTTCCAGGCCAACCAGGGTGACACAGTGAGACCCTGTGTCAAAAAATAATATTGTAACCATCAGAAGAATGCAAGTGATTATAGACAGTAGAGAGGAAAAGAGTGGACAACACCCTACCCTATAGCTAGATGGAAGACATGAGGAAAGATAGAAGAAACCATTACATGAAAATAGACATTTACTAGTGATAATGAATTACAAACATTATCATAAGTGATTATGCTAAGTAACACATTATTCAAATGATACATAATTCAGAAGTTGTAATTTAGGTTAGGGTTTTAAGTTAAACATGTTATTTATAAAACATTTCAAAATAACATAAAATAAAAACTCCAACTAAGAAATTGTTAATAGCAAAGACATACTCACTAAAGATAAGTAAGGGAGGAAATGAGGAAAGAAAAAAACGGAAATATTAGGAACATGTGTGATGATTGAAGTGAAATTTTTTTAAGCTCAGTTCAAATTTATTAAAACTTAATTATTATTTCCAATTAATACAGAAGATATGTCAATAAATATCATGTGTCTAAAGAGATGCATGTAAAACAAAATTTGTTAGGAATACAGAAAGATGATGAATATTACAGCATGGAATATTTAGTGTTAATCATTTCTATTACTTTTACTTTTCTAGTCAACAAAATAGGGATTACATGTTCTTTCATAAAATGTTTTTTTCTATCTGCTAAGATGAACCCTTTAAAATCTGCGTTTTTCTTACCACAAAGAAATATTCAAAATTAACAAAATCTTAACACAATAATCTATGTAATTAGAAACTAGCACTCACCAACACAAGTACTACAAACTGCAGATAAACTCTCTCTCTCTCTCTCTCTCTCTCTCTCTCTCTCTATATATATATATATATATATATATATATATATATATGCAAAATTTTATGGGATGTCATTTGATTAGAGCTTAGAGGAAAGTGCATATGGTTTAAATGTAAATTAAAATGAGAAAATTTGGGAATAAATTAAGTCTTTAGTTAGAATACAAACAAACTTTAACTATAAATAAGTAGCACCCATAAAAGTAGCAATTAAACATATTTGGTGGTGACAGGGCATGAAGAAATTACAGCTCTCTACCTCAGTAATTAGTTATTAAGGTATTTGAAGAGACAAACTCAGAACTTTTCATTACAATTTCACATATTTATATGTATTCAATTTTAGAAACTATCTCCAAGTACACATACCCCTGTTGCTGGATACACAATAAAAAGCTGCTCTTTTCAGCATCACTTTTATGGCAACATTTGGGAGCCTTTAACCAGGCTTTGGATAAGGAAATTTTTATATTGATGTAGCAGTTTTGATTTATTCATTTCTGTACTGTCTGAAAGATAAATACCAGAGGTTTAGTATTAAATATAAAACATGCAAAAATATTTCTAATATGGAACCACTTAACTGTCTTAAATTGCATGTACATATTAAACATTGAAATTAGTTTTATGTGGAAAGAAATATATCATATTGTAAATAATTTTTCCTGTAAATAAGAAATTAAGAAATTGGATTATATTGAAAAAACCACAAGTATAATTTGTGCCGGCCATATGTTTGAATATTTGGCCTTCTGTTGTATCATGGTTAATGTACTAGGAACCTCACCCTTAAAAAGGTTGATTCTCTCTTTTTCAACAGTTATCAGTTGCCAATTGTACTTTAGGTAGGGGTCATATTTCATGGCTACCTCCCCTCCCCAAGCTGGAATTTTCACAAAGTTGAGTGGCCAGAAAAGGGTTTTATCTAGGAGGAATTGGGAGAAGAAGAAAATTATGATCAAAATACATTGCATAAAATTCTCAAAAAAAAAAAAAACTAATAAGAATGAGAAAAATAAATAAGACTACAAATTTTGTAAGGAGGGCAAGAAATTAAGGAAGGAGAACAAGTGAGTCATTTTCTAAATCCCAATGTGAGTAATTTTTATAATGTAAAACAAAACAGAAGCTGTGCTTTTTCTTGCCATCCCAGCTCTGCCTATTTTTTAGCATGTAGCATTTAGTGACTCATCAACACCCTAGTCTTTACTTTCTTATTTGTTAATGGGATAACAACTGCTCAATGTCCCTAGCCGACCCACTGGAAAAAGTAAATGCAAAAAGAAATGGTAACATTCCTTTCAAATCTACTTAGCACCATATAAATGCTATGGATACAAGTAACAGAAATAAAAAGAGATAACACGTGTCTTCCAGTGAGATGGGAAAAGTGTTACATGTCCTATTCTGGTCTGTTTCTCATGGAGAAAGGCAGTGATTCTTATAATAACTAAAAATAAGAAAAAGAAAGGTCCCCCAAAGGCCAAATAAGTTGACATCCCCAAGAAGTAACCTGAAAAAGAGAGGAAGGAAGCAATCCAGGGATGCCACAGCTTCTACACACAAAGCCTCATGGCCAAGCCTCCAGCTGACCAATCATCCTAAGACTTCATTAATAATTGCTCTACCCTTGCAGCTGTGCCCCGTCATTTTGATATCCCAAATGCGACTCACCCTTCCACCAACACATTTGTCTTTCTCTTCTGGGGATTTATATGTAAAGATGTGGAAGAAACCATGTGACTTAATCCTCAATGACAACCTTTGATTTAACATCCCGTCCCTCAGATAAGAACATTCTTTTGAGGCTGCAAACGGTCATCATTCCACCTTTGTAATAGTTTGTCAATACAAAACTAAAAGATGAGCAGCAAGCACGGGACCTGCAGGGTCTGCACCAGGTCCTCTGCATTTATGTTACAGCTGTTGGCTTGGTGTTTTTGTGGGACTCCTAACAGTGGGAGTGGGTGTATCTCTGACTCTTTTGCCTGCTCTTGGGACTCTTTTCTTCCTATTGGGTTACTTTGTCCAGCCTCAATGAGTGTGTCTTGTTTTGTCCTATTTGGCTGTAGTCACTTAGAGGCTTGATCATTGCTGAAAAGGAAACAGAAGGGGAGTAGACCTGGGGGAAAGGGGAAGTGGGTCAGGCTGGGAGGGATGTAGGGACGGAAACTGTGCTCAGGAGGTATTATATGAAAGAAGAATCCATTGTCATCCAAAAATTTAAATTATGAAATAAAAACTAATCTTCACTTAAAAAGAAGGTACTTGGTGATAGAAAGCTCCCCCGTGTTTTTTGCTTATCAAAATCAATACTGTGAAAAAGGCTATATTACCAAAAGTAACCTGCAGACACAGTGCAATACCCTGAAAAGGCCCAATGGTATCCTTCACAGAACTAGAAAATAATCCAGAAATTTATATGAAAACACAAAAGACAACTAGCAGTAAAAACATTACAAAAGGCAGCTGGGCGTGGTGCATGTCTTTAATCCCAGCACTCAGGAGGCAGAGGCAGGCAGATCTCTGTGAGTTCGAGGCCAGCCTGGTCTACAAAACAAGTCCAGGACAGCCAAAGCTACACAGAGAAACCCTGGCTGAAAAACCAAAACAAAACAAAATCAAGAAACAAAGGAGAGAAATAAAGGTTAAAAAAAAATTACAAAGTGTGAATGCTACTGCTAACAGTATCATAATATCTGGCCTCAAATAATGCTACAAAGTCACAGTTACAAAACTAGCATGGAAGAGACAGAAAACAGATGTAGTTCAGTAGAATGGAACGGGGAACCCAAAAATGAACCCACACAGATATGGCCACCTATTGAACAAAGATGTGAAAAATAACATCAGGAGTTGGAAGAAGAGCTTATCCCACAATGGTGTTGGCCAAACCAGATGTCCATCTGCATAGAATGAAAGTAGGTCTGTATCTCTCACCTGGCATAGGAATCTATTCAAAATGGATCACATTCCTTCATTCAAAAACTGAGCCAATTAAATTGCTAGAGGAAAATATAGTAAATACTCTTCAAAATACAGGGATATAAGCAAGAACTTCTTAAATAGAATTCCAATATCACACACACACACACACACACACACACACACACAAACACACACACACACAAACACACACACATACTAGCCGCAAGAATTAACAAATGGTGCTGAATAAAATTAACTTTTTTTTCCAGAATAGCGAAGGAAACTCAGCGCTGTGAGTAGGCAGCCTATGGAATGAGAGAAAATGCCAGCTAGACTTTAGACAGAGAGTTGATACCTCAAATATATGAAGAACTACAAAAAAACGAAACACCAAAACCCAAACTGCCTGCCAATAGATGGGCTAATGACCTGGTTTGCTTTCTGCTACTGATCAAAAGCAACCTGGAGAAGAAAGAGTTAATTTCATCTTACAACTTATAGTCTGGTCCACCTTCCAGAGACCATCAGGGTAGAAAATTCAGGAAGTCGAGAAGATAGGAAGCTGGAGGCAGGAACTGAAGCAGAGACCACTGAGGGACTCTACTTACTGGCTTGCCTCACATGTGTCCATCAGTTGGCTATCTTATACAACACAGAACACCTGCCTGGAGTACTACCCACAGTGGGATGGGCTACTGCACATCAGCACTAATCAGTGCCCCACAGATATGCCCACAGGACAGTCTGATGCTGGTCATTTCCCAACTGAGGTTCCCCTTTCCCAGGTGAATCTAGTTCGTATCGAGTTGATAAATACCAACCAATACATAAAACAAACAGATGTTTTCAAAAGAAAAAAAAGAAACCACAGGTGACCAAAAAGTATTTTTTGAAAGTACTCCATATACTTGACCCTCAGAGAAATGTAAATTAAAATTGCTTTCAGATTTCAGCATACTCCAGAAAGAATAGGTATGATCAAGAAAAAACCAACACTTCCTGGCAAGAATGTGTGGGAACCGAAACTTTCTACAGTGCTGTTAGAAACATAAAATAGTCTGCCAGTATGGAAATGAATAGGGAGATTTCTCAAAACTGCAGAACAGAACTACCATACGACCGAGCTATACAACTCTTGGACATGTAGCAAAGGTCCCTATAATCCTAGCCTGAAGGGTTCTGCACGTCCATGTTTATTGCTGCATTATTCACAGTAGAAAAACTGTGATGAACCTAGACATCTGTCAGCAGATGAATGGATAATGAGAATGTGGTATATAGGCACAATGGAATTTTATTCAGGTATGAAATAAAGGAAAATGGATAGAGTTGCAAAGTTTTATTTTATTTTATTTTATTTTATTTTATTTTATTCATGTGCATTGGTATTTTGCCTGCATGTACCTCTGTGTGAGGGTAGGGCATTAGATCTTGAAGTTACAGACGGTTGTGAGTTACTACATGGGTGCTGGGATTTGAACCTGGGTCTTCTGGAAAAAGTCAGTGCTCTTAACTGCCGAGCCATCTCTCTAGCCCCTAGAAAGTATTTTAGTAGGTGAGATGGCGCCAAGAAAGAAAAAATGAATAGCACATGATCTATCTCATATATGGATCCCAGCTTTTAATATGCATACACATGTACACATGTGTGCACATGTGTGCACATGTGTCTGTGTGAAAGTTTTGTTGAGTGTGGAGTATGAAGCTAGAAGAGGAGACCACAAGACATGGAAAGGAGGTTTTGCGGAATGGTGGATGCAAGAACACAGAAAGCATGAAAAAAGACTATTGGATGGGTGTGTGGTAGGGATGGGGATGGGGCAGAGAGATGGGAGAACTACCAACAGGAGTTGTGAGAAAATTCCATAATAGATACAAAATTAACTCAAAAATGTCAGTAGCCTTCCTATATACAAATACCAATCATGCTGAGGAAGAAATTAGGGAAAGTACACCCTTCACAATAGCTACAAGTAATATAAAGTATATAGGAATAACTCTTACCAAGCAAGTAAAAGACTTGTTTGAAAAAAAAAACTGCAAATCTCTGAAGAAGGAGATTAAAGATGACATCAGAAGATGGAAAGATCTCCCTTGTTCATGGATCAGGAGAATGAACATAGTAAAAATGGCCATCTTACCAAAAGCAATTTACAGATTCAGTGCAATCTCTATCAAAATACCTACACAATTTTTAAAGACATTGAAAGATCAATTCTCAACTTCATATGGAAAAACAAAAAACACAGAATAGCTAAAAACAATCCTGTACAATAAGAGATCCTCTGGAGGAGTCTCAATACCTGATCTCAAGCTGTACTATAGAGCAGCAGTAATAAAACAGCATGGAACTAGCCTAGCAATAGGTTGGTTGATCAATGGAATCAAATTGAAGACCCAGAAATAAATCCACATGCATATGGACACTTGATTTTTGACAAAGATGGCAAATATTTTCAACAGAAAAAGGATAGCATCTTCAACAAATGGTGCTGGTCTACATGTAGAAATATGCAAGTAGATCCATATTTATTACCATGCATAAAACTCAAGTCCAAGTGGATTAAAGACCTCAACATAAAACCAGAGACACTAGACCTCAACATAAAACCAGAGACACTAGATCGGTTTAAAGAAAAAGTAGGGAAGAGCCTGGAATTCATTGACACAGGAGACAACTTGCTGAAAAAAATGCCAACAGCCAAGGCTCTAAGGTCAACACTTAATAAATGGATCTCATGGGGCTGAGAAGCTTTTGTAAGGCAGAAGACACTGTCAACAGAACAAAGTGACAGCGTACAGACTGGCAAAAAGTCTTCACCAACCCTATATCCGACAAAGGACTAATATCCAAAACATATAAAGAACTCAAGAAATTAAACACCACCAAACCAAATAACCCAATTAAGAAATGGGGCTCAGAGCCGGGTGTGGTAGCGTATGCCTTTAATCCTAGCACTTGGGAGGCAGAGGCAGGCAGATCGCTGTGAGTTTGAGGCCAGTCTGGTCTACACAGTGAGTCCAGGACAGCCCTGTCCCCCACTCAAAAAAAAAAAAAAAAAAAAAAAAAAAAACCAAAAAACAAAACAAACAAACAAAAAACGAAAGAAAGAAATAGGGCTCAGAATTAAACAGAATTCTCAACAGAGGAATATTGAATGGCTGAGAAACACTTAAAGAAATGCTCAAAGTCCTTAGTCATCAGAGAAATACAAATCAAAATGACTCTGAGATTCCTTCCTACACCCATCAGAATGGCTAAGATCAAAAACTCAAGTGACAGCACGTGCTGGTGAAGATGTGGAGAAAGTGGAACACTCCTTCATTGCTAGTAGGAGTGCAAACTTGTACAACCACTTTGGAAATAAATCTGGTGCTTCCTCAGAAAACTGGGAATAGGGCTTCCTCAAGACCCAAAAGATGTTCCACCACCAAACAAGGACATGTGCTCAACCATGTTCAAAGTAGCCTTATTCGTAATAGCCAGAACCTGGAAACAACCTAGATGTCCCTCAGTTGAAGAATGGATAAAGAAACTGTGGTACATTTACACTATGGAATACTACTCAGCTATTAAAAACAAGGAAATCCTGAAATTTGCCGGCAAATGGATGGAACTAGAATGATCATCCTGAGTGACTTAACCCAGACCCAGAAAGATATACATGTTATATACTCACTTATAATTGGACACTAGCCCAACAGGGATGTCCTCTGAAAGTTTTCACTTAGCAGGAGATTTGGATAGACACTGGGACTTCCTAGTGGGACTCCAGGTGAGAGAGGTATAGGAGAATGGGGAAACAGAAGGATCCAGTGGGTTCTAGAAACCTACAAGAAAACCATCAAGGCTGGCAGATCTGGACCAAGGGGGTTCTGCTCAAACTACCCTACCAATCAAGTACAATGCATGCAGTAAACCTAGACCCGCTATTCAGATCTAGCCAATGGAAAGCACATTCTTCACAGTTGTGTGGAAAGCAGGGACTGACTCTTACATGAACTGGTGCCCCCTATGTGACCATGTGCCCTTGGTCGGGAAGCCTAGGTGGCACTCAGAGGAAGGTGAAGCAGGCTATCTGGATGAGACCTGATAGGCTGTGATCATATGGTGGGGGAGGAGGTCCCCTTCTGTCACAGGCCTAGGAAAAGGGACTAGGGTGAAAGAGGAAGGGAGGAGGAATGGGAAGATACAAGTGAGGAAATAACAACTGAGATGTAATTTGAATAAATTACTTAAATTTAAAAATTTTTTAAAAAGAAAATTCCATGGTAAGTCATAATATTTTGTGTGCCAATTAAAATAAGTAAATAAGTAAAATTTAATTTTAAAGATCAATGTTGAGTCCAAATCTCAGCTTGTTGGCTGTTTTGACCTTTGTGGCTAAGAAGTTCTTATCTCTAATCAGATTCTAGAAAACAAAGAAATAAGGTACATGCTAATTATTGCTCATGTGCAAATTTCTTTGAAAGTTACATGCTCACAAGAGTCTTGCCAGCCCACTGCAATAAATGTATATATAAGATTAATGCCTTGAGAGATAGTATGTAATTTTGAAGTTACAGATCCTGATTAATACTTTATTAAAAATGGCCTTGTTGGATGTAAAGTGAATAAATAAATGAATTTTTTAAAATAGCCTTGTTAAGCTTGGCTTCAGGATAATCCACTTTCATAGTGAGAGAAAGACAATAACATTTAATAGATTGCAAACCCATGAGGCAAAAACATATGATTATTTTTCATTTTCTGTACCACCTCTAGGCCAGTGGTGCTAGGTAAATGTTAAATTGCTGCAAAACTTGCCCTGAAAGGAAAGTCCTATGCAAAGGAAAATGCATCATCTTGTAACCTTCACAGTGGCATAACAAGACTTGTGGTAGTTAGACAAGCATTTGACTAAAATAAAAGGGAAGAAAAAGGCTCATTTTAATAACAAGATACATGCCAGTTCTTATGCCAAAGCTTCAAATCTGTAGATACATGGTGCCTGTCTTTATCGTGACCCAATTAGAGACCCTGTTCCCTGCACAGAATTTGACACACAAATGGTCTTCCAGACCATCTATTAAACTAATGTATAAAGAATGTTGAAGAACGGGATTTTTTTTTCTCCTCCTTGCATCATGAATGATGCAAGACTCTTCCCCCCTTTGCTCGTGAATAATGCAAATCATAATATGAATTTGTCTTCCTTGAAGTCAAGGGCTTCTTGGGGCTCTGTTGTTGATGGTGCTGCTCTGACTATTTATTCTAACCCTGGAGAGACAGATGCGCTGAGAGAAGAGATATATGGAGCTGTGTAACTGGCTTTCACTTCTCACGTGCCAGGGAGCCTGGGGGCGCTAAGGAGAAGGCCTGAGTGCTTCTCAACACCATCCTTAGGTTACAGCTCCGGAACCTAAACACTGGCAAGCTGCAGCATCTCATGTGGGGAATGGCAGCTCTACGAAAAGTGAGAAAGCACCATGCTATCTCACAGTGCTCATCACGACCAACAGAGATTTACCAGTGTTTGTTTGTGTCATGTGAAACTTTCACACAGCTTCGACTCCTCACTTTGTCCATGCAGCCTGATTTACTGAGATGTCCATCACCAACACGTTTTTTATGTGCTCTTTCATCGATTGTCTTTTTATATGTTCTAGAAAGGTTCAGGAATTACTTCTATCTTCAAAGCTCTCACCAAATAGATACCCAGAGAGACACCTCAGTGCTCAAAAGTGCTTGTTGTGTAAGCCTAACTACCTGAGTTCTATCCCCAGAACTCATGGTAGGAAAATACAAATTCCTTAGACTTGTCCTGTGGTGTGCAATATGCACATCATGGCACGCACATGGGTGCATGCACAGACACACACACACACACACACACACACACATATGCGCTCATGCACCCACAAGCACACATAGAAGTGGGGGAGGAGGATTAATAAAAGCAACAGTCTAGCTTTTATCACAGTTTATTTTTTATTACCATAAGCCACTGGCCAAAACCTCCTTGGAGAGGAAAGGGTTTATTTGGCTTACAGATTATAATTCATCAATTGGGAAAGCCAACATAAGAACTCAAGGCACTGTCCGAAAGTAAGAACTGAGAAGCCCTTTGGAGAACACATGCTTCCTAGCTTGCTATCCTTGGCTTTCTCAGTTTGCTTTCTCATGTACCCTAGGACCACCTGCCCAGGAATTACACTGCTCACAGTGGACTAAGCCCTTCTACATCAGCCATCTAATGGGGACAACTAATTGGACTGCAGGAAAAGTAATGGGGCATTTTCCCAATTGATGACTTAACTTGTGTCAAGTTGGCCGAAGTTTAACCATTGCACGCATCTTAAGATCTCAATAACTTTAACAGACTTATATTTACATTCTATCATTTTGATATTCCTGCAAGACTCCATTACTCTACCAAGAGATTTCTCTTTACTTAAGTGTATTGCCATATTACTATAGGAAGCTTCTGTTTCCTTACTCTTTACTTTGAAGGTATTTGTACTGTGAAAATCATTGGTAGATCTATTTTTTTCTCTATTACTCACAGATTACTGGCTTCCAGAGACAGCTTACTAAATAATAACCATCATCCCCTGAAGCTGATTTGGCTGCATCCTTTATTCTCAAGGATTCAAAAGCAGAAGTTGATAAGGAGTCTTCCTGTAAGCTCTCTACACTGTAGAACACTGCCAAAGTTTCTCTTTCCCCCCTTAGCTCTCCCTTTCTTACTCTCTAGAATGTGAACCTGAGTATGTGGTCATTTCTCAAAGTGACCATAGGACAACAAAATGGACTAAAGTCACATTCTGAAGATAGGTAAGCAGAAATACAAAAAGCCTCAACCTCTGATATGCCTGTGACGTGACAGCAGCCTGGTAGCCAATCTCATTTCTCATGCATAATCTACCTTCATTTGAAAGAACAGTTAGAGTTCTATTACAGCCAAACCCCATCATGCCCCATGCCTCTCCCTATTTCAGCCATCCAATTTAATTTTCCTTACTCCTGTAGTGGCACCTTCTACTGCCAAGCTCATTTTCTAAGTCTCTCAAATGGACCACAAACTCTAGGACTTTTATGATTTCTCGTATTAAATGCAGGCCTTCTCTCCTTTTGCCTCTCTGGGTACCCAGCGCTTTCCTTTTTTCTGAGATAAGGTTGTTCCCCATTGAAGCCAAGTTCTAATAATAACCTACATTATGATCATTTATCTTAATCATAATGTCCCTCAGAGTACTCATGAAAAACACTGAAATAACAGTATCTGCTTCACAAGGCAGCTTTGGGCAGAAATCAGCAAACCAGAGCCTGTGCAATTTGTAGCCAGTCCACTTGCTGAATGACAGCACACACACATACACACACACTCACGCATGCACGCATGCACACGCACACACACGCACGCACACACACACACACACACACGCACACGCACACACACACACACTTATTTAAAACTCAAGAATATACATAAATGAGATACGCTGACTTCTGAGCCAACCTACTAAACAACTGGGCACATCTGGGAGCCCTTAATCCCTTTGATCATCATGGCTTAGGTAGAGTCAAGCTGTGATGTGATGTGATGCTGCTGCGAAGTGCGGTGTGATAATGATGAGATGGCGCTGTGCTGTGGTGTGATGTTCTGTGGTATAATTTGGTGTGGTTTGGGGTGACGTGCTGTGATGAAGTATGCTGTAGTGCGGTGTGGTGGGGTGTGATGTAATTATGGGAAGTGAGGAAATGGTGTGATAGACAGGCTCAGAGTAATGCCAAAGCCTTCCTTCAGCCTAAGCATGAATGTTGGCAGTAAGTGCAAAAAACCTACCAACCGCAGCTTCCTCCTCCCAGAGGCCAGCAGCCTGAGATCGCTCCTTCTTCAAAGACTAGCTAACCGCTTCTTCTAAAAGTTCTAACTTATTGCACAATTTCTACTTGTTCTTCCAAAGTGAACATATCCCACCCAAGCCCAGCTTTTCTACGTATATGTCCTTTCTTTACCCCCTTGCCACCCCAGTTAGGTGTCCAGTACCAAGCCAATGCAGGTCACGGCAGATTTCACTAAAGACTTTCTCAAATGTATTTCACTATGGTACTTTGTTATCAAGTACTAGTATAAGCTAAAGCAAGATTTACAAAAAAAATTCAAATAAAATACACCAACATAAATTTAATCAAAATATATACAGAATCCAAATAAACTTTACCTCCCTTAAGTCTTTTCTGGCCAGACATTTATTTGGTCCTGGTGACAAGGAAAGCCACTACTTTTCCTAATTGCATCCTTGCTCACAACAAATCACATTTCAAATTGACCAGCATTCCATGGTGGCTTTCATTCTGTCACCATGTGCAAGCATGCTTAATAAAATTCAGCCTAAGTGGAATGAAACCAAGTGGAAAAGGGAGGTGTTTTGTCATTTTCATCTTTCGCTTTTCTGTTCATTTTTCATAAAGTGATCAATGAAAGCGAAAAAAGGAGCTCTCACCTTGCTCAACTCTCTTTTTCATAGCTAAAACAACACCATTTCTGAAAGTGGATCCTTGGCAGCCCGCGTTGACATGTCCATTCATAACCACGGTGTGCAAATGCAGGCTTCCGAAGTTAAGTACACCCACATCAAAACCTCTACCCAGGTGAAAAAACTGGAGCAAAGGTGTGGGTGCTTTCCAAGCATAGGAACTTTTCCAGCAGAAAAACAGTATGCCAGTTAATCTGCATCAGATTTAGAATCACCAAGGAGACCTAGGCGTTTTGACACGTTCAGATGAGAGGGAAGTCATACCTTGAAAATGGGGTCAACTTCCCATTGGCTGAGGTCAAAGACTGAATAAAAATGGAAACAGAGGGTTGGGGGGAGGGAAAGCCAGCTGGGTAATGACAGTCCCCTTTCTGTGCCACAGACATAGGCATTCCCACAGCCATGCCTTCATGGCAGTGGTGGACTCTTCCTGTGAACCTCCAGTCAAAATAACCCTTTGCTACACTGTTTCTTGTCAGATACTTACTTGGTCAGAGTGACAAAGAACTGTCACCACTATGCATACCATGGGTTAGTACTGAAAGATAAATCACCAACATAAAGAGGATCAGGGGAGAGAAAGGTGCAACACAAATAAAGGGGTGGGTCACAAAACAACTGGATGCTTTAAGAAGTTTCTGACAGTCAATGTATATAGCTCATCTCAGCCACTACATTTTATTATAATTACTACAGCGGTGTCTGGAAACTCTCTAAAGCCTAGTTTAATTACATATTAAAGTAATTCAGGTTCATACCTCATGCTGAATATGCCCCTCTCCCAGCCACCGAGGTACTGATGATTCTGAAATGGCCTCCATTTCTTCCAAGCGCACAGCCCACTGGCTGCCTTTCTTGGACCGTGCTGCATCTTGTTCTCAGCATCTCTGATTTTCAAAAGTCCTGGATTGATCAGCTCATCTGAGCACAAAGAACTCATACTTTCCTGGACCTATCTTGATAGTTTAATCTGATGTCCTACAGATAATCCACCATGGTGACACATGAACTAAGAGTATTTTTTATTCAATGCATTTGCTCTGGGCCTGTTCACAGAACTGCAATTGGACTTTGATTTATTTTATTTTATTTTATTTCATTTTATTTGGTCCACCTCCCATTGCTCCTCGCCCATTGGCTCTTTCTAAGTCTCCAGAGAACCCCTCCCATTTCTCAGAAGAGATCCACTCAGATGGCATATATAACACTTTTCTTCTTATCCTGACCTATAGTAGTATATCGGATGAAGAGCCACTAGCCCTGCCATGACTCTGGGTGAGCATTTCATGCCAATGGCTTTTAAAAAGTATTTGCATGTTACTATCCTAAAGGGATTTTATTTAATTCAGAACAAAGCTCTACTCTTTTCTCCATATATAAAGCATTATTTATGGTTAGAGTGGCCATTTATCTTCGCTTATCCCAAACAGCCTTTGTTTATGCCTGTTGTCCTAGTTAAATTATTAACAGTCTAAGCTGATGCACTTTGTGGACAAACTACATACTTACCTTATCCACATACCAAACCTACGCATCTAACCCTTGCTTCTTCTGAAGTCCCTCATTCATATAATCCCACGCTAAAATATTTCCCTATGTTACATTTCATTGTATAAAACCTATCTTTGGATACAAAACTCTGTAGCCGTAATACAAGCGGCACACAAACATGCCTGGCTGCAATTTAAACTCCAATGTTAATTCTTCACTTCATGTAGGCTTGTATATTCTGGGTTCAGATAACTCAAGGGATTTCTAAATGGTAACAGAGAATTGGGAGCGGAGGTACAGCTAAGAAGTAAAATAATTGCCTAGGCCATCATTAAATTTTCAGCACTGAAACTGAAAAAATAATAAATAAAAGCATTAACTGTTCAGTATATTTCATCCGTCTCATTCGAGTTTTCACCGCATACCTATACAGGTAAACAATAAATACTCTAGCAATGACATTTAAACAACTGATCTCCTGATAAGAGCCCCTAAACCCTGTGTTACAGACCCTCATTCACCACAGGAGCACTCAGTAACTCATAAGTAAAAGCTGCTGATGATCCAAGCCTGTAAATATTTGTAAAGGCAGTAGAGGTATTGCCTTCTGGTTTTCCTTGAAGCAGACTACCAATGAAAAGTAAAAAAAAATGAAAGCATGCATAAAATATTACAGTAGGGGACACTAGGCCAACGGGCATGTCTCATGAAAGTCTTCACTTACCGGGAAAGTGGGATAGAGGTGAGGACATCCTAAGGTGAGAGAAATATGGGAGATAGGGAAATACATGGATCCAGAGGGTCCTAGAAACCTACAAGAAGAACATTATGATGGGCAGATCTGGGCCCAGGGGTTCGGCTTGATCTATGGCACCAACCAAGGACAATACGTGCAGTTATCATCGAACCCCTCCCCAGACCTAGCCAAGGGACAGGACATTCTCCACAGTTAAGTGGAGACTGGGGACTGACTTTCACACGAACTCCGGTGCCCCATATTTGGCCATGTCCCCTTGATGAGGAGGCCCGATGGCACTCGGAAGAAGGATAGCAGACTACCAAGAAGAAACTTGATACCCTAGCATCATATTCAAGGGGAGGATGTCCCCCTCAGTCACAGTCATAGGGAAGGGGAATGGGGTGAAAGCAGGAGGGAGGGAGGAATGGGAGGATGCACGGGATGGGATAGCAATTGAGATGTAATAGGAATGATTTTATTTTTCAATAAAAAAACAAAAACAAAATAAATAAATAAATGAAAAAAAATAACAAATAAAATATTACAGTTGGTACAATCCAAACCTGTGAAGACTTTATTGAGATTAGCATGAGTCAATAGTTTTCAATCTGTGTGCTACTTGTATTTTTGGACTGACTCATATTTTGCCACTGAAGGTGTCCTGTGCATTGTCATAAACCCAGAGCATCCCTGACCTCTCCACCCTCAACCTATACTAATTCCAAATACCTCCAACTACTATCAGATGCCCCACAGTAGAATTTGTTCCTCATTAAGAAAGAGAACCTGAGGCAGCAATGGCAGAGCAAGACCGAGCCCCATGTCTCATTCCAAGGTATAACATTGAGTTAGATGTATAATTTCTACACATGGTTAAACAAAACAAATGTTTGCTGAGAACATTTTACTATGTAAAAACTGATTCCTTAAATTCTATGAGAGGATTGAAAGCAACAAACTGAAGTGTGGATTCTCCCACCTCAAACACCAAAAGATAAGATATTTCTGAAGTGAGTGACCTTGGTTTAATTCGACATGTGTCTATTTTATACCATCTGGGAAACTGGGTAATAAATGTACTGAATATCTAAGCCTTGTTACTGGAGAGATGTGAGTTAGCAAATATTTGAAATAGATCATCTAAGGGAATAGTATAACAGCACAAAACTATATTATTCAGGTCACAAATATTTGATGAGTCAATGAACAAATTCATGTAAAGTACAAAATGGGAGGCTGCAGAGTGCTTTAGAGAAGAGTTCTCTGGGTGGAAACGTAACAGAGAGGTGCTGGCCTTTTACTGGGGATCAAGAAAAGCTTACAGGGAGGCCCACATTTTAGTTTGGAGTGTGTGTGTATGTGTGTGTGTGTGTGTGTGTGTGTGTGTGTGTGTGTGTGTGTGTGTGTGTGTGCGTGTCTGTTCCCCTCTTGATCCTGAGGTAGTAAGCTTACACAAGATGAACATTTACAGCATAGAGCCTCAAGAAATGAGGTGGACATATTGGAATCTGGTCAGTGAGTCCAGGACCAGAGTGTGTTTTATTGGGTATAACATGTAAGAAAAGAATCAGCCTGCAAGGTGGGAGACCTTAGTTCTAAATTTGCTCTTGTCACTCATGTGGGATCTTGTAGCTCTCTTTAGTTCATAAAAACTATCTGAGATACACCATAAAATACCATAAAGTGTCCTAAAACTGGTTACAAAACTCAGATCAACCCACTACATCCACAGACTTTCCATGGATAGGTTTCATCAACCATGACTGACACCATTCAGGAATGTCTTCTGTACTGAAGACAAGCAGACTTCTTTTCTGACCACCATTCCCTAGCCAATTCGATGTAATAGCTGCTACCTAGTGTGTACATAGTACATAGTATTTACATATAGGAATATGAACAGGTTCTATGCAGGTACAGCATTTGATTTGGGTTCTTGAGGTTAGGTAGGGTCTCAAAACCAATATCCCTGGAATATCAATGGAAGAATATTTAATCTGTGAATTGTATAGAAAATGGCTGATTTTACTGAATATTTTCTCAGATTATTTCCAGGTCTGTAAAACAAGCTTGTAGTTTTATCATAAAGACTACTCAACTCTTCATAATAGTGTAAGATTATGAAAGAATATGTATGTATGTATGTATGTATGTATGTACCCACGTATGTATATATGTATTACACTAGCAAGATTTGTGACTCGCGTTACCGTCTCGCCAGCAAGAACGACGCTGCACACACAGGATCCTTCTGCAGTAAAGCTTTAATGCATCTTAAGAGGGAGAGCATAAGCTTACGACAAGTAAAATGGAGACCCCAAACAGCAGAAACCCATCCCTTATATAGGAAACTGTTCTCCGCTTAGGATGTGTCAGTCCCTGATTGGCTGTTACTCATCAGGCGATATGACACCACGGGAGAGGCAGAGCACAACAAGTGGAAAGTTCCTTCGCACATGTGCAGATTACTTGTTTACCAGTTTGGGACACAGGATGTCAGCACCATCTTGTAATGGCGAATGTGAGTGCGGCCTCTCACAAAGATTCACTTACCAACTTACCCAAGTAGGTAGACTGAGATAAAACTTTCAAGTGGCTAATACTTTTTAAAAAGAAATAAAAGTGAATTATCAACCCAGTTATATAAGATTTGTGGAGATTCTCCAGCGGAGTTTCAACATTTTAAAGTAAAGCATTTCCACAAACATTCTTGCTCCTAATTTGTCTGTATCCACTTGCAGAAAAATAACCATAGCTCAGTTCCTAGAACCCGGGCTTCAAAGGAGGCAAGGAAGTGCATTTCATCTTTTCTAACCAAGTCGTACTTTCATACAATAAAACATTGCTGAACTTTTATAGTGGTATATCTTCTATTAACATTCTATGAATTATACAACATAACAGAGTGAAAGCAATCAAAGTACATTGCGCACATGCATTAAAATATCATAATGAAACTTCGTTGGATTTTACTGCTGAGTTCTAACTAGCCAACATTCCTTACTATCCTTAGCTTTCCTTGGAAAGCAAGAATGGAGTGTTTATCAGAGCAAGATGTTCAACATGCATTCTACCTCATTTTCTTAAGGAATGTAGGGGAGGAATTGGAGGAAACGGAGTATGGATTTGATCAAAATATGGACGCATGGGCATTAAATAAAGTACTTTAAAGAAGCATATTATTGCTGGAAATAACTCACTGCATCATTTGTGTAGTGTGAGATGATGTCTTTGACACACCTCCATGATCATTATAATGTGTAACAAGTGGTTGGTTCAGCTGGGTGAAGCTGTATGCTCCTTTTCTTTTTCCTGAACAAAGCAGGCTCTCTCACCTTTATTATTTCCTCCAGTAGTTTTTCTTGGAGACCCATCTGCTTAAACAAGACAAGAGAAGCTAGTGAAATGTTGATGGGAGATGTTTAAAGCCGTTCCTAAGGTTGAGCTTACGCTCAATCAAAATCAGCGTCAGATCCCGTCTGTTCTTCAGGACTAGCAAGAAGAAGAAGTGCCAGTTGGCCTTGGAAGTCCTGGTGTGAGATGAAAATCTCTTACTTAGAACCTAGATGTTGTAGCCTGTCAGCCAGCATAAGCTTTAGCTATTTTATGGAACTTCTTGCCCAAAATAGCCTACAGTAGCTTGGGGAGGGTATGGGTAGATTGGGGTGGCACAGACTGATTTCATTCAAGGAAGAGTGGGACCAGGGAGAGTAAGAGGGTGTCCTCAGTTTCTCTCTTGTGCTTCCTTCTCTCTCATGCATCTTCTTTCCCATAGCCATACAGAGCTCAGATGCTTGGGTCTATACTTTTGTCTAAATAGAAATCTGTAATTTCTTCATACTTGGCAAGGATGATTCACTGTTTTTTCTTCTTGGTATTGTTGCTAATTGGAGAATTACCTCACTGCAGACTTGCGCATAAACCATGGCTCAGCTCAGCATTGCATCTCTATTAGGTCAGAGAAATGCTTATGAAGATGATGCTGAAAGCCCAGTATTTAATTTAAAATATTTTGCTAAAAGCCCCTGACGAGGAAGAGAGTTTCTTTTCCCTTTATCACAAAAGTAAACAATTAACAAAGAAGCTAAGGCTTTGCTTACTTAAAAATAGGCACTATGTGAGTATTTGGACAGGAATTTTACTGAGAAATGAATGGAAAACATCATAAAATGCTCTGTTGCATTTATAGTGTCAAGAAACCTATGTCCTGGGTGGAGGGAGGTGCTATTTGGTGCAAAAATAAAACACATAGCACAGAAAGTCCAATATAAATACAAACACTGAGTAGTAAGTCAATCAAAATTATAAGAACCATCTGACATATTTCTTGAAGTAACACAACAGCTGGTTTAGAAAAAAGATGTATTCATGAGAGGCAAGTTCTGTACTGGCAATGGGCCCATCACAACAGGAAAACTAAAGGTGAGTATATATTATAGCCTTCAATTTAGTGTGTGTAAGGGAGTCCTGAGTGTGTGGATCTCTGATTCTTGTGCCTGCTTTTGGGGGTTCTTTTCCTTCCATTGGGTTGCCTTGTCCAGCCTTGATGTGATGGGTTTTGTTTTATCTTATTATCTTTTATTTGGTCATGTTTAGTTGTGATCTTCTAGAAGCCTGTTCTTTTCTCAGGAGGGCATCCAGAGGGAGGGAAAGTGAGAGTAACTGGAAAGAGTAAAAGAAGAGGAAACTATAGTCAAGATATATTATATGAGAAAAGAATCTATTTTCCATAAACAAAAAAATTTTAAAAATCAACAAATAATTACTTTTAAATATATTCTCCAACTGACTGATAAATGGATAATAAAATGTACATAGAGGATCCAAGATGGCGGCGAGCAGTGTGGACCGCGTTTGGAGGCTCCAGTGAACAATTCAGGGAATTGCACAGATTTCTGAGCCAGGAACACCGAGGTCCGAACATCACGGCAGCGGGAGTGCTCCACGGTTCGGAGGGACCAGGGTGCGGTGGACCTGCGTGCCCCTGCACACGGGAGGAGCGTGGTTTTTCTCTGATCGGAGCGGCAGCGGTAGAGGCGGCAGCACCAGCGGCACCAGCAGCGGCGGCTGAGGTTTGCAGCTCATAGCCTTCCGGTGGAGGCGATTGGTGTGGTGGCTGGTGGGAATTGCTGCGGGAGAGGGGACTCGGGGCAGGATTTGGGTCGCGTGGAGCCTTTGGACCCAGATTGGACTCGGCGGACAGTTCGGCCCCAGAGTCCCGGGTATTGGCCCGGCCCAGCAAACAATTCTGCCTGAGGCACTAACTCAGCGTGGCCATAGCTCCCCTGCTGTGGCGCAGGCGTAGTTGAGCACGCTGCTCCACACTAGGCACCACCTCAGCTCAGCGGCAGCTCCCCTGCGGTGACACAGTCTGGGCGGAGCACTTGGTTTCACCACAGGCGCTACCTCAGAGCAGCCGCAGTTCTCCTGCTGTGGCGCAGGCTTGGTGACGTGCTCGGTTCCATCCTAGGCACCACCTCAGCTCAGCGGCAGCTCCCCTGCGGGGACACAGTCCGGGCGGAGCACTTGTTCCACCACTGGCGCTAACTCAGAGCAGCCGCAGTTCTCCTGCTGTGGCGCAGGCTGGACAGAGCTCTCGGTTCCACCAGCTCTAAGACTCTGGTTGGACACAGTGTACAGTTTGAATCCAGAATTCCTGGCTGAGATTGGTGGTCAGTTCGGGCCCTGAGTCAATAACTGACCACAGCACGCACTTTGGGCCAAAAGGCCCTAGTGGAGCTTGGTGCGTAGTCCCAGCCCAAAAATTCTGGCTGGGCCCTGTGTGCATTTTGGGCCCAAAATCCCTAGCTGAGCTTGGCAGACGGTTCTGGCCCTGAGAATCTAGCTGAGTTCTGCCCGTGGTTCGGTCCCAGTGCTCCTGGCTGGACTTGGCAGGGAACACAGAAGGCTGTGGATACCTTGGCCTGACCCAACGCTCATTCAGAGACCCAGAACAATTGCAGGATCCACAGCAGAGAGGGACTGAGGATCACTGGCTGTGAGAGACCAGAACAACAGGGCTAACCTCCTAACATCCACACCAGTGAAGCTTTGAGCTCGCAGCCTAGGGAAATCGTAAGAAAACAAGTGAATCTATCATCAGACACCCTCCATTCAACTCTGGAAGCTACCCAACAAAAACAAAGACGGCAAGATGTCTAAAGGACAACGAAAAAGCATACGCAAAAAACCCCAAAACAACATGGCGTCTCCAGTTTCCAGCTATCCCAAAGAAAACCACCCAGAGAACTCAAATACAACGGAAATACAAGAAAATGACCTCAAATCCTTAGTAATGAGGATGATAATGGAGGAAACAAATAAAATTCGTAATCAAATGCAGGAAGACGCAGACAAACAGGTGAGAGACATAAAAGAAGCACATAGAGTGGAACTGGAAAAATTGCAGGAAAATGCAAACAACCAGATGAAAGAAATAGCTAAAACGGTTCAAGATCTGAAGACCTATAAAGAGGCAATGGAAGAAACTCAGGAATATACAAAAAATCAGATGAAAGAAATCAAAAAATCAGTTCAAGATCTGAAAATGAAAATGGATTCAATGATAAACACACAGACAGAAGAAAAACGAGAACGTGAGACCTCAGAGAAGAAGGCGAGCAACACAGAGGTGAGCTTTTCTAACAGAATCCAAGAGATGGAAGAACGAATCTCAGGGCTAGAAGATACAATCACAGATATTGAATCAACCATTAAAGAAAATGCCAAATCTGGAAAACTCCTGACACAAAACATCCAAGAAATTAAGGACACCATGAAAAGAAGAAATTTGCGGATAATAGGCATTGAAGAAAGAGAAGACATCAGACTCCAGGGCCCAGAAACTATTCTCAACAAAATCATAGAAGAAAATTTCCCCAATCTAAAGAAAGAGATGCCTATAAACATACAAGAGGCCTACAGAACACCAAATAGAATTGACCAGAAAAGAAAAACTGCCCGCCACATAATAATCAAAACACAAAACATGCAGAACAAAGAAAAAATATTAAAAGCTGCAAGGGAAAAGGGCCAAATAACATTTAATGGTAAACCTATCAGAATTACACCTGACTTCTCAGCAGAGACCATAAAAGCCAGAAGGGCCTGGACAGAGATCCTGCAAACCCTAAGAGAACACAGATGCCAGGCCAGACTACTTTACCCAGCAAAATTATCAATAACCATTGATGGAGAAAACAAAATATTCCATGACAAAAACAAATTCAAACAGTACCTATCCACAAACCCAGCTTTACAGAAGGTACTAGAAGGAAAACTCCATCCCAAAGGGTCAAGCTACAACCAAAACTACCCAGGAAATAGATAACTATCCCATGGCAAAAACACAACTACACAAACGCTCGACTGGAAACAACATCAAAATTAAGACTCTTAACAGTCACTGGTCATTAATATCTCTCAACATCAATGGCCTCAATTCTCCAATAAAAAGACACAGACTAACCGAATGGGTACATAAACAAGACCCAACATTCTTCTGCATCCAAGAAACACATCTCACCCATAATGAAAGGCATTACCTCAGGGTAAAAGGTTGGAAAAAAATATTCCAAGCAAATGGTCACAAGAAGCAAGCAGGTGTAGCCATTTTAGTATCGAACAAAATAGACTTTCAACCAAAATTAATCAAAAGGGATGAGGAAGGACACTTCATACTTATCAAAGGTAAAGTCAACCAAGATGACATCACAATTCTGAACATCTATGCTCCCAATACAAGGGCACCCACATATGTAAAAGATCTCCTAAAAAAGCTTAAACCACACATCGATCCCCACACAATAATAGTGGGAGACTTCAACACCCCACTCTCACTGAAGGATAAGTCATTGAAACAGAAACTAAGCCGAGAAATAACATCATTAACCAATGCCATGGGTCAAATGGATCTAACAGATATCTATAGAACCTTTCACCCAAACAAGAAAGAATACACCTTCTTCTCTGCACCCCATGGAACCTTCTCCAAAATTGATCACATCGTAGGTCACAAAGCAAGCCTCAACAGATACAAGAGGATTGAAATAATACCTTGTATCCTATCAGATCACCATGCTCTTAGGCTGCAATTCAACAACAACAGAAATAACAAAAAGCCTACACGTTTGTGGAAACTAAACAACTCTCTGCTAAATGACACCTGGGTCAGGGAAGAAATAAAGAAAGAAATCAAGGAGTTTCTGAAATTCAATGAAAATGAAGAAACAACATACCCAAATTTGTGGGATACATTGAAAGCAGTGCTAAGAGGAAAATTCATAGCACTAAGTGCCTTTAAAAAGAAATTGGAAACATCGCACATAAGCATCTTAACAACACAACTGGAAGCCCTAGAAAAAAAAGAAGCAGAAACACCCAAGAGGAGTAGACGCCTGGAAATTATCAAACTCAGGGCTGAAATTAACAAATTAGAAACTAAGAAAACAGTCCAAAGAATCAACAAAACCAAGAGCTGGTTCTTTGAGAAAATCAACAAGATAGACAGACCATTAGCCAAACTAACTAAAAGGCAGAGAGACAGTATTGAAATCAACAAAATCAGAAATGAAAAGGGAGACATAACAACAGACACTGAAGAAATTCAAAGAATCATAAGATCCTACTTTGAAGGCATATACGCCACAAAATTTGAAAATCTAAGGGAAATGGACGATTTTCTTGATCAAGTTCACTTGCCAAAGTTGAGTGAAGAACAGATAAACAAGTTAAATAGTCCCATTTCCCCGACAGAAATAGAAGCAATCATCGATGGTCTCCCAACCAAAAAAAGCCCAGGGCCAGATGGTTTCAGTGCAGAATTCTACCAGACCTTTAAGGGCGAGCTAATACCGATACTCTTCAAGCTACTCCAAAAGATAGAAATGGATGGAAAATTACCAAATTCATTCTATGAGGCCATAGTCTCATTGATACCTAAACCTCACAAAGACTCAACAAAGAAAGAGAATTTCAGACCAATTTCTCTTATGAACATAGATGCAAAAATACTAAATAAAATACTTGCAAAACGAATACAGGAGCACATCAAAGATATCATTCATCATGACCAAGTAGGCTTCATTCCAGGCATGCAGGGATGGTTTAATATACGGAAATCCATCAATGTAATCCATCATATAAACAAACTGAAAATAAAAAACCACATGATTATCTCCTTGGATGCAGAGAAAGCATTTGATAAAATTCAACACCCATTCATGTTTAAAGTTTTAGAGAGATCGGGGATACAAGGCACTTTCCTCAACATAATAAAGGCTATATACAGCAAGCCAATAGCCAAAATCAAAGTAAATGGTGAGATACTCAAGGAAATTCCTCTCAAATCGGGAACAAGGCAAGGCTGCCCACTCTCTCCATATCTCTTCAATATAGTACTCGAAGTTCTAGCCAGAGCAATAAGACAACAAAAGGAGATCAAGGGGATCCAAATGGGAAAGGAGGAAGTCAAATTATCCCTCTTTGCAGATGATATGATAGTGTACATAAGTGACCCTCAAAACTCCACCAGAGAACTCCTAAAGCTGATAAACACCTTCAGCAAATTGGCTGGATACAAAATTAACTCAAAAAAGTCTGTAGCCTTCCTATACACAAATGACAAGCTTGCAGAGGAAGAAATTAGGAAAACCACACCCTTCACATTAGCCACAAGCAATATAAAATATCTAGGAGTTACCCTAACTAAGCAAGTGAAGGACTTGTATGAAAAAAATTTCAAAACTCTGAAGAAAGAGATTGAAGATGACCTGAGAAGATGGCGTGATCTTCCTTGCTCATGGATCGGGAGAATTAACATAGTAAAAATGGCCATCCTACCAAAAGCAATCTATAGATTCAATGCAATCCCTATCAAAATAACTACACAATTTTTTAAAGACATTGAAAGTTCAATTCTGAACTTCATATGGAAAAACAAAAAACCCAGAATAGCTAAAACAATCTTGTACAATAAAAGATGCTCCGGAGGAATCTCCATACCTGATCTCAAACTGTACTATAAAGCAATAGTACTTAAAACAGCATGGTACTGGCACAGCAACAGGCTGGTTGATCAGTGGAATCGAATCGAAGACCCAGATATGAATCCACACACATATGGTCACTTGATTTTTGACAAAGAAGCCAAATCCATTCAATGGAAAAAGGATAGCATCTTCAACAAATGGTGCTGGTCTAACTGGAGGTCTATGTGTAAAAAAATGAAGCTGGACCCATATTTGTCACCTTGCACAAAACTCAAATCCAAGTGGATTAAAGACCTCAACATAAAACCAGAGACACTAACTCACTTAGAAGAAAAAGTGGGAAAGAGCCTGGAACATATTGGCACAGGAGACAACTTCCTGAACAGAACACCAACGGCCCAGGCCTTAATGTCAACCATTAATAAATGGGACCTCATGAGGCTGAGAAGCTTCTGTAAGGCAGGAGACACTGTCAAGAGAACAAAGCGACAGCCTACAGACTGGGAAAAAATCTTCACCAACCCTACATCTGACAAAGGTCTAATATCCAAAATATATAAAGAACTCAAGAAATTAAACACCACCAAACCGAATAACCCAATTGAGAAATGGGGCTTGGAACTAAACAGAGAATTCTCAACAGAGGAGTATCAAATGGCTGAGAAACACTTAAAGAAATGCTCAACCTCCTTAGTCATCAGTGAAATGCAAATCAAAACAACTCTGAGATTCCATCTTACACCCATCAGAATGGCTAAGATCAAAAATTCAAGCGACACCACATGCTGGCGAGGATGTGGGGAGAGAGGAACACTCCTTCATTGCTGGTGGGAATGCAAACTAGTACAGCCACTTTGGAAATCTATCTGGTGCTATCTCAGAAAAATGGGAATAGGGCTTCCTCAAGACCCAGCTATTCCACTCCTTGGAATATACCCAGAAGATGCTCCAGCACACAACAAGAAAATTTGCTCAACCATGTTCATAGCAGCCTTATTCATAATAGCCAGAACATGGAAACAGCCTAAGTGTCCCTCAGTAGAAGAGTGGATAAAGAAACTGTGGTACATATACACTATGGAATACTACTCAGCTATTAAAAACAAGGAATTCCCGAAATTTGTGGATAAATGGATTGAGCTAGAAATGATCATAATGAGTGAGTTAACCCAGAAGCAGAAAGAATCAAATGGTATATACTCACTTATATCTGCATACTAGCCCAAGGGGCATGTCCCACGAAAGCCTTCACTTACCAGGAAACTGGGACAGAGGGGAAGGCATCCTATTAGGACTCTAAATGAGAGACGCATGGGAGAACAGCAAAATAAAAGGATCCAGAGGGTCCTAGAAATCTACAAGTAGAACAATATGATAGGCAGATTTGGGCCCAGGGGTCCCGCTCAAACTAAGGCACCAGCCAAGGACAATACAGGAGGTAAACTTTAAACCCCTTCCCAGATCTAGCCAATGGTCAGAATATTCTCCACAGTTGAGTGGAGAGTGTGATACGACTTTCTCACATACTCTGGTGCCTCACATTTGACCATGTCCCCTGGAGGGGGAGACCTGGTGGCACTCAGAGGAAGGACAGCAAGTAGCCAAGAAGAGACTTGATACCCTATGAGAATATATAGGGGGACGTAATCCCCCTCAGGAACAGTCATAGGGGAGGGGAATAATGGGAAAATGGGGGGGGAGGAATGGGAGGATACAAGGGATGGGATAAACATTGAGATGTAACAAGAATAAATTAATAAAAAAAAAAAAAATAAAAAATAAAATGTACATATACACAACTGAATTTTCTTTAGTGGCTGTGCTGGTTAGATTTCTGTCAACTTAACACAAGCTATAGTAGTCATCTAAGAGGAGGGAGCCTCAACTGAGAAAATGCCTCCATAAAACTGAGCTGTAGGCAATCCTGTAGGGCATTTCTTAATTAGTGATTGATAGGGGAGACTCCAGGCCATTGTGGATGGTACCGCCCTTGGCTGGTGCTCCTGGGTTCTATAAGAAAGCAGTCTGAACAAGCCAGTAAGCAACATTCCTCCAGGTTCCTGCCAAGATTGAGCGCCTGCCTTGCCTTCCTTCAGCGGACTGTGATTCTGTGATTCGGGATATGTAAACCCCGATCAAATAAACCTATTTCTCCTTAGGTTGTTTTTTTGTCATGGTGTTTCATCCCAGCAATAGAAACCCTAACTAAGATGTAAATGGGTAGAACCCAAAAATAATCCACTGAGTAAGGTAACCCAGACTCAGAGAGACCAACGTCTCATCTTCACACTTATCTGTGGATCGTAGCTCTTAATATTTAGATGTGAGTATATGGCCAGTAGTAACAACAGAAACCAAGAAAAATAAAAATAGACCATGGAAGGAGAAGCACGGCAGCCTGTGTGTGTGTGTGTGTGTGTGTGTGTGTGTGTGTGTGTTGGGGGGCTGCTTTCGAGGGGCCTAGCAGAAGACAGACATGATGAAGTGGGAAAATGAAGGAGGGGAGCTATAACTGGGGACTAGGAAGGCAATTTAGCAGAAGAGCAAGGGAGGAGGGGTAAATAATGGAAAGGATTTGAACAAACCATAGGGAAACACCATTTGATGTTGTAAACCTTAGGACTCACAATGACCCACCTGCTATGATAGTCTCAATGGTACAGTAGTGACAGGTATATCTCAGAGGTAACCAGCAGCCACATCAGTGAGCATAAGACTCATTCAATAGGATAAATGTAATATCTGGTACTGTAAACCTACCCAACTACACATGGCTAAAGAGACCATGGCCCCTAGAAGAGAACCTACTACTGTCAATTTCCTAAACCAAGATAATTGCTAACTGCATTCTAAATAATTATCATTATACTCACAGATATGTGGGAAAGAATAAGCCTTGTCACAAGTGGGAGCAGTCTTGGCGCGCTTTACCCTTGGAGCACCCCATGAATAGCTTGTGACAGACTGAGTGGAGCCATCTTGGGTCTGGAATTCAGGAAGCAGACCTGGGAACCCCACCTGGATTATTGTCTTTCTAATTGACCCTCACCGGGAGAAGGAGATGGTCCTTCCCATGTGACTGAGGCAGTTGGGGAGGAGAGAATAACAAAGTCGGCTGGGCAAGAGAGCGTGGGGAGCAGTGGACCAGCTGGACCAGCACGCGGGCCAGAGAGACACCTAAGGACCCGTCCCGTGGAACGGATAACGGAAGGTTCACTCTTTCGTCCCTTTAACCCTTTTTTCCTTCTTGTGTAAGCTAGTTGGGTTGTATAATAAAGTTTTATTATAAAGAAACAGAGCCAACACAGATAAGTGTAACTATCACATCTGATTAAAGAATCTTCTCTAGCAGTAGATGGAGACCATTACAGAAATCCAGATCTGGTAAAAATCCATAGAATAACTAACCCTGAGACACCCAACCCAGATGAAACACCTACCATACAATCCCTACATTGAAAGTTCAGGAAACATCATTGAAGAGTCAGAAAGACTGTGGAAGCCAGAGGGCCAGAATATTTGATTCAAGATAGTGTCTTCTATAACTAACAGAGAAGTTACACCCATAAAATTTAAGAGTATGGTTACATAAGCAAGACCAGCTGCTAGGACAATATATGCAGATCATTTGAACATATCAATAAGCTCAAAGTCACCAGTAGTGTGTTGGTGTCACATTAAGGAAAGAATCAAAGCACTTTCCTCTTGGTGTCATTTAGCCAAGAGAAAGCACATATATGAAGTGTCTACTTTGCTCTCCCTGTATCTTATATCCTCTGTCTTGTTGTTTGAGGCTGAACCCATGCCTGCCCAAAGGCTGTCTTGTGACTCTGTTCCTGTGTCTGTGTCTGTCCTTACACATCTGTGTGACTGTGTCTGCCTGTCTATCCCTAATGAAGAACAAATGTCTCAAGACCCCAACACTACATGAAGATCTACAGACAACTAATGGCTGCTAAGAGAGAGAGAACCAGTTTTCTCCATGAATTAGCCCTTTGATTGGTTATCCAATCCCAAGCAGTCAGCCCTAAACATATATGTAAACAAGCAAGACTAAATGTACAATAGGTTTTGTGTGTGTGTGTGTGTGTGTGTGTGTGTGTGTGTGTGTGTATAAAACAATAATAATTAAAGAAGAAAGATCACAAATTTAAGAGGAAGTCACAGAAGAAGTTAGAGGCGGAGAGAGACAGTGGAAATTATGTAAATACAGTATTCATGTATGAAACTATTTTGAAAATAACCAACTTAAATTAAATATATTTATATTAGTGTATATTGTATGGTATATACATCACTCAAAAATAAAATTGGGAACATTAAAAAGTTTAAAAAGTAAAAAATTTTTAATAAAAATATGAAAGTGTTTCAGATTTTTAAAAACTGAGACATTGTTATCTATTAACTCTGACCCAGGATTAAATTAGCTATAAGCAGGTCACTGACCAGGTGATATGTCTCAAGACACATTTCCACGGTTTTCTGGATTGGATTTTTTTTTTTCCGAGACAGGGTATCTCTGGGTAGCCTTGGCTGTCCTGGACTCTCTTTGTAGACCAGGCTGGACTCGAACTCACAGACATCCACCTGCCTCTGCCTCCCAAGTGCTGGGATCACACTGCCGCTACGCCCGGTTTCCAGTAATTTGAAAAGCAGTCACTATTCCTTATCTCAGAAAGAAGAGTTCTTTTCTTTGGTTAACTACACAGTGAAATTTATGTGAACAGCTAAAGTGGAACCAGCAGTTTGTGTGTTCATGCTCATGCCAGCCGAGCATGTGTGTGTGTGCATGTGTGTATAGACGCATGTGAGTGTGTGTACATGTGTGAGAGTGTGTTAAGACACTGGCCAAACTCAGCCTTAGGCACCATGTCTTAGCTCCCTCCAGCCACTCAACAGAAAGAACTCTGGGCCACAAATACTCTGTAGCCTTCAGCACCAGGAAAGAACAACACAACCAGGCCACTAAATCTGCTGTTCCCAAACTGCTGTCCTGTCAGTCTGACTGAGGCAAGCTCCTGACCTTCTCTAGAACCCAGATGGCTTCTCTAAGATGAGGGGACCAGGCAAGAGACAATGGCCTTAACAGCTATGAATGTCTCTGGTGTAGGAAGGTACAGTGGGGAGGTAGACTTTGGGGAGAGATGGAAAATGCTTGTGAGAAGGAGGGATGTCACCATGAGTTCAATCGCCCACAGCTGCTTCTATGCCTCCTCATCTACTGTCTCTGACTAAGGCAATGGAAGCCAGCAATGAAAAAAAAAATTGACAATCCACAAATGTCAGCAACCATCTAATATAAGTTCACATTGCCTTTCACTTTTGGTGTGAGTTTCTGGGCTTGATAGCCAGGAAGAGCAAATATTGAGCAAATATAGATACAGCACATACTAAAGAAAAAATGACAGGGGCCTCCGCTAATGCTGAGGAAGTGACAGAGGGCAGAGTCCCTGTCATTGGAGAGTTTACACAAATTCCACTAGAGAGCAAGATAAACGCTACCAACAGTGCCAGCACCAGTGCTACAGGAATACAGAGATGACACACACACTCCCAAGTAAAGGCCAGCTACCCATGACAGGGAGGCTGCCTGGAGCAAGGTTTTCCAAAGGCATGCTGACTTAAACAGCCTGTGGGGACAGCTGATGTCCCATAAGATAGCCATACCAAGAAGGTAAGAACTTCTGATAGGCGCATTCAGTGCAGGATAAGAAAACATTTATGTTTACATAGGAAAGTTTTTCAAAACTTGGTTTTTTTTTTTTTCTCTAATTTTAGCCACTTGGATATTATGTTGCTCTCTCTCTCTCTCTCCCCCCCCCCCCCCCCATGCAACAACTGTGCCTACAACTGTTCCTGCATGGTTGGGGACAGGGAGACAGAAGAGCAGCTATGGAGGCAGTCTGGGAAGGCTTTGATTGCAGTCAGTAAGGATAGAATGGAATGTTTAATGTCAGCCACAGGAGGAGGGTCTTATGCTCAGAACATGTAAAATCATCCTCTTACCACATAGTGCTTCAGTGGGCTTGAAAAAAATTGCTTGGCAACGAACCTAAGCATATCTTTTTGAAAGTATCTCTTAAAGGTATGCAGGATGTTTAGAAAAGATTGAATAACATCTCTGTGCTCCTCAAGGGAGAAGTGTTGGGGTACTGTCTCCCTATTTGTGAGAGAACAGAGCATGAGAGAAAGGATGGGAAATTGCTTTAAGGGTTCATGTGCATGAGTGAGGTCACGGGTTCAAGGCTTCTACCACCACCAAAAATAGTTTAAGGAATGCTATTGCTAACAAACAGAGACTTATAACAAACACTAGAGAGTGACACTCCACCATACATTGGTTTCTAATTAATGAGGAAAGCCTTTGAACACATCTAAAACAGCAAGGAGAGCTTGCCCTATTGAGATTTCAGGGTAGAGATTACACTTCATCCAAATTCAGCCTCTCATCCCTATCCCAAGCTGACCCTGAGATGTCACTGAAAACCTTGGCTTAACAGAATCCAGTTGGGAAAATCATCCTGGCCTAGTGTTCTTTTAATAATACATTTCTGTATTATTTGGAGGTTTTTATTTGTCCATTGAATTTCATCTTTACTAGGTGAGCTTTAATTCATCTGAAGATGAACTATATGCTAAGGCAGTGGTTCTCAACCTTCCTAATGCTGCGAGCCTTTAATACAGTCCCTCATGTTGTGGTGACCCCAACCATAAAATTACTTAGTTGCTCCTTCATAACTGTAAATATGCTACTGTTCTGAATCGTAATATAAATATCTGATGTGCAGGTTATCTGACACGTGACCTTCAAAGATATTAGAACCCACAGGTTGAGAACCACTGTGCTAGTGACATAATTTGCTGTAAAGATTTTAATGTCTCTGAAAGAGTTAACTCATTATGAAATCCTCTGTACCCAAAGACATGTGACTAGACTAATGACAAGATCTGCATAGCACCCAAATCTCTAGGGTCAAACCACTCTGTTCTGATGCCTCTGCCCTAAAAATAAATGCACATTGTCTGTCCATTATAAAGAATCTTACTTCTTCCCAATTTGTATACTTTTTACTAAGTCAAGAAATGGAGAATCTCAGAGAAGCCACTGGCCTCTTCTAGTTGAGTTCCAAGACTCAGAGAAAGGATTGATAAGCAGCCAATACCCCAGGAACTCAGTTCCTACAAACACTCTGCTGCCAGACTTCAGGTCAGCTCACTCTCAGACAAGATGAGCATTAGGAAAAATAGTTGCTTTTCCTATTGTGTTTGACTGAGGCAAAGAGTGCAAATCCCTATGCCTTGTTTGAGTCTTTGGCTAGTTAAAGGCTCATGTTTTTGTCTATGTCCCACATAAATATAATCTAGTGTTTGAATTACATTTGGGTAATTATGAAAGGCTACACATATAAGATCCAAGATGGTCCAGTTTAGAAACAAGCTTAGTCAAACCATACCACTCCTGCGTATTTTTCTGGGTTGTCATTGCTAGATGTTGTCACGAGTCCAGTCTCAGTCATCCTGTCCCAAACTGCAGATTTGTCCTTCTCAGATAGATATTTCCAACTGTTTAAAGATAACACCTGACTTCCAGTGAACAGAGGTTTCCAATGGAAGATTCCAGAAAGTCATTAAGGGGATTCAGAGGCTAGGCAGCAAGAAAAAATGGCAATTGTCCAATGACATCATATTCAGATTGTTTGCATTAAATAAATGATCCTAGAGCGAAGAAACATGACAGAGAGATGTCCCATTTAGGGCAAAGAAATCTAAAATATTTTCTTTGCACATGGAAGTTTCTGAGTTATCTGCTAACTACTTATTAGATGAGGGTTGAGATATGCACTGATCTATGGGTAAAACAAGTCATTAGGAATTTTTAATACCATGTTCACTTAGCAGAATAATAGTAGCAGATATTCCCCTTCTTTAATATTCTTTAATGGTGTCACCCCCTAGTATATGAACACTCTTCCTGGTAAGCCGAAACCCAAGAGCAGTTGGGCAACACAAGCTGCACTTAATGAGTTTTCACAAAAGAGAGAAAGAATAAAAATTGGGTGGGGATAGGTCTGGAAGGAGTTATGGGTGGGAACACATATAATCTAAACACATTGTATACAATTTTCAAAGATTTTTAAAAATATAATTTTAAAAACTGCATCATTAACCATATAAACTTTAGACATTACTGAAGTAAAAGAGTAATATAGAATTCTCAACTCCACCAAGAGTGAAAATTCTTAGAACAAACAACAAGAAAAATGAGGAAATAAGGTACATTTCTTCCTTTAACTAAACATACATATGTATTATGGATGTTTATATGTGTGTATGTGTGTGTGTATGAATGTATATATGTATGTATGCATATGGACCCAATCCATTAATTGTTGAGAACAGATTTCCTCAAAATATATCTAATCAAACATGTCCTGCCTCATGAGATAGTCATCAAACTCACAAAGGCTTCATATCATGTGGCTCCATTTTTGGACCCGTAAAATGTTGGTTAGAACATATGAAAAAACCTATTTCATAAAAACAACAACACAAACCATCACATCACTCAGGTTGCTTCTCCCAGTGAAAGGAGTATTTTGCCTACTAAGGTCATTCTACAGAAATTAATATCTAAATACTCAATGTTTCAGAGTCACTTAATTGATGACTATCATTCTATCTGTGTAGACAGCCACCCCGAATGGCCAGCAGGTAAACAGATCTTCTCTTTGAGGTCATTAGCAAGAAATCAAGAAATATTGTAATGTGATGGAATAGCAGAGCCCATCCTTGAAACAAGAGAAAAGGGAATCCAGTGACAAGGCAAGGGTCAGAGCTCTGTGCTAGAGTCTAGACACACTTCCCTGGTCATTGTCTACAGAGCCTCTGGGCCTTTTTTCTCTAGTGACGAGCTCTGGTGTGTTCTATATCCAAACAGCTCTGTCAGCCTTCATGTTGTCCCGTCCCTTATAATCAAGAACATGACAACTGAATGCATGACGTCACTGAAATCGCTTCCATCCATTGTGTCCCCTTAATTATGTAGAGCTGAGAGAGAATCAATCCTTAGCAGAAGCGGGGTCTGAAAGTGGAAGGTATCCAGCATTTCATCATCGCATCCCGCCGGCAACTTTGTACTTGTCTTTGTATCCAGGCAGCAGATTATTGCAGCTTGCCCAACAGCCATGATTAATAATGCAGCCAAGGCCTTTGTACTGGACTTGGCCTTTGCCAAAAAACAGGCAGAATTCAACAGATAAGGGGCCACTGCTGTGACAGTTACTTCCTTGCCCCGTGACCCGTCTTTGTAATTAAAACCCAAACTCAATTACGTAGCTTCCACTCACTGACACATCTCCTCCCTTCTGCAAGCGATGACTGCTGAGGCAGACATTATTTTCAGAGCTCAGAAATAAAGCAAAGAGAACTATTGCTGATCTTTCAGAGTGGGCTTTCCACATTCAATGCTCATAGCCACTGAGTGCTGTCAGGCTTATGACTTCTGTTACTCTGCACGGAAAACATGCCTTTGCTGAGGAAGAGATAAACCAGAATATGTGCCCTCCCATGCCCTCTGTACCTGATGCCATTTTGGAAAAGTGCTGTGGCCAACACTGACTGAAATCTTAAAGCCACACCATCTTCAGAAGCTCTCCTGATGAAGCAAATTGCCAGTGAAACAGCCATAACGCTGCAGCTACTATTTCTGCAACGAAATAGCTTTTTCAACTGTACTTCTTCCTTTTCCACCTCTTGGTACAGTCTGTTCCTTACAGTCTAGTGCTGTTTCTCCCCTGCTGAGGCAGCTTCCAAACAGCAGCTGCAATGCCACCCACCAGCATCCCAACAATGTTAACAGTCTCCAGTAAACAGGTTGTATGGTTTGATCTACACACACACACACACACACACACACACACACACACACACACACACACGTGTGAGGGAGTGCTGGCTGGTGCAAGCTTTCAGCTGAAGGATGCCTCAAAGGAAGCAGCAGAGGGGCCCACTCAAGGGAGGCTAAATCCTGCCTGCCTCGGTGTTGAGGGACTAACCACTTTATTTATAAAGTTCCTCTCCTCTTGGTGCCCTGGAAAGTAGTCACAATAGTGACTAGATAAAAACGTTAATTAAGGCATCACAAAGCCACCCCCAAAGGCACGGGGATAAGAATAAGGAAAGCTTTTGCGAAAGTGGAGGTTTCTAAAGGATTTAAAGAGAAATATGCCAGGCAAGAGCTGCTTGACAGCAGGGAGCCCAACTCCTGGGAGGACCCCAGAACACTGGGCCTGCAGCTCTGGGCCCTCCTGCAGAGGAAAGGCTGCACAGACACAGAAGGGAACCTTGTGCCAGTAGTCTGCCTGCAAGCCTGCTCTCTCAAAAGAATGAGCCCACACATGGTGAGCTGGGTAGGTGTGAGTACTCAGGTTTTCTTCTAAACATCAGTGAGACTAGCCAGGGAAATCCATGGTGTTCTTTGCTTAACTATATAAAACCTTAGCTGGTCACCAGAAATCTACTATTGCTGGACTGTGTCCCCCAAGAGTATGAGGGCTGACACTTAGCCTTCTACAGTGTATGGTGATAACACTTGGAGATGGAGCTTTAAGGAGGCAATTGGGTTGAGGTGAGATCATAAAGGTGGGAGCCTCTTGGTGGAATGTATGGCTTTACACAGAAGGTCTGAGCTACCGAGCCCCTCTGTCTCCCCGTGTGATGCCCTCTTGGCATATTGTGATACAGCAGGAAGCCCACACCACAGCCTAACCAGATGACAGGACAATGCTTTTGATCCTCTCTAGAACAGCAGTTCTCAACCTGTGGGTCGCAGAGGTCACATATCAGATATTTACATTTCAAATCATAACAGGAGCAAAATTACAATTATGGTTGGGGTCACCACGACATGAGCAACGGTATTAAAGGGCCATGGCATTAGGAAGATTGAGAACCACTGTTTTAGAACAATGAGTCAAGTAGATCTGTATTCTTTGTAAGCTACTTGTGGCAGGCTATGAGAAAACAGACTAAGACATTCGAATCTTCATTGGTAGCAGTTATTCCCCAGAAGAAAGGCAAAATTCATTAAAGATTATGACAAGTGATGTTTACTGATAACTGTGTATAGCAAACGAATGTCCATTGGATTGAAAGTCCATCTTAGCAGAAATGCACATGTGCACAGAAACACACAGAACTCAGTGTTTTCTTTCTTCTGACCCATTCATATCCAAACCCTTAAAATGTGACGTACTAGGTACATGCAGGGAGAAATGACAAATGAAACACCACAGGAGAGAGTGCCACATATCACTGTACCTCGCTCCTATATTTTTAACCCTATTGGTAGAAAACACTGCTAGCTCTCCTTCATACAAATATGAGTTGGGAATCTTTCAAGCATCTTAACATTACCATACATTTTATGGGATTTTTGGTATGAATGCAACTACACACTATATTTTGTAGCATTTGGGGGTGCAGGCAGGAGAAGCAGCTCACAAAGTAACAGTTGAAGAAGGAGAAACAATAATGACTTAGCCACTTGTAGCCTAAACACCATTTTAGTATGGGGAAAGCATTGTCAGGCTGCCAAACACTCTTTAGACCAGATTAGAAAAATGGTGTTTAGAATGCAGTGGGCTTGTCCACAACAGAAGAAGGCCCTGTGTAAGATCATGGGCTGTAGTGGGTTCTATTCTAGAAGAGTCCTCTTCCAGGGTCGGGTCCCGGCCCATTGGAAAAATCAAATCAGGGTTCACCTGAAAGAGGGAGTGGGGATTGAAAGTAGGATACAGAGATGCGAGAAATAACGAATCAAGTCAGGAAGTTTCTGATTAAGATTCATTTTAATGCCCACTAGTTGGAACATATATAGAGCAAGGTCAATAGGATCTATTCTAATCTCACTCACCCTAGCCCCTAGGCAAGAATACAATAGCCTGAATCGCTCCCTGTAGAACTTCCTAGTTCTCTGAGTAGTTCTCTGTAAACTTCCTTGATCCTCTGGGTGGTTCCAAGTTGGGACTTTCCTATTTCTTACAAAGGTAAATAGTCCAAGGATAGCCTAGAACACAAGACCTCATAAAGCAAAGGTCAGCAACTCAAAGGTCACAGCATACAGCCTAAGCACGGGATTTCTGACATGGCAGAATTTGGCATGGCTTCTTCCCACATTCCAGTTAAAGTAAGGCACCATAGGTGCAGTTCCTAAATGACTGGTGTTTGGTCCCAAGCACAGTTTGGGCTTCTGGGTTGCAGCTGAGTGATATTGGATTTATCAGCTCTGATCAGTGGTCCACTCACATCCTCCTGTCCTTTGCTTCTTCCTGGAATAAGCCACAGCTCTCCTTTCTGGCATGCTTTCTGGGACAGGCTTGTAGCAAGAACGTTAGTTTCTTCAGGTCTCTTCATCACAGCCAGCCTTCCAAATATAGTATGTTTAAGATCATGGAAACATACATATTTTCATGGAAAATATAGACTCATTGGCCTCCTCACCTGATTTGGCCACTCTGGACATTTGCAACTTGATGTCAGTCTTAAAGTAAATTCTCCGGGCAAAAGGTTTGTGTGTAGTGTGTATTTGTGTGTGTGTGTGTGTGTGTGTGTGTTATGTTTTTCTGTCTGTGTGTGTCTCTGTGTATAGATGTTGTGTACCTGTGTGTGTTAATTATTTGTGTGTTGGACATACTTGTGTGTGTAGTATCTGTGTGTGTGTTGTGTATCTGTATGTGTAATGTATCTATGCACTAGATATGTTTTGAATGTTATTTATCTGTATGTGTTATGTATCTGTGTATGTGTCAGTGTGTGTTGTGTATCTATGTGTGTTGCTTATATGTGCATATCCGTGCCTGTGTATGTCTGTGTTTGTGTGTGTCATGTATCTCTGTGTGTTATTTGTCTCTCTATGTGTTATTTATGTGTGCCTGTGTTTGTGCCTTCATGTGTGTGTTGGTGTGAATGTTTGTCTCTGTATATATCTGTGTGTGTGCATTGTATCTGCATGTGTGCTTGTGTCTCTCTGTGTGGATGTGTCTCTCTGTATGTATGTTTGTGTGTGTCTGTGTTGCATATCTCTATGTGTGCTTGTGTTTGTGTGTGTATATCTGTGTGTATCTGGGTGAGTGTGTCTGTACGTGTTGTGTATCTGTATTGTGTCTGTGTGAGTGTCCCTGCATGTGGTATGTACCCGCGGGTGCATGCGTGTGTATAGAGGATAGGGGTCAACAATGGGTGTCTTCCTCAATCGCTCTCTACTTTATTTCTTGAGACAAGGTTTCTCCAACAACCAAAAGCTCATTTACTTGGCTAGACTGGCTGAGCAGTGAGGTGTCCGCCTGTCACTGTACACCTAGTGCTGGAGTGACAGGCATGTTGCACCATGCTCCTCTTTATGTGAATGCTAGGGATCCATCATCAAGCCCTCATGCTGGTATACCAAGCACTTTACCAACTCAGCCATCCCTCTCCAGCTCCCCAAAACTATTTTCAAAGAATTTTTAACATAATTAAAGCCTTATGAAAAAATAACCATCTGAAATTCTTTTGTAAGAACTGTAAGGCTAAGTATATGTCCTTTTTATAGAACCTAAGGGGTATGGGACATAAACTTGGCATCAACTTGCAACTCAATATCACTCAGGGACCACAGCCAATGAGTCTCTAGTTATTCTTATCCCACATGAGCTCTGGTCTTTGTTGAGATGCCAGATTCTTATGTTGGAGCTTCCTATCGCTGCATGCAATTCTTTGTGTTTACACTATCCTAGAGAGCCACCCCTAGGGACTGCATAGTTAGCACAAAGCATGACTGTGTGCTGCAACAGCACTGATCATCTGAGCTCCTGCTCATGTCCTGACCGCTGAGGTCATCTCCTGCAAGCTCCAGTGACTCTCATGTTCTAGGAGCCTGTAGACACCACCTGCACAGTGAAACAGCTCCGCCTGACCACACTGTGACCAGTGTCCAGTGTGCCAAAGACACATGTGTGTGCAACCCGAGGCTGTATGTTTCAAAGCTGAACAGAAGCTCTGAAGCCAGCAGGCCCACTGAGGCTTTGTCCAACCAATTAAAGGCAAACAAAAAGGTGGCTGGAGATTATTTTTAATCATGTATAAGTTCAACACCAGCCACAAAACACAAATTCATTCATTTTGTAATTTGAGGTAGCAGCTGCAATGATCTATGATCAATACCTTACAAGAAAGTTAATCAATGAGTTAATTCTAAGTTCCCCTAAATTTCCAAATTCATTGAATTCAACAGCAATTTTCTAAAATGAAGCCCAATCTTGCCTTTCTTTGATTTATTGAGATTTCTGCCAATATTCTCTCTCTTAAACTTAATAGTGACATGTTTCATGTTACACTATGAAATTAATAACACAAATTATATATTAAAATCACTCTTATGATTTTAAACTTGTCTGTTCCTGAACTGCATTACCATCAGCCACTTGAGTTATGGGTTTTATGAGCAAACATGCAATGTTGATAACTGCAGCCATCCTCAGCCACAGAGAGAAAGTTGGCTCCTGTGGCAACATCAGAAACCTCTTCTTGTTTGTTTTGGTTTTGTTGTTGTTTGTTTTTTTCAAGACAAGGTTTCTCTGTATCGTCTTGGCTGTCCTGGACTCACTTTGTAGACCAGGCTGGCCTCCAACTCACAGTGATCCACCTGCCTCTACCTCCTGAGTGCTGGGACTAAAGTTGTGCGCCGCAACATCACAAACCTTTAAAAGAAGGACTTGGGGCATGTTGGAGGCATCGTTGGTGCTGAGAAAGCAAGTGAACAAAGCACAACCTCAAGTTCTTCACAGACAGCTGTGGAGAGAGAAAATAAGTTACAATTGAAACCACAGTGATCATTTGCCCAGAGAGGTGCTGCAGTTGTGGCTGCTGTGTCCATTGTGCGTCAAGAGGTGGCAGAGAGAAGAGAGGCTATGTCTATGCTCAGTGTTCTGAGCTGTGAACATCTGGATGGTTAGTAGCTTAACTTTGCCTGAAAAAAAAAGAGAGCCTGAGTTGACCTCCAGTCTGGTGCCATGCAAGCCTTGAGGGACAGGCCATGCCAGAGATGATTTTTGCTCAGTGTCATGATGCATGAGCAGGACATGGCACTCCTGAGACTACTCCTAAGACGATTTCAGACACTCAGAGACCTGGAGTGTCACTCAGAGGAGCAATTAAGTGGTGAAGAGATGGAAGAGAAAGAGAAACAGACAGATGTGGGCTCAGTGAAGAGAGGCAAACTTGGAGACTCGGGGGTAGGGAGGAACAGCCTGATGTGAGTAGCCTGTGAACCAGGGACCATGGTGGGGTCCTGCCCCGTGCTGCCATTGGGGCCACATCTGGGTGCCAGGTACAGTACTTGGGTGAGGTAGCCCCAAAGATAAGATTGCGGGAGAGCTGGCCCTCCCACTTGTCCCCCGTGGGATGGTCTGGATGAGGGAGAAATACTCTTCTCCCACCTTGCCCCTGACCACCTGCAGCAGGTAGAGACCTGACTCTGGGTCATAAAAACAGGAGAGCTGTCCCTGCCCCTCACCTCCTGCAGCACTCAGGAGAGAAGGCCATGCATCTTGCCTGGGCAGCACAGTAGAGCTGACAATGCTTGCTGGAGGGTGCTAGTGAACCAGCCCCAGGGGCATAAGAGCAGGAGACCTGGTAGGTTGAGCAGCTCAGATACCTCTCAGGCTCAAATGCAGGACTTTGAATTGGCCTACCCCATCAGTGAACTGCTGGAGTTCATAAAGGGGCTGGCCCTGCAGATCCAAAACTATGGGATCTCCATAACACAGGGAACCAACAAGGTATGTGAGAGGAGTCCCGGTGAGGTTCCAGTATTGATAGAGTAGGCCTTGTACCAGACCAATGATTCATTGCAATAAACATTTCTAAGTAAAGTATGGACAAAGGGGTATACTGTGGGACACACTGTGACCCACTAAAGCTTCCATAATGAGATTATTTTTCTTTCTTGGGATAAAGTTGCAAGGAGGAAGGCAGGTAGGAAGAGGAGGGAGATGAGTGCGATTAGGATGTATGATATAAAATTCATTAAGAAACAATAAAAGGTTAAAAATTCAGTGATTGGCACATAATTAGCCAGAAATGCATTGGGCCAGGAGTAACTGAAATGCCCACTGAATGGAGGTTCTAAGAGGACGAGATCTGACTGTGTTATTCATTTAACAAAATGCTGGGGAATAAGATAACCCAAGGCTGGTTCCATGGTTTTATCACCACCTCATCAGGTACCAGGAACTTTTTGTTTGCCTCTGTCTTTCTTTGGTTATGACTTCCATCCTCCTGGCTCCTGGTCACAGCAGAACAGAGCTGTTCAGTTCATTATATGTACACTCTAGGGAAAGAAGAAAGAAGAGCAGAGGCAGCAGCAACAACAAAGCAAGAATGTGAGCCAAATCTCCTGTTTTACAACGTTGCCCCTAAAATTGTATCCAGAAATGGCCACGTTTCATTCATTAAAAATGAGTCAGTCACTCCTACCTGAAAGAAGTGTTTCCATCACACCTAAGCGGGTTCTACTGATAAAAGAGGAGGAATGGAGAAGCCTATTTAGGCGTGCAATCACAGAGCCTTCCATGGGGACAGTGGGAGCCCCAGCATTACGCAAAGTAGGGGAGGACACTTTAGCCCAGCACTAACATGCTTTCTGGAAACAGTTAGTTGGAAAGGCACCAAGGAAGCATTGGGGAGGGGACGGCAGGAAAAGCGTTCAGTTGCTAGGAAACAGAGGTGGTCTCAGCAAGACAAGGAGCTCAGCATTCTGGGAGTGCAGGCTTGTGTGGGGAATGGATGACTGGAAGAAGAAGTACAGATAAACAGATCGGCACCTGGAAAGCGCTGAGGAGGAGTGCATAGGTGCTGGGATAGCTCAGGAAGCCTTGCGGCTGACATCATGTGACCTTGCCTCATGTCTCCCTAAGGAGCCACTGGCAGAATAGCAATGCTTATATTTCCTCCATTCTTTTTTTTTTTTTTTTTTCTGTCCAAAAGGAGAGACTCATCAGAAGTGCATGAGACGGCACCAGGCCTGCTCAGTTTAGACACCGATTCCTTTTCGGTCTTTTGAGTTGCCCTGCTATTCCATGTGGCTTTTGTGCAGGGCCACGTTCTAACTGTACGAAGGAAGTCTGCAGTTGCCCAGCATTTCCCAGGAACAGTTTTTTAAGTCTGATTCGGACACAGGGCAAGAACCCTAATAGCATTAAGAAAGTAGTTCCAGACTCACAGAAGGCCAGCTTTGAGAGCCCAGCTTTACTGCAGCATTGCTAGCATTTTGCTTTTCTTCTTACACTTCTCATGATGGCTCCTGAGCCTCAAATCCAGTAACACAATACTTAGTGGCGGAGTCCCTCCCTCCCCAGCGTCTGTCAGCCATGCTCTCCCTCACCGAGAGCTTGTTTCTGCCTCTGGATGAGCCCTGAAAGCAGCGGTCCTCAACCTTCCTAATGGGGCCCTTTAATACAGTTCCTCGTGTCGTGGTGACCCCCCAACCATACAATTACTTTTTGCTGCTATTTCATAAATGTAATTTCACTGTTATGAATCGTAATGCAAATATTTGGGGAGGCAGAGGCTTGCCATAGATGCTGCAGCCCACAGGTTGAGGACTACTACCCTGGGTGATCTGAAACCCCTGCTGTCCTCTCAGGGGGAGCCCCTACTCTGTCCTTTCAGAGCTTATGGGGTAGGGTACTCTGAGCATTGTGCAGCACGAGGAACTCCTTTCTGGGGGAAAGAGAGAGAGAGAGAGAGAGAGAGAGAGAGAGAGAGAGAGAGAGAGAGAGAGAGAGAGAGAGAGAGAGAGAGAGAGAATTCAGTGGGAACTCTGTCTGGCACTCTCAGCCTGGAAATGTTTGGCCAGAACCCTCCAATGTCTCCAAAACAAAGCTCTTTGGTAATTGCCTCTGGCAAAATCCTGGAGAATAAAATCCAAAAAGCAAGGCAAGTGTATGGCTGACATTGATGGTACCATATTGACACATTTGCCTGGCTAATGGACTTGTGTTACAAAGAAATAAACGTGAAAAGAGACTCGGTCTTCACCTGGCCATGTTCTCGGGTAATCACTCATTAGTAGACTCCCTTGCCTCTCTTGATTGGAAAACAGGCCACAGCTGTACAAACATTGCTCAAACCGCGTCCAAGAAGATCAGCAGAGGACGTCAGTGTCAACCAGCCGCTTTAATGAGCACACTGCTGCTCTGAGATGGGGAATTCAAAAATGTTGAGTGTGGACTGAGAAAATGTAGAAGGAACCATGGAGAGGAAAGTGCTGAAAATAACAAGCCCAGGTTGAAATGGTGCTTCCTCTACCTCCAGGGATGCAAAGCAAAAATAAGCATCTACATTTGACCCCATGCCAAAACACAGAGCCCGGGAGCTATCCTGGAGCATTTTCCCACAAACGAGCTACAAACCAACGACAAGCAATTGTTAAAGCATCAGGCTCGCGAGTCTCCCTATTAATTATCCCGGTAGATCAGTAGTGTGATCAGGGAGCATTCTGGGGCCTCCCACTTCTGCCTCTATCATGCCATTCAGGCACAGAATGTCCATGATTTGCAGCTCCTTAGCTCTAGTCATCTTCTCTAGTTCTTCCAGAAAATGGGACACAAGCCTGAAAATTGGTAACTGGAGAACACCACAAGAAGAGAACACAACCTTTCTATAGAATTCAGTGCTTTTTGCTGTCTGCCCATTCACACATTTCATTGGCGATTTGCTTAATAAGAAACTGGCTGTACCATGTGCCTTGGGTGGGGACGCCTGGTGGCACTCAGAGGAAGGATAATAGGTCACCAAGAAGAGACTCAACCTATGAGCATATACAGGGAGAGGAGGTCCCCCTCAGTCACAGACATAGGAGAAGGGAATAGGGGGGGGGGAAGGAGGGAGGGAGGAATGGGAGGATACAAGGGATGGGCTAACAACTGAGATGTAATTTGAATAAATTAATAAAAAAAGAAAAAAGAAACTGGCCTTGTCCTTATGGCCAGCTTTGGTCTCTGGAGCAACGCTGACCAGAAACATCTTCCCACTATGGACTTCCTTTCCGCCCACCCCCCCCCCCCCTCTTGATTATTCCTCTTCGCTCCCCTGATGCTGTAGCTGCCTCAGGATTTTACTTTTTCACTATTCAAAACCTTGACAAAACTGCATTTTAAAAATATCTGTAAAGGAAGTCTTGTATACTGTAAAGACAATTAAGTCAGTACTCAGAAGTTGTGCTGCCGACGCGCCAGGAGGCTTATATTTAGATGCTAGTTGTGCTGTGCCCCGTATATGCTTCAGAGAGAGTTAGCAACCCACTCCAGGCCCCAGTTTACCTCTCTGAGATGAGGACGGTGAATAACCATGCCTAATGCAGAGGGCTGCTATGAGAATTAAAGAGCAATTTCAGAGTCACCTTGCATGGAGCAGTCCAATAAAGTATCGTTCAATAGTGATTAATGGTATGGTTGTACTCTGACTGTATTTGCATTGTAAATTTACTCCAAATTGGGATCAATGAAAGGTTAGGCAGATAAACATTTGGTTAGGGTGGCAAGGTAAGCTGTTCTGCTTAAATATAAAATTAAGCCAAAATGTGTTTGTTTGTTTTTTTAAATCTGTGTTTTGCAGCTGTAATGTGTACAGCTGGGAATGGAAGACTTGGAAGGTATGTGGTAAGTTTTATGTGTCAGCAATAGTCCATGGCTTATCCTCTTAACTGAGATTTCCAAATGGTCCCTTAGACAAAGATCGGCGTTAACAAAGCAAGCCTCCAGTGGCCCGGCTGTTTTTTAGCTGCATCTAAATTCACTAGATCAGTGTACTGCAGTTAAAATTATATATATATATATATATATATATATATATATATATATATATATATATATATATATACACATACATATTGGATGCAATAATCTACCTATTAAAGAACAAAAAAAGAGAAAACAGACTTTAATGTAATTGGGGAGTGATTGCAAGGAAATATTTGAATCTTTCCTCTAACAGAATATTTTGCTGACATAAGGAAATGACATACACATTGTAGTCATGTATGAAATTCTCAAGTTTAAAAATTAAATTTAAAAAATTCTGTCTCCTGATAGTGTATCATGAGAACCCATTCTGTCCTTGCACATCAGGATAAAGGATAAAGGACAGGTGAAGGGGCTGCCCCAGAAATGCTGTTGTTCACATTTTAACACAGCTGTGAACAAAAACTCTGAAGTGGCTTTTTTTTTTTTTTTTTTTTTTTTTTTTACTAGAAAAATATTGGGAACATTGATCGGTATGGAAAAATACAGATGTTTAGGCTCAGCAGAAAGCAAACTTTGCCTATGGCAAATTTATAAAATTTCATAATTCTACCACAGGCAAGTGTCAGAGCTTTCCTCTGAAGAGCTACACTCCCAGTTGGAAAGGTGATATTTTAGCTTGGAAGGAAATCTGGATGCTTTCGCAAAAAAAAAAAAAAAAAAAAAAAAAAAAAAAAAAAAAAAAAAAAAAAAAGAAGAAGAAGAAGAAGAAGTTAAAACTGATTCTATTAAATGTGTATGAGGCCAAGCTATGCCACAGTGGTGAAAATAGCAATGAAGGAGGAAGAAAGTGGGGGGAGAAAAGGAAGAGGAGGGAAGAGGAGAAGGGAGGAAGAGGGAGGGGTGAAGGAAAGAAAGGAAGGAGGAGGAAGGAGGGAAGAGGTAGGGGAGGAAGGAGGGGTGAGGTTAGAAATCAGTAGAGCAGATGGTTGGGGAAGTGTCAAGCCAGAGGCCCTGAGAAGTGTGAGAGGTGGTAGGGATTGGTGATGGATATGCCCAGACTCACACAAGAAAGAGGCTTAGAATTGTGTTTAAATGCCAGGAGCAAGGCATCAACTGTCCCCACAAAGGCCCTAGAACCAGGGCTTCTTTAAACAAACTCTATTTCTGTCCAGATCCGACCTCCTCTCTGTGTTCCTGTCTCTGTTATTTTCTTTTGATGACAACCGTGCCGAGTTTCATTACAGTTTTAGGGAGACAGGATTTTGCTAAGGTTTTGGCTGAGATTTCGAGATGTAATTTCCTAAAGCAAGCTTTGGAGACGAGCAGCAAAGCACAACCCTAAGATCTTTCACAAACACCCCCATGCTTGTTCAAAGACTCGAAAGCCTCACAAATCTCCAGCTTCATTTGAGCCCCAGCTCCCCACCCAAGCAGCATCCACCTTCATCATACAGAAGACAGAAGTCGTGAGCTTGGGGTGGTTGTAGACAGGAAGGGCTAAGTGTATAGCTTTAACCCCACTGATGAAGTACAGCTTTGGGGTGGGCTGGAGACGATCAACGTGAAGCTAAAAATGTTTTCTTTATTAAAGGATGATGTCCATTCCCTATCCCTGAAGACGTTTATTAACCATTGCCTTCATAAGTCAGAGAATTAGTTCTTTCATGCATTTTTCAAACTGGAAAATAACAAGATGCCTTTTTAAACACCAGAAGATTCAAAATTTACTTTGAGTGCATACAACCTTCCCAGGTAACAAATTCAAAGAAGGATGCACACTAAACATGGTTCACTTGTATCGCAGAGGAACGGTGACTGACGTAAAGGCGACTGGACCATATGGTGCATTTTCTTTGCTACACAAACTACCTGTCCTGAACCAAGATGACGCAGAATCATGCAGCACCTGGTACTCCTCACACCTAGGATATTATTGCCCCTGTGAACACTGGAGGACCTTCCTACAGAATCACTCAATAGGAAAACATTCACCAGGATGTGAAAATGGAAGCAAACAGCATCCCACTCTACAGCGGTAAAGTGGCGACAGAAATGTGCACTTACTTTCTACAATAAATTCAGTCAAGAAATATTCTTGGCTTGGGCACCTGAGATAGATAAAGGAAAGATAAACAAGAACTTATTAAACAAGATTTAATACGCTTTGTAAAGAATTACTTTTAAGATTTCTACAAGCAGAAATCTTGACGCTATTCTCCCATAGGAGCTCCATGAGTGACTAAGAGTCTGAGATGGGAACTTTCATATACATGCTAATTGCTAAACCAAAATGATTCCAAATAGCCAGGGAATCCCAACACACCATTCACAGAAAAGGATGTCACAAGAATTAAGAGTGACAATGAGATTCAAACATCCTCCTTTAGACACTGCTTGTTCCTTAGGTTCTTTGGGTCTGTGAATTGTAGTAAGGTTATCCTGTACCTTATGGCTAATATCCACTTACAAGTAATTACATACCATGAGTGTCATTCTGGGTCTGGGTTACCTCACTCAGGATGATCTTTTCTAGTTCCATCTATTTGCCTACAAACTTTATGATTTCCTTGTTTTTAATAGCTGAGCAGTGTTCTATTGTATAAATGTACCACAGTTTCTTTATCCATTCTTCGGTTGAGGGACATCTAGGTTGTTTCCAGTTTCTGGCTATTATGAATAAAGCTGCTATGAGCATAGTGGAGCAAATGTCCTTGTTAAATGGTTCCAGATCTTTTGTGTATATGCTCAAGAGTGGTATGGCTGGGGCTTGAGGTGGAAGCAACTGTTCCCAATTTTTTGAGAAAGTGCCAGATTGATGTTCAAAGTGGTTGTACATATTTGCACTGCCACCAGCAATGGAGGAGTGTTCCCCTTTCTCTACATCCTCACCAGCATGTGTTGCCACTTGAGTTTTTGATCTTGCCCATTTTGACAGGTATAAGATAGAATCGCAGGGTCATTTTGATTTGAGTTTCCATGATGATTAATGATGTTGAGCATTTCTTTACATGCTTCTTGGCCATTCAGAATTCTTCTGTTGAAAATTCTCTGTTTAGCTCTGTGTTCACTTTTTAAAATTGGATTATTTGGTTTGTTGGTGTTTAATTTCTTTATATACTTTAGATATTAGCCCTTTGTCAAACATAGGGTTGGTGAAGATCTTTTCCAATCTGTAGACTATGGTTTCATTCTATTGACTGTGCCCTTTGCCTTACGGGAACTTTTCAGTTTCATGAGGTCCCATTTATTAGCTGCTGATCTGTTAGTGTTCTGTTCAGGAAGCTGTCTCCTGTGCCAATGAGTTCAAGACTGATTGCCACGTCCTCTTCTAATAGACTTAATGTTTCCAGTTTCATGTTGAGGTCTTTGATCCACTTGGACTTTAGTTTTGTGCAAGGTGATAAATATGAATCTATTTGCATTTTTCTACATGTAGACATCCAATTAGACCAGCACCATTTGTTGAAGATTTTGGTTGAAGAGAGGGAGCAGGATAGAATAACAAGTTTGGAGGGAAATGAGGGTAGAGATCAGATATGGGGAGAGTAGAGGCAGAAGGACAGAGGGCTTTCAGAGAGAAGAAAAACTGTGGACAGGGGCATCTCTGAGACAAGCTAGTGACCTATGATGGGGTAGGCTCCTGGGAGGATACGGGAGTGACTCTAGCTGAGACTCCTAGTAGCAGGGTTCATGGAGACTAAAGAGGCCACCATCTAACCAGACAGGGCTCCTAGTGGAGGGAGAGGACCACCAACCTACACACAAAAACTTCAATCCATAATATAGCCTGCCTACAAGATGTGCAGGGATAAAGATAGAGCAGAGATTGAGGGAATGCCCAACCAATACCTGGCCCAACCTGAGCTCAATCCCATGAGAGAGAGCCAACCCCTTATACCATTAATGGTTCTCTGCTATGCTGGTAGACAAGAGCCTAGCATACCTGCCCTCTGAGAAGCTCCACCTAGCAGCAGATCAAAACAGATGCTTAGACTCACAGCCAAACATTGGGTGGAACACAGGGAGACTTGAGGACAAGTGGGTGGAAGTATTTAGAAGGACACAGAGGGGACAAGAGCTCCACAAGAAGACCAACATGGGCCCACAGGGGTCTGGGGAGACTTGACTGGACATATGCCCCCTACATATATGTAACTGATGGGCTATTAAGGGCAACAGAGGCTATTTTCAACATGGACTCTGTTACCTGGTTTTTTTATTTCTCCTATCTGGTGGGGCTACCTCACCAGGCCCCAGGGGAAGAGGCTATGCTCAGTCCTGATATAACTTGATGTGCTAGGGTGTGTTGGTAGGGGCTTCCCTTTTATGAGGGGGAGGAGAGGGATAATAGGAGGAAGAGCGAGGAAGGGTGGGGCTGGAGGAGAGGAGGAAGGGGGTCTATGACTTGGATGTAAAAATAATAATAAATAAACAAATAAATAATAAACTGTAAAAAAGAGAGTCTTTAAAAAAGGGTGACAATGATCCTGAGTGACTAGAAAAATCTTCAGTGTTATGGACATTCCTATAGCAAAGTTTGAAAATAGGAACCATAAGTATCTCATAGAAAGATCTACTGAAATCACAAGGAGATCCGGTGATGTGCAAAGAAGCAAAAAGCTTCGGACAGAAGAGGGCCCTGTGAACAGCACCCCAGCCTCTATTCATTTCATGAGTTTCCTTGTGCATTTCTCAAACTTGGCTGCATAGCTGAGTCATCTGGAAAGTGTTGGTAAAATAAGATTCTGATTCAGGAAATCCGGTGGAGAAGTGCTGCTCTTGACTCCAGGTGGTTCCTGTTAAAGTTATTTTTATAAAATTATGTTTCTTTCTCTCTTAACACAGCTATCACACAAATGATTAAGACTGTATTATAGTATTTTAACAAGCTTCACAGCACATTAACTGAGCTGTTATTACTCTGCTCTTAGCCCTCTAAACTAGTCTGGCTTCCTCCAGAGTGAATCACTGAGATTATTTGCACTTTATTGCTTTCCTGCTTCAGCTCCTCTCTCCTGATGTCTTCTGGACCTGTGCTGGTGGCCAAATACCCTACTTCCTCCTCTAACTTCTCCTCCCCTGGCTGGCAGGACATCTATCCTTATTCTCTTCCCTGCTCAGTGATTGGCTGTAAGCTGCTTTATTGGCATATCAAGGGACAATTGGGGAGCAGTGTTTACACAACATTGAGACAGGAGATTCACAGAACATGGATTGCAACCAGATGAGGGGAAGGGTTACCGAAATCAGTATCTGAGTTGCACAATAACCTAATGCCCACAGGTTCCAATGCCTCTATACCACATATGGCACAGTGAGCATCACAGTACCTGGACCTGAATTTAGTTGGCTCAGGGAACCATTGCAAAGTACTACCTGTGCCCTCAGGGATAATGGGAGGTCAAAGAGCCTCTGGTCCCTGGGGAATCTCTGGTTTACTTTTCCAGCCACGTGGCTTGGCTCTATTCTTGTAATTTACAAAGCTGCATGTGATGAAGACAGCATCCAACTTCATTTGTGACCCACCTACCCCACATTCTGACTTTTATCATCTAGGAAAAATTATTCAATTTTCTTGGCCTAAGTTGTCTAAAGTGGTTATAATTATGCAATCTTGTTTGGAGACATAAAATTGGGCTGTATAAGAATAAAACTACAGTAAGAAACTGAGTGTCATGGCTCATGCCTTTAATTCTAACACTGGGAAAGTAAAGGCAGGAGAACCACAAATTTCAAGGCCATCCTAGGCTACATGTTACTTGGTCTCAAAAGAAAAATACTGAAGGAGGAGGAGAAAGAAGAAGAAGAAGAAGAAGAAGAAGAAGAAGAAGAAGAAGAAGAAGAAGAAGAAGAGAAGAAGAAGCATCAGTCCCTGTTCTTTCTCTGCTTTACTATTACCTTTATAAAGATGCTATCTACAAATAATGTCATATTCCAAAGTCTGAGCTATTATTTCAATAATATGAGGTTGGCAGGAGGTAGAAAGGTGAACAATTCAACACAAGACAGTCATCAGTTCACTAGCACCACAAAAAAATTAAAATGTTTCAAGAGTTTTGGAAGATGAATAGGTGGGTTAAAATATCAGAATACCAAACATGTTCAAAAGGAATACACACAGGCACTTCTTATCACTGAATCAACACCAGAAAATGTTGAGAAATGGTAGCATCCTCCCCAAAGGGTAATAGAAGTGATGGCAGGCAACAACTAATTTGTTTGGAAGTACATGTAAGGGGAAGTTGTATCCCCATGCATCTCTTCTGTCTGTTTGCAGGATTTGTCTGTGGAAAAACTAAAGCATGGACATTATAAATGTATGTAGGACTGAAGTGGGAGAAGACATGCTACGGACAGTGGGGGAGATTCGTTATAAATTAATATGGAATGACAAGGCCTAAACTCTTCTCTGCATTCTGCCTTAGGGCTGCTGAACAGACAAGTAAATGCTACCTCAGTGAATAGGTGGTAGATTATTTCCTGGAACAGTTGCAGAAATGTATAAAAGTAAAAGACAGACCTTGGGGGCTGAAGAGATGGCTCAGGAATTAAGAGAACTTGTTGCTTTTGCAGAGGACTCAAGTTCACGTCTCAGCACCCACATGGTGATTCACAAACATCCTAAACTCCAGTTTCAGGAGATACATTGACCTTTTCTTGCCACTGCTGGCACCAGGGACACATGTGGTACACAGATACACATGCAGGTAAACACTCACACACACACAAAATAAATAAATATAAGGGTTTTTTAATAGACAGTCATTCACAGGTACCCTCAGGAAAGTTGTAGATACCTACTCATAAGACTATTAGTGAAACAAGTTGATAGTTTGAGTATTGTTTATAGGATTTGAAACTATATTACTTAGTTTTCATTTTTTATTATTGTTATGTGTGTGTTTATATGTATATACATGCATGTGAGTTCCTGTGGAAGCCAGAATAAAAAATTGGATCTCCTGAAAGCAGAGTTACAGGAAGTTATGAGCTGAAATAGAGCTCTTGGGAGCCAAATGCCAATCCTCTGCAAGAGCAGCAAACACTCTTAATGAATGAGCCATCCTTCATTCTTCTATAAGTGTTTTCATTACAAAATATGACATACACCAAAATAGTAGCTAAAACAAAATAAAATTTATCTACTGAAAACCATACAGTAGACATATCTATAGCCACAGCAAAAGCCAATAAATGAAACACAAGAGAAAAACTGTGCCTTATGGGTTTTCCAATATAGCTCACTGTGTCAATTTTGACCTCATTTAAATGCATGCAAATCTTATATATTCATATGTATATGGATAGTTCTGTCGTAAAATTATGCTGGAGAGATTGACTCAAATTTGAAACCATTAGGAGTACCTTTTATTTGGTTGTATAATATTCTTAAATGGCAATGGAATGTAACCACTCTGTTTTCCATAGACAATTTTTATGTATCATTTTGTTTCAGGTCTTTGTTATTCAACATTATATTTATGAATCTGATCTATGTTGTTGTAAATTGTTTTTAATCCATCATGAGAGTGAATTTGTATAATTTCTACTAGTGGTTTGTTTTGATTTCTATGCATGATGACATCAGTGTTTTATGAATTGTGTCCATGCATACATGTAAGCTTCCTGACTAGATTTTTACTGAAATCTGAAAGCATTGGGGCATAGGACATGTGCATTTTAAGCTTTATTGTAGCCTAACTTCTCCTAGTTATTTGGGCCTATTTTGCCCTCCCAAAGAAGAGGGAAAAAAAGAAAGGGGCATGGAATTTAGTACCAGAAGAATGTGATGTATGTTTTTTCCAAGTATTTGAGCCTCGCAAGGCATGAAATGTCATTGCACAGTATGTCTTAGGGGTTAAAGACTGTCTATCCCACTTACTAGCTATGTCACCTGGAAAACATGATACGTCCTTTCAGGGGCCCTAATTTTTTCCTGTAGAATGGTAAGATGTTGATATCTCAACTGGTAGCATAATTTCTAAGTCACATTAAACTATTACTTATTGATGGCATTATTGGTGCTTAACTGCTTTTGTGTTGTTTGTTTTTTAAATTTTTTTTTTCAACTTTCCCAATTAAAACTGAGAATACTAACCCACATAAGTGAAGAAAGCCAAAGCACTATAAGGCCTGTAACCACAATATGACTTAAAACCTTTTGTCCTCACATTTTACACTTGATTCCAACTAGAAAGAGGGCTTCTTTCAACATAGTATGCTGGCTTTGCTTGGTTCGTTGGATACTTCTGCATGTCTAAGTATCATACATTTTTTATTTCAGATATGCTATGCCCTTTCTAGTGACTTCCATTTTGACAGGCCTGCTCTCTTCCTCTATCAACAGTTCCTCTAAACAAAATGAATGTATCCCAGCACAGCAGCATCAGTTCTTTTGCTTCATATGGGCAGTCTCTGCTCAGCAACATGGTGAGGCATGGTGGTCCTTCCTCTTCTTTTTCACTTTCCCTCTTTGGTGTCTGGCCCTCTCACTGTTTTGTATATAACAAATGTATATAATGCTGTGACATTTCACAAACGCCCCAGTAGAACTGTGAAGCCTGTGAAGCCTCTTGGGATCATCTTTTTATAAAAAAGCAAACTCTGTCAGGTATCTTTTTAGTCAGGGGTATAGTCTAGAGTTATGTCGCTCCCTCTCTAATTTTTAATGATGAGTTTTTCTCTGATGTGTTCATACACAAAGGCCATGGTTATTTGCTCTGATCTATCTCCCTCCATCACCACCTCCTCCATCCCTCCCTGACACATGATCTGCTTCCTCCTTCCCCACAGTCCCTCTTTTTTGCTTTCATGTCATATATGTTCTCCGCCTTCCCTTGTTTTATTTCTTCCTCTTCAAAGTCTTTCTTCTCATAGCTCCATTTCTCCCTACCTGGTCTACTCTTTTTATAATGGGAAGCCTATTTCAGGGATAAATGTACCCAACAAATTAGGAGAAATCAGGACCAAGACATGATCCTATGGAGACTTGAAAAACTTTTTGTCCAGGGAGCCTTTTCCACAGGAGCACAGAAAGCAACAGTGCCAACAGGTCATTTTAGCCAGATGTGTCTCTGTGCCATTTAAGCTTGGAATAGAATAATCTCTCTCTCTCTCTCTCTGGTTCACAAGGCCCCACCGACCTGCCTTGCAGGCCCTGCCTGCACCATCCATGAGCTCTTTCCAGACCTTGGCTGCTGCATGCTCGGGCACACAGCCTGCCACTGCCACTGATTCCCGCTGGTGTTTGGTGATTGCTATTTGACTGGACTGGACTGCTGATATTCTGACCACAAAGAGTGGAATCGCCCCCAAGGAACTATATCTAAAAAGGTCTACATCCCCTGCCCCTATTAACTTTTGTTCTCTCCTACCTCTGGTCAGTAAATTGGGAAGAAGATAGAAACATTTAAGAACCCTAAATAAAGTAGGTTTTTGAAAAATCTAAGCCTACAGAAAATTCCACAGCCCAAGGAAAGGAGCTCTGAGGGAGCTGATTGGTATCATTGAAATAGGCCTGTGTCAGCCCAGTATATCGTAGCAGAAATTCATGGTGGGGCAGGCTTGTCTGCCTCACAAGTAAAAAGAAACAAAAAGAAGAAATAAGATCCCACTGTTACCTCCAAGAACCTATAGACCTCTAACTACGGTCCCGCTAGGTTCTGCCTCTTCAGGCTTTCACCCTTCCCCCACCAATGGCACCACACTGAGGAACAACCTTTAACACTTGGACTAGGGGTAAAGAGCCGCAGCATTTAATATCTAAAATATAGCAGTCTCTCTCAGTGTTCCCTACTTAAAGGTCTCATGGACACTCAGTTCCATGTCTGACTCCTCATGGCTCTGTTCTTCATTAGAGAGTAAGGTCCTTTATTTTCCCTCAAGGAAGACCCACCAAAGGTTGAAATGAGGTAATTGTTAAATAAATGTTTGAGAGATGGGGAGAACTGAGGAAAAAAGAAGAGCCCGCCCCCCACCCCGTTAGCATTCTCTAAGGAAGACAGAGCTAAGGGTATGTGTGAGGGCTTCTGAGGGTGTTGCTAAGGTCAAGTCAACCTATTCCAATCGGCTGGACATCACTAGTGTTATAAGATACAGGACTGAAATAAAAAAGACACCTCAAGTAGGAAGCAGGGACCAACAGAGCAGGAGGTGAAATGGCACCCAACTGTGACATTTAAAGATGGACCCTGTACCATACCTTCTAAGCCCACTCAAGAGAACTTCAGAAGTAGAAAAACAGTAGTTAAAAATCAAGCAGGCATTTGGAAACTGCGATCTCAAAGTCAGCTTTTTTATGCCGGTGTCCAGGAATATAGCTGATCTCTATTTTAAGAAGTAGAACTGTCAGTGAAGTGATCCAGAAAGATAATTTAATAATAGCACTTTGGGTTTAGGGAGCTATAAAATCACAAATTTCTCTAAAGAATTCAGGAGCTTAATTTATATGAGACTTAAAAAGACCATGTCTAAATTGGAAAGAGCTGTGGTAGCTCCTTCCAAAACCTGGGGAAGCTTTTCTGTGTGAAGAAATGAATCCATCTCCACTCCAACGGAGACTGTATAAATGACCCCTTGAGCCTGTACCACAGCACCCAACATGTCCCTCATGTCCCCAGGGAGGCAGCGGATGAGTCTCTGCAAGCTGTCATCTGTTGGTCCTGATGAAAAGGAAGCCACTCTGGCCAAAGAGCTTTTTGAGGGAAAGAAATCAAGTGCTTTTTCTTTTAGGGAACGGGAGCAACAGAACAGAGAGTGGAGCCATTAGGAAAGCAGAGATGTCAATACCAATTCAGTCAATCACCCAAAAACAACCTTAACAAATTTTAGTGCTTCCTCCCATGTCCTTTTTTGTGCTGGCCATGACAGCATGGAACAAAAGCCAGTACAGAATTATGAACAAATTGGCTTCTTTGTTAGATGCTGGAGATGGAACCTACAGCCCATTGCATGATGGGTAGGCACTATACCCCAGCACAAATGGCCTAATTTTAATTTCAAATCTGGGCAGATTTACAGGATATAAAGCTCCAAAGTTAGAAGAAAACAACAGGTGTCTTCCCAAGCTCTCTTCTTAACTTTCACACACATTAAAATCCAAGAATCTATGACCCAGGATAATGAATGCAGTTGAGTCAGCTGATCAACCCGAAATCCCCTGAATGCAACTTCACACACAATAGCTCAGACGGGGAAGATTCAGAAAGCCCTGTTCTCACCACTGATTCAAAGGTATCACCCATCACCTCTACTCACATTTGCCTGGTGAGAACAAGGCAATGGATCACACCTGGATACCAAAGGGATCTTGGGATATTTTCCCAAGCATGCAGTACCCAGCATGCAGTGGACCATAGATTCCATGTTGGAAGCAGACTTCCCTGACATGATGCCTTTCAGTATATACCTTCTGCTCCAGATATACAAGAGATCTCCACAAACAGTAGTGCATCCAGGCCACGGGCCACCACCCCAGAGCATGTTCTCCAAACGGCACATTTTCATGTTTTTTAAAGTGTACATATGCCTGTTATTAATGCACTGAGATTTTATTTTAAAAAAAAGAAGAAGAAGAAAAACAAAATAAAAATTAAAAAACTTCAAAGCATAGTTTCTTTTTTTCTTTTTTAAAATATATTTTATTAATTTATTCATATTATATCTCAATTGTTATCCCTCCCTTGTATCCTCCCATTCCTCCCTCAGTCCCATTTTCCCCTTACTCCCCTCCTCTATGACTGTGACTGAGGGGGACCTCCTCACCCTGTATATGCTCATAGGGTATCAAGTCTCTTCTTGGTAGCCTGCTATCCTTCCTCTGAGTGCCACCAGGCCTCCCCATCCAGGGGACGTGGTCAAATATAGGGCACCAGAGTTTGTGTGAAAGTCAGTCTCCACTCTCCACTCAACTGTGGGCAATGTCATGTATATTGTCTAGATCTGGGTAGGAGTTTGAAGTTTACTGCATGTATTGTCCTTGGCTGGTGCCATAGTTTGCGCGGCACTCCTGGGCCCAGATCTGCCCATCATAATGTTCTTCTTATAGGTTTCTAGGACCCTCTGGATCCTTCTATTTCCCCATTCTCTCATGCTTCTCTCACCTAGAGTTCATAATAGCCAGAACATGGAAACAGCCTAAGTGTCCCTCAGTAGAAGAATGGATAAAGAAACTGTGGTACATTTACACTGTGGAATAATACTCAAAATTCTCAAAATTTGTGGACAAATGGAATGAACTAGAAATGATCATAATGAGTGAGTTAACCCAGAAGCAGAAAGAGGCAAATAGTATATATTCACTTATATCTGGACACTAGGCCAAGGGGCATGTCCCATGAAAGTCTTCACTTACCAGAAAAGTGGGAGAGAGGGGAGGACATCCTATTGGGACTCTAGGTGAGCAAAGCATAGTTTCTTAAACACCAATCTGCACATCAGTCTCTTGATCTGGCCTGTGTCCTAGATACAGGGTGATCATAGACTGTACCTATGTGAATGTGTGACTGCGCATGGGGTGATTCCAACAGGCTAATCCACAAGCCGAACATTGAGAACAGAAATTTGTAGGGGACTTGTAAATGATCAATCTTTCTGTGTCTGTGATTGTCACCTTAAGAAGTTAAGCTAGATCTGGGGAATTGGCTCAGTCAGAAATCATTAGGACCTGAGTTCAGATACTCTGTACCCATATAAAATACACATAGCATGCACTCAAGCAAGAAGAGCCAAAAGCAAGAAGATTCCTGATGCTTGCTCCTGAGCTATCTTTCTGAGTCAGTGAACTCCCAGTACAGTGAGAGATGCTTTCCCCAAACTCAAGAGATGGCTTATGGGGGTAAAGCAGTTGCTCTGCAAGGTGAGGACCTGATTTGTGCATGTCTGGCATCCCAGTGCTCCTACACCAAGGTGGGGAGCGGGGATGGGAGAAACTCTGAAAGCCAGCCTGGCAAACAAGCAGTGAACAGCAAAGAGATCCTGTCTCAAAGAAAGCAGAAGGCAAAGAACAATGCCAGAGGTTATCCTCTGACTTCTGCTCACTTTCTGTCATTGGTGTGTCCACACTGACACAGACAAATACACATATGACTATACACACAACTATCACACACACACACACACACACACATACATTCATGATGCATGCAAGCTTGCACACCCATGCACACACACAGGTTAAAGTACTACTGTGGTCTCCATGCAGGGACACATGACCTAGCTCACTGCCTCTACCATGTCTCCAATCCTGCTCCCTTACTCTCCACTGTACTTGCTCCATTTAGTGGGGTCTCATTACTATACTTGGCACATGCCAGTCACACCTATCCCCAACAGCACCCCTAGGAACATTTTCACTGCTTAGAATGCTCTCCTTGAAGCCATGCACTCAGACAGCTCCGTATTTCCTCTATGTCTTAATATCGCCTTCTAAAACAGAACTACCACAGCCTACCTACTTTCCAATGCACTCCAAGCCTTCTTCTCCCTGCTGATCAGTTCATACCCTCTCAAGGCCCTAAACCATGAGTGCTGGAAACAGTACCTGGGGCACAATGTGGTCAGATCATTAGACCAACCTATAAGGCCATCAGGATGTGAGGTCTTTTCTGTCTTCAGGTCTCTTGATGTTTAATCCCAACTATATTAAGAAATGAAAAGAAAGGGGAAGGATAAAGAGAAGGTTGTAACTGAGGCTTAGAAGGAAAACATACCTTGAAAAGCTAACATAACCATGACTCACTCTTAAAGATGACAGTTTTAGACCTCAAGATGATGTCTTTAAAACATCCCTTTTTCTTTTTTCTTTTTATTTATTTAATGTATATTTGTGGTATATATGTAATATATAACATTATATATGTATATGAATGTCATGTAGGTATGTGCACATGTGTATGCACATGTGTATGATACTATACATGCACATGGATGTGGGGGGGTCAGAGGTCAGTATCCTCTCCCATCACTCCCACATCCACCTGTCTTCACTCCCTAGCATTGTGGTTACAGATGCCACTGTCCCTAAACTTCTCTCCTGTTGGAGCTGTAGGTTGGCCCAGCTGGGGGACTGTCACAGAATGATACAGTGCATGGCTTAGAAACAATGTGTATAACTCACAGTTCCAGAGACCAAGGCATCTGACGTCAGATGCAACAATAAGGCCCTGCTTCCCTATTAGCAACTGCCTGCCAGTTTACATATCCTCACATGGCATAAGTTGACAGCAAGCTAGTTGTCATGTTTGTTCTTGATCCCATCCCTGAGGGTCCTATAGATCTCAAACCCCAATACCATCCCATTGTAGGTTAAAGTTTCAACCTATGAATTGGGGTGGAGGAACTGTAAGCATTCAGTCAACAACAAAAATTCTTAGTATAATTAACAGAGCCTTCCTTTGCCCAAGGCCACAGAGAAGATAGACAGATTCAGGTCCTCTTAAGAATGTCTATTACAGACTGGCTGACAGTTTGGGATGGGAATAAGGCTCACTGTATACACAAGGGTGAGAACCTGAGTTCAGATGCTGGGTGCAGTGGCATCCGTGCCCACAGAAGATAGGTAGCTGTCTGGAGTTCACTGGCCTGCCACTCTAGACAAGAGTTATCTTCAGGTGCAGTGTGAGATAATTTCTCAAAATATAAGATAGGGAGTAATGGAAGAAGACACTGACCCCTGACCTAAACACACACACACACACACACACACACACACACACACACACGTGTAGTGTCACACACATGTGCACATAAACACACAAAGTTTCAAGTGATCCCAGGAGAACCAGGTTCCTTGACTGGAGCCAGTGTCAGCTTTCAACAGAAATTCAATCAAATAAAAGCCAAAGGAATCAAGGAATCTCAGAGTGTATGGGGACTGAAAGTTAGGTGGTTTTAAAACTAACAGCAACTTTTTAGCCTGTAGAACTGTTTAGTATTAAAACTGCTCACTGAAATGTTAACAGCAACACACACACACACACACACACACACACACACACACAGACACACACACTTCATAATTCAGACCCTTACCTTGACCAAGGCTACAAAGAAGATAGATGAAGGTCCTCTTAATATGTGGTATTGCACCCATACAACTCAATTATAATACAAGGTTTACTTCCAATTTTTTGAAAGTGCTATTGCAGGCTTATTTAGGATAAGTAAGTTATACAAGTTAATTGTTAGTTGGTCAAATCATGGTCATTTCAATTACTAGTTATTTTTATCACAAGAATAAACATCCTAGGTGTAACAGATAGATATGATTCTATAGAAAGATAAAGTAAAATAGTTAGATAAGGTCTTCAAAAACCTCATAGACATACAGAATATGACATTTAAAGACTTTTTTATTATTTCAAAGATACCTTTACAATGAAACAGGTTAACTCCTGGCAACACCCAGCCTACATCAAAAAAGATGATAAGCATCAAAGAACCTTCTTATGGAGATGGCTTCTAATGTGGCAAACAAGCCACTGGGCAATATGTCCTTGTTTCTACCACAGACAGAATTCTGCCTAAAAATGGGCAAGCTTGGATGCAGGCAAAGTCAATGGCCAAACTCTGCCAAGACAGGGTAAGCAAGTCCTCAACAGTTCCTGCCTCACAAATATGTCTGTCAGATATATTGGGTCAGAAAGCTGAAGATTATGCTCCAACATTATAGAGAATTTTGGGTGACTGTTCAGGCAACAAATCATCTCTGTTGTCTTCTCATTTGGGAAGCTGCTAACCTGCACTCAGTGTATACTCAGGTAATTAATTTTATCCCTTCTCAAGTCTCTGATGGGTTTGAAGACCAGATAGTTTAGTTTTACAATTAATCATAGGTAAGGAGTTAAGATATTTTTAGATCTAGATAGATGTTTCAAGTTGATTATGATGAGATATGATAGATATTGATTTACATTCAGAATTTTAGACTCACCAAGATAGGAAAGATATTTTCTCCATGGTTGCCAAATAGCCAAATAGCCAAAACACTAAGAATGTAACATTTATATAATTCCTGATTGTTTTATGGATCTTCTTGCTGTAGATAGTTTATTGTATATATGTATAATAATACAAATATATATATAAAATATTTAATAAAAATTGTGAAAAGGAAAAAAGAATGTCTATCATTGATTTCCTGTACTCTTTTCATATGGGGATATATATTATCTCTCTGGATCCCAATATTTGCCTCTAGACTTTATTTGACAACAGCCACATATCCAGAGGCCTGCACAGGCAACAGCTTACAAGTGTGCAGCCCTGGCCCTGGCCAGGCAAATAATAGATGACAAAGCCAAACATGGGTGCCAGACTTTAGAAGGGAAAGCCTCATGTGCCTCTAGGAGAACCAGGTTCCTTGACTGGAGCCAACGTCCCCTACCAACAGGAATACGATCGTGTAGGGACTGAAGAAGGAGGACTCAGGGAATCTCAGTATGTGGCACCTGAGAGTCAGGTTGTTTTAAAATTAACAGCAACTTTCTAGCCTGTAGGATTGTTTAGTATTAAAACTGCTCACTAAAATGTTAACAGCACCATACAGCGCGTGCACACACACACACTCGCACATACACACACACACACTCGCACACACACACACTCATGCACACACACATACTCGCACATACACACACACTCGCACACACACACACTCATGCACACACACACTCACACACATATACTCACACACTCACAAATACACTCACACACACTCTCTCTCTGCCTCTGTCTCTCTCTCTAACACACACACACACTCATAATCTATGAACATAGCATTATATACCTATAAATCCTAAAGTTAAGAGTCTGCTTGGGGCCTTGTGCCCTCAGAGACTGACATATTTAATGGTTTCCCCATATTGCTGGAATCTCTCATTGGAAGATCCCTAGTCTCCCCATCAACCCTGTTGCAACTGCACAATATATGTGGACACCACTGAGGTTTAGGGATGATATGCATCAGCCTGCTGGTGCTGCTGTAACAAAATACCGCAGGCCAGATGACTTCAACAGTCATTATTTTCTGATGATTTGGGGGCCTAACATTCAAAATCAAGGTACCATGTGGATTAGCTTTTTTTTCTCTTGCTATCCACAGGTGGTGATGTCTCTTCTCTTCTCAGAAGGATATCAGCACTAGTGAAAAAGGCCTTGCCGCTATAACCTTACTTGGTGCCTCCATATGGAGCCTATCTCTAAATACAGTCACATTAAGAGTCAGAAATTCAACATGAATTTTGGGGCAATACAATGCAATTCACAGCCATGATATTTGGGGTATATTGTGTGCCAGTATGCATGTACATATACAAATATAGTCTTTATCATAATATTTTAATTACTTTAATTAGCCCCTTGTCTTCCTCACTCTGTTCCTTGGCCACATGTTCCTGTAACATGTTCCTATCACACATCCCTCACCATGATAGCTATCTGCTACCCAGAAAGTATTGAGTCTGCCCAGCCAGAGACTGAAACCTCCCACATGGGGCCAAATAAACCTTTCCTCTCCTTAGCATGAATTGCAAGTGCTTTGTTACAGTCATGGAAAGTAACCAGAAGAATAATTCATATGGTAAGCACTCCACATGTATCTATTTTTCATCCATCCATTCAGAGAATATAGTTTATCGCATGCCAGACACCATAGTGCATTCTCAAATCTAATCTGCATAACTCACCCACAAGAAAAGAAGCATTCATTATTTATTGAAGATTTTTCTAAGGATTAGGGCAGAAAGAGAATTGTTCCTGATGAGCAAGGAGTTTGAGGGTGGGAGGGGTGGATTTGAAACAACATTTGCTTTAGACCCATTATCTTAACCATGAACCAATAGATAACAATTCAGCATATTCCAACTGGAATCACAAGTACCCCACCCCCACTCCCTCCCACCAGCTTAGCTGTAACCCTTGACCATGGAAGGCTGGATGAATGAAACTGTGACTTGGCTGAGCTAATGCCAGAACACACTCTGGCGAGAGAGACAGCTATTCTCATCTCCTGAGGCCACCTGTGATGGTTCTCTAGGTTGCAGACCAACCATACCTCTCTACCCAAGACCATGGCTGTTAACCAATCCTGAATTTTATTTACTGGTCCTCTCCTGTTTCCTAGATTGAAACCAGTGATCAAAATAAGGCTAAACAATGACTCCAGCTAATAAGTCAGAGAATATTATGTTTTCCAAGTCTTCAAGCCCACAGAGGATCAAAGCCCACAGGAGGGCTGAACAATGCAAGTTCCATGGGAATGGACACTTCATACTTCTTCCATTTCCTCTTATGCTCCCTAATGAAATCTGTAAAAAACTAATTCATATATATAGTGAGCAAGCCAAAAATAAATGAAGACTTAGAAGGAGGGGCAGAACAGATAATAGCATTTTTTCTGCATGCAATTCTTTTGTAATGAAGTTTAATAATTTTAGTAATGGAAAAAAGACTAGGGTAATTTTTTTCAATATTTCCACTAATCTGCAAGATTTTTAGCTGTTTAACTAAGGTAATTGTTTTGTTGGCTTCACATTTTCTCAAACCACCTCCCTCCACAGGCAATTTCCTCCAGTGAATTCCATTTTCCACCTCAGCTCACAGTTTAGCCCCCTCCTATTTTCACACAAAGATGAAGTGCCCATCTGTTAAAGCATATTATTAACTGAATATTTGTCTCCCTAGTACAAATAAGTTCACTGCAAGCCCAGTTCTCAATGTGATGATATTTGGAGACTTGGCCATTAGAAAGTACTGAGGTCATGAGTTTGTACCTATAAGAAACTCTCACTTTCTCACTTCTTACCTTTCTTCCTCCTTCTCTCCTCTTCTTTTTCTTTTTTCTCCTATTCTCTCTCTCTCTCTCTCCCTCTCTCTCTCTCTCTCTCTCTCTCTCTCTCTCTCTCTCTCTCTCTCTCTCTCTCTCTCTCTCTCTCTCCCTCTCTTTTTTTAAAAATCACTTTTCTTTTCTCTTCCTCTCCATTTGCAAACCACTGGCACAATGGATCACTCACTGAGGAAGGGTCAGGTGAAAACATAGAGAAGGAGGCTGCCTCAAAGCCAGAAACAAAGCCCTTACAAGAACAATACAAAGGCTATGCAAGCATTTGGACCTGAGTTCAAATCCCCAGTCCCCTCATAAAAGGCTAAGCATGGTTGAGGTGTCTGTAGCCACAGCACTGAGGGGTAAAGACCAAAATATCTGAAGTTCTTGATGATCAGACAGCCAAGGTGAAGTGGCAAGCTTCATGTCCCTGTCTCAAGGTGAAAAGAAAGTAAGTCAGAGAGGAATTTCTTCAGGCAGGCACGCCCACACTTTCATAAACATGCACCGTGCACATATATGCCGATCATGCAAACAAGAAGTCACGCACACATTCATTCATGAGCATGCACCATACACACACATATGTCTCTCATGCAGAAAGGCCCTATCAGATCTCAGTTGCACATCCAACTTTCCAAGCTGTGAGGAATAAGTTGTTTTAGGCATCAATGTATAGCAGTGTCTTGTTATGACAGCCAAGGCAGGCCAATACATAGGCCATCATAAAGTAGCTTGAATTAAAATATGCTAGAATGCCATTCAGTTGAACTGAACAGAGAAACAGTGGGATCTTGCTGTTATAAGTAGATCAGTCAATAAAATTTAAGGACGCCCAAAAAGAATTTAATGTGAAAGTGAGAAAATCATAATGAGAAACTAAAAAGCATGAAGAATAAAATAAAATCTAAGAACATTTAATAGGAGTTCTATGAAGAAAAGTAATAGTTAAGATTGTTTTCTTTCTAGAGCTAAAATAAGAAATTGTCTGATTTGAGAGACTCTAACTTCCAAGAAATATAAATAACAGCAAATTCACATAAACAATCACACTGCAAAATCACCGAACCTAAACTCAGAAAAGAAAAATTTTAAATATACCCAGACTGAAAAATTAGGTAACTTGAAAAAAGTAAATTTAAATCAAACATTTGTAAATACCAAGAGAAATTAGAATAACATTTTTCAAATATCTGAAGCAAAGTAGTTATCAATTTATAACTTTATGTACATAGACAGTCATTAAAGACTGAGATTGCGCCATTTTGAGAAAATGGAAAACTTATCACCCATGAGTATTCTCTAAAAGAAGTGGTAGAAACTGACAGAGAAAAAGCAAGTTGGAGCTCGATGAAGTACAGTAGGATATTAGACGGGATGAGAAAACATGTAAGAAATCATAATTAAATATTAAAGTTTATTAATTTGCTAATTGGGACTAATATAACATTTAACACGTTTTAAAATTATGCTTGACTCAGAAAACAAGCTGCTGTGGTTTGAATATAAAGTGTTCCCAGGGGCAGATCCCCAGCACCCATGTACAGGTGATGGAGCAGGTGAGGCCATCCCATATTCCCAAAGCTGTGAAGATAGAAACAGGGAGACCCATGGGGCTCACTGGCCAGACACTCTAGCCAAGCCAGTGGGCTCCAGATTCAGAGAGACCCTGTCGTCATAACTCAGGTGGAGAAACAGTTGAGGAAGACATCCAGTATTGACCTTTCTATCCCATCCACACCCCCTTGAAACACACACACACACACACACACACACACACACAGAGAGAGAGAGAGAGAGAGAGAGAGAGAGAGAGAGAGAGAGAGAGAGAGAGAGAGAGAGAGAGAGAGGATATAACAAAGAATGAGTAGTGCTAAACCAGTTAGGTACCTGATATAGTTCTAAATGTAGGACTAAGTGGAAGAAGCCAGTCTGAAAAAAAAAAAAAAAACCACTTCCTGTATTTTTATAATATTGTGTATTACCACATACTGCATAGCAGAAGGAGAGAAAGAGCAGACACAGCAAACTCGTCAGTGGTTTCTAGAGGGTGAGAGAAATAGGTGATATTTTTTTTTCAGTGTGGTGGGACTGCTCTTCCTGAGACCAGTGATACACACGACAGTGCAATAGTTGAAACTCAGAGACTTGGCAACACAGCATAAGGAACCTTAATACACTCAGCCACTAAAATGCAATTCAGAGGGCCCGGAAGCTCAGCACGGAATGAAATGGACAACAAAACACTCTGATCATATTACAAATGTTTGGAACAACTTCACCAAAAGAAGTATGAGAAGAAAGTGTAAAGGGTCAGGCATAGGCACTTTGGCAAAGAAATCTAATCTGTAATCGAAACTCAAAAATAGCTGCGCTAAAACATGGACTCTAGCAGCGAAGTTATCTCCCAAGGAGTGCAAGTTTAATAATTCTCAGCTCACTACCATGCATACTGAAACCAAACAGTTAAGGCAATGGATGTAGAAGCCCTTCTTTTTGCTGGTGGGGGAGTTCAGGAATAAGCAGAGGATGATGGTAAAATAATCCACTTGGTAAATGCCTGGCATAGGAGATCTTGAAATGTACTCCCTCCTGCTTAATAGATAGATAGATAGTTAAACACAGAGATGATGTGGGTGCACTCCGAGCTTATGACCATACATATTGTTGTTTTGCATGCTGGGAGGGTCTATCAATGACTTTCAACGTAATTACAATGCCCCAATGTGTGTTTTCTACATCAATTGGCCAATGCAAGGAATGTGCCTCTTTAGAGAAATGAATGATCCAGGATTCGGGCTGGGGAATCCAGATTAACCTAAAGCATTATGTAATGTACAAAAGTAAGGAATAACAGTACACCAAGGGAAATGGGAACTAATTGGAAATTTCCCATTACGAAAAATGAGGACACGGTGAGCAAGAAAAAGGAAATAACCGTGGGTAGTGAGCTGAAATAAATAATAAAATAAGCATGCATGGATCCACGGCAATATGAATAAATGATTGTACGCATAAGTAAATGGGGGAAAGATGTTTTCTGTGCAGAACAATTTCAAATAATTTATGTGACTACTCTACTGTATAGGACAGCTGCCCAGCTCCTCAGTCCTTCAGGAATAGCTGCACAGATGGGACTTCATTCCAATAAGAAGTAAGGAAAAGCAAACTCACAGCAGCCTAACAAGCCAGACCCAGGCTTCTGAGTGGCCACGGCCCAGTGAAGACATAAACCTAGATATGACGAGAGGTGAGCAGTTTACCTAGATATGATAGGAAGACAGTTTGCCTATGTGTTCCCCTCCAAATCCACAACCCCAGCCTAACTGTGACAGAAATGTCCTAGGAGTTTAAGCTGAGAGAAGGCTGGCAATACGCCTGACAAGTGATCCTTACCACTGACAGGATCGTGATATCTGAAAAATGATCGCAAAGCCAAGAGATACCTAAGGAGATTCGAAATACATGTGGCAGTGGGGATGGCTTGATGCGACAGAAAAGACTATTGTGCCAAAGCTAAATAAATCTGGATGAATGTGGATTCTTGTTAATAAAATGTCTGTATAGTTAATTAATTATACAACTATGTGGTACTTATGTAATGTGATAATAAAAGGCTATGGTTGCTGACTGTATGGAAACTGCAGTAACTTTTCCATAAATCTAAAATGACTCTTTTTTTTCCATTTTATTATTTTATTCATATTACATCTCGATTGTTAGCCCTTCTCCTGTTTCCTCCCATTCTTCCCTCCCTCCCACTTCCCCCCTTCTCCCCTCCCCTATATCTGTGATTGAGGGAGACCTCCTCCCCCTATATATGCTCTTAGAATATCAAGTCTCTTCTTTGTAACTTGCTATCCTTCCTCTGAGTGCCGCCAGGCCTCCCCATCCAGGGGTCGTGGTCAGAAAAGGGGCACCAGAGTTTGTGTGAGAGTCAGATCTCACTCTCCATTCAACGGTGGAGAATATCATGTTCGTCGGCTAGGTCTTGGTAGGGGTTCGAAGCTTACTGCCTATATTCTCCTTGGCTGGTGCCTTAGTTTGAGGAGGACCGGATGTGGAGAGAGAGGAACACTCGTTCATTGCTGGTGGGAATGCAAACTAGTACAACCACTTTGGAAAGCTATCTGGCGCTTTCTCAGAAAACTGGGAATAGGGCTTCCTCAAGACCCAGCTATCCCACTCCTTGGAATATATCCAGAAAATGCCCTGCCACACAACAGGGACATATGCTCAACCATGCTCATAGCTGCTTTATACATAATAGCCAGAACATGGAAACAGCCTAAGTGTCCCTCAGTAAAATGACTCTTTTTTAAAAATGAGGAAGTACTGGAGAGATGGCTTAGTGGTTAAGAGCACTGGCTCCTCTTTCTCAAGACCTGAGTTGGGTTCTCAACACCTACATAACAGCTCACAGCCATCTGTAACTATAGTCCCAGGGGATCCAACGCCCTCCTCTGACCTCTGCAAGCACAGCATGCACATGGCATACAAGCAAAAAAATCAACCATTCCTATAACATAATAGCATTTTTTTTTTAGAAAGTTAAAATAAAATAGCCCTGTTAACTTAGTTAAATTCTCATTTTCCAAAAGTAAGTGCTGCTATATTAGTAAAATAAATATGAATTTTGCTCTTTCACACAAAACTAAATCAGTTTCCTTGCTGTATATGAGACATACTCCATCAGACATGGTGACGCATACCTGCAGTCCCAATGCGGAAAAGGTAACAGGGGAGCATCTTGAGTTTGAGACTAGCCTGGGCTACAATCCTGTTTACAAATCAGAAGGAAACCCACCAAGTTTAATTAGTGCTCATACACACATAGGTGCGGGACCAAAAATATGCACAAAAAAGAAGAAGATTCTGAAATCATATCAGATAAAATTCAAAGGATAAAACCATGATATATGAAACCCTGTCTTCTGAACAGAACCTGTGTGCTGCACAGTCAACTCGTGCCAGCTATGGTGACCAAAAACATGGTCTTTGCAAGATTAGGCTGGTCAGTATTCATCATGCATGGAACAATATGAAGCCACATCATCCCTGAGGACCCATTGGGAGTTAATGGCTGCTGGGGAGCCAGAACTGGAAAGGGGCCTATGTTCCAGTAAATAACCACACACCCATAGTCATGAGAGCAACCCTAATTAAAGTCAGTGAGTAACACAATCACACACACACACACACACACACACACACACACACACACACACACACGAGAGAGAGAGAGAGAGAGAGAGAGAGAGAGAGAAGAAATCAGTTGGAAATAAGGGATCTCATGGTAGTGGGGGGTGGGGGTGAGCCTAACCAAGATCACTATATACATGTCAAACAAAAAAAATACATTAAAATTAAAAGAGTGTATGTAGGTAAAAATCAAGATATAGGATAACAAAACAGGACATTTTAATGTGACATTCACAGTTCATATCTAAGTATAATTATTGTGCACAACTACAGAATATTCCAGGGGCATAGGAAAACCTAAAATTACTGTACTAGCATGTCACTATCAGTAAAAACAATTAAACGAGCAATTTTTTAAAAAGATAATTTAAGCATATTATGAAGAAGACGAATCCTGTGTGTGTACGTGTGTGTGTGTGTGTGTGTGTGTGTGTGTGTGTGTGTGTGTGTGTGTGTGTGGTGTCTGTGTGTCTGTGTCTTTTGTGTGTGTTATGAAAACACAGTCAAAATCCCATGCTAGGGAAGTCATGATCCCTAAGAAAGGAAGTCGTTGACTTTGTATGGCTTACTTCCCATAGTGCCAAGCTGCCCTGTAAATATTCAAGGCTATTCCCGTAGATAAGCAGTACTCCCATCCTTAATCAGAGCAGCTTCTTTCTGCAATGTATGGCTGTGAATGCAGAAACTACTGTCTGTTCAAGGTGCTGAGAAAGAATAAGTGAGAGCTGGATGTTCGGTCCTAAAGAGAACATTTTTACTCTCTCATCCCCACCCTCCCCTCCCCCCAACCCTTATGGCTCAGAGAAGATCCCAGAAGGAAGAAGAGAAAGAATGTAAGAGCCTGAGGATAGGAAGAAAGACTTAGAAATGCTAACTTCTGGGCATGACAGAGCCATTACAAACATGAAGTCGTGACTGCTGAAGTTGCCTGCACTGGCTCTCCCTCCTGAACTATTGTTTACTGGTGTTTCTCTTCATCTTTGGTTGGGTACCAAATCATAAGCCCACTGAGCTCCCGTGGATTGCTCCAGAACAAGGCCATGTGGCCAATCCTGGTTTAAATATAGGGATCCTGATACAAAACAGAAGCCATGAGTTTAGGAAAGGAAATTGTGGTGGTTTGAGTGAGAACAGCCCCCATAGGATCATATGCTTGAAGACTTGGACCACGGTTCATGGAACTATTTGGGAAGGATTAAGAGGCATGGCCTTGTGGGAGAAGGTATGTCCATGGGGGTGGATTCGAGCTTTCAAAGGATTCTTGCCATTCTTAGTTAGCTCTCTCTGTCTGCTACTTAAAAATGAAAGAAGATGTGAGCTGTCAGCTGTTCCAGCAGCCGTGTCTTTGCCCTGAGCTCTAACCCTCTGAAGCCATAGGCCCAATAAAACATTTTCTCCTTTTTTATCCATTTCCATTTCCAATCTGTGCAATAGTTAATATATTTTATAACATACTGAACACTTTAACATAAAATAGAGCCATGCATGATAGGCAGTTCAACTTCCCTGAAGGCTGTTGTAAGTATTCTCTACATGTTTCAGCTGTAATGTTTGAGGTAAGAATGTAATAAAAGCATTTTATTACTGTTTAATTCCATAATAGTCATTTTGGGAAACAACCTAACGTTAGTTAGTAACTGGACCACATTCAACACCACCCTTTGTAATTACATCCAGAAGGAGACATAAGCTGTTATCTTAAGAAACACTTTCTCTTATAAGCTGCCTTGGTCATGGTGTTTTACTACAGCAGTAGAAAAGTAACCAGACCTGAAAGGGAGGAAAGGAAAGGAAGGTCATAGTGGTAGGGGTTAGGGGAGAAGAGTCAGGGTGCGGGTAAGAGCAAACACAGTGTACTCTGTATACAAGCAAAATTGGGAAAGAATGAATTAAGAAGAGAGAGAGAGAGAGAGAGAGAGAGAATTTTTTAATTAAAATACTACCTAGAAAAATCCATAGGTTATATTTTTTAAAATGAACAGAGAAAAGTTCAGTCTTAAAGATTTAAGGAAACAACACTGTCATTTAAGCCAATTCTCAAAAAGCTTAAAGAATTAGAAAGAAGAAAACAGGATAAGCAATGGAGATTCAAAGGGGAAACACTAAAGGTGGAAATAAGTTATTGAGGGAAGTCATAGTAAGGAGAGATTTAGTTAATAACTCAGAGTCTTCATTTCTAAGTGACCTTATGCTGGTCACACACATCGCTGCTTAATTCAGGATTGGGAGTGAGCACAGTGAATCAAGGGAAAACAAAAGGGAGAGGGCACTGAGATGGAGATCAGAAGAGGCTAATTTACGGAGCTGTACGCAATGTGACTTTAAAACCAGGATGAAATGAAAACAGGGGCTTTAAAAACAATTTCACTGGTGGTAGAAACTTAAACAAATTTCCACAGAAGGAAAGAACCAAACAAGGAGCCACAGCACAGACATCTCAGGGCTTTTGGGGGCTTCTCTGACATGTAATGATGAGACTGCACATTTCCAGGGAAGAACCAAACAAGGAGCCACAGCACAGACATCTCAGGGCTTTTGGGGGATTCTCTGACATGTAATGATGAGCCTGCACATTTTCTAACTTCTCTAAAACTTTGAAAGCAGGAGAAATGTTTTAACTTTTTTCATAGCACAAAAACTACACTAACAACCTGGCAAATTCAACAAAATAAAACATTCTAGACTACTAACAGAATTCAGCACAGTAATATGACAGTAAAGAATACCCACAAGATAAATAAGAATTAGTTTAGGAATATATAGTTGACCCAATACTAGGAAATAAACTATATATACAATGTTTATTTTATATATTTATATATAAGGTTTATTATATATATATATAATGTTTCCATTGTTTAAAAATCATTTTAAAAGTCTATTTTTTAAATCACAAAAATAAAAATTCATCAATTCTTTCTTAAAATGGACATTGGGTATACTAATAAATATTATCCAACCCCAATGTCATTCAACATTTACTAGACACTGAGGCAATTAGATGAGAGAAGTCACCAAGAGGTATAAGAACTAAAAAAACTGTTCTGATTTGCTGACTAATCAATAGAAGGTATGAGACTGAAAAAGAAAAAGTACAGCTATATACAGTGAATTACTTGGATTATGTGCCAAATCGATGATAAAGCTACTCAAATACATTTTAAAAATCAATAAGTTAGCAAAATATAAAATACACATGTAGAAACTAAGAGTTTTCATGAGCACAAAAGATAGCAAATATGACAAGCACAGCCTGGCTTAAACCAGCAACAAGGAAGCAAGATGGCTCAAAGTAAGTTTAACAAATCTGTCTTGAAGGATTTTTAAAAAGAAATAATTAGGACACACAGTTGGCTGAGTAAGGAAAGGGGTGGATCTGGGAAGAGTTGAGGAGGGGCGAATATGATAAAAAAAAATACACTGTATGAAACTCTCAAAAATAATACAATTACATAAGGAGTCCAACGTGAAATGTGGCAATACTGAAAGAAGCCAATGAGACAACTGGGAAAGGAACCTAAAAGGACTCCCTGTACTTTTCTTGCAAGGCTGGAGATGGTGGTAATAATGGAGGACGAGGAGGAGGAGGAGGGGGAAAGGGAGGAAAAAGTGGAGGAGGTGGAGGTAGTAGAGAAAGTGATGATGGTGATTTGTTTTTGCAAGCTGCCCTCTAATGTTTTTATCCCAAGCAAATGACAAGGAGACCACAAAAGAAATGAGAAAGGTGCTGGATCAGATAGGTATGCAAGTTAAGTTTGGTTTCAGACACACTATGAAATATCTGCTCCCTGTCTAGCGGGAATGCGGCAGTACACGACTTACTATAGCTTCAATCTCTGTCCAGAACTTTACAGTCTCCAGATTTCATTAATAGAAGACCTTACATGTAACAGGAGAAAGAGACGTTGCCTTCCTGGACCACAATAAGACGTCCACAAATACAAACGGATGCTAGCTCTAATAATGCCCATGTTCTCTCGTTCCTATTCTTAGCTTCATATTGATTACTGTGGAGAAATTCTGCTGACTCTTCTAGAAAGTCCTTACACATTTCACATGAGCTGAGAGGGCAGATAAAACCTCTGCCCCTGATGCCTTTCCAGCACACCAAGGTTGGCCAGAATTAAGTTCTCTTTTTTTGGAAGTTGCCCTAACAGCTATTATAATTTTAGATATAAGCTTAGTGTCCATAGGAGAAGCTGGCAATCTCAGTTTGTCTGTAGGTTTGGTCCGTTTGTGCCAGAATAGAGTTGAATTTAGCATCCATCCTCTCAAGTATTGTTTGTTTATCAGGAATATTTAATGTCATTTTTAGTGGATGTGTCTGTCTATTCTGTGGATCACTAGTGGGCATCTTAACCTATTGTGGTATTATAACTGTCCAGCATTGATTCATAAGGTTTCTTGAGTGACTTGGGCAAAACGGTAGAGTAGAAGCTGCCTTTCATGATCCAGCTAAGGTGAAAATTCAGTGTAAGAACAGATTCTATTTCAAAGAGAGAAAGAGAAGGGGCTTTGGGAATTTACAAAGGCAATGAAAGGATGTCTGGAAAATGCGAAGGACAGGACAGACAGGAGCTAAGCGGACCACAGCTTCAGCTACACGGCTCTCCTGAAGAGGAAGGGAAGAAGAAGCCCCTTCCAAAAGACTAACCATGTAGCCCTGATAGAGAGCCTAATGAGATCAACAGTAGAATAAGAAGCTTAAACATAGTTTCAACTCACTGAGACAGTGACACAGGCAAGACGACCAGATTACAAACAAGATCCAACCACGTGTCATCTTTAAGAAACACGTTTTCTAAACAGGACATTCTCCACAGTTGAGTGAAGAGTGGGGACTGACTTTCACATGAACTCTGGTGCCCCATATTCTCTCATGCTTCTCTCACCTAGAGTCCCAGTAGGATGTCCTCCCCTCTGTCCCACTTTCCTAGTAAGTGAAAACTTTCATGGGACATGCCCATTGGGCTAGTGTCCAGATATAAGTGAGTATATACCATTTGACTCTTTCTGCTTCTGGGTTAACTCACTCATTATGATCATTTCTAGTTCAATCCATTTGTCCACAAATTTCAAAATTCCTCTTAAATTGGGAACAAGGCAAGGCTGCCCACTCTCTCCATATCTCTTCAATATAGTACTGCAAGTTCTAGCCAGAGCAATAAGACAACAAAAGGAGATCAAGGGGATCCAAATGGGAAAGGAGGAAGTCAAATTATCCCTATTTGCAGATGATATGATAGTATACGTAAGTGACCCTCAAAATTCCACCAGAGAACTCCTACAGCTGATAAACACCTTCAGCAAAATTCCACCAGAGAACTCCTACAGCTGATAAACACCTTCAGCAAATTGGCTGGATACAAAATTAACTCAAAGAAGGAACTTTTTCTACTTGGAGCAGAGACCTGGCATTATGAAGTGGCCCCTAGACATAGACCTAGGGACAGTGTCATGTTACCTGAGGGGAAAAGCAGAGAAGATGGTGGGAGGGGCTCGGATGAGAGGGGGATAGAGCAAGCAGCGTGGCATCTTGGAGGGGATAGAGTAGCAGGAAACCAGGTGTAATGAAATTACAATTTTCAAGATAAAATACATGAAGTGCAGAGGAATAAGGAGAAAGTAGGAAGGGAGAAGATGAAGAAGAGGGAGGGAGAAAAGCAGGAGAAAGAAGGAAGAAACTAAGGAAGGATCTAGTAAAGTATCAAGGAAAAGGCACTAAAGGGATTTTTGTTCAGTATGAGAAATCTATCAGTCATCTAATTGACAGACAAACTATTTTTTAAGTTCTTATTTTTTTATATTTTAATATATTTTATTAATTTAGTCATATTACATCTCAATTGTTATTCCATCCCTTGTATCCTCCCATTCCTCCCAAACTATTGACAAACAGAATTGGTTGTCTTATACCAGTGTGAGCAAAGACAGCAAGCAGTTCCTATCATGGCTGAGACAGGATTTTTAACCAAAGCTAAGTTTTGTAGAAAATTGTGCAATTGATATAAAAGTCTAGTATAATCGTTTAATAAGTTCAGTTGCTTAAATCTTATAATATTAGGTCTGTATGTTTTGAGATCCAGTAAATAATCCAAATAGGATATAACTCATGTAAAAGAAGTCAGAACCACTGAACAAGAATGTAAATATGAAAAAGTAAACCTGAACCCAAAATGTTAGGTAACCAACCTATAGAATCTGAGTCTTCTATGACAACTACAAGATAATACAATTTTGAGCCAGGCATGTTGGCATATTCTCTAATTCTGGCAGCTGGGAGGCAAAGATAAGAGGGTCACTATAATCTCTAGGGCAGCCTACTGTACCTAACAAGTTTCAGATTAGCCAGGGCAACATATAAATTCTCTCTCCCTCTTCTTTCTTCCCTCTCTCTCTCTCTCTCTCTCTCTCTCTCTCTCTCTCTCTCTCTCTCTCTCATGCGTGTGTCTAGTATATATGTAAGTTCATATATATATATATATAATTTTTGTGTCAAGCCCCATCACAATATTTTCTCTCTAGACCATAGCAAAGAAATAACTAGAGCAAATGTCTGAAATCATAGCTTCCCATAGCACCTGGTTTCCTTGTTACTATGACAACTCTAGAGAGAACAAAATGAGCTTCCAAGATATAATCAAATTCATTGATTTTTAAAAATCAAGTTCTATAATTCATGAATAGCAAATCCTGGTTGCTGAGTTAAAATCAGAGTGTGTTGCTTGAACCATACTATTATGCCTTTTCACATGGAAGACTTTTCAACCTTGAATCCAAAGGCACTGTATCCCTGGAGCTCCTGGAAAAAATGTAGCATCCTTGTGTTTACAGTGAACATTGTACCCACTAAATGCAAAAAACAAGGCCTTTGTGTCTCTTGAGATAATGAATTGTCACTTATTGTCACCATTCACTTTCTAGGAAACAGTGTTCAGTAAAAAGATGTTACAATTCAATGTTTTGACACCTTATTAAAGGATGCTCAGTAATCAAATATGGTTGAAAATACACAGTCGCAAGAAGGACAAAACAAGTAAACAACAGTGAGAAATAGCAGATTATAATTAAACAGATTGCTGAAGCATAAATGTACATAGTTATTACTGATAAGGAAGGCCCCCTATACCAGATTTAGATGAAATTTTTGAAAAATGTTTAAGTTAACTTGGTGTTACAAATATGTTTATGTCAAACTATTAACTTCTAGAATTATTAGCCATAGATATTCCTGCCTAAAGTTATAGTGTCCGCTCTGCATGATGGTGATGATTTTTAATTGCTTATGTCCCTAGAATTTGTTTGAGGTTTAGTTGGTGTGTCTGTGCGACTCTGTCTGTGTCTCTTTGTCTCTGTGTGTGCACCTGTGTGTGTTCAGTGTTCAACCAATGTTTTTTAGACTACACTCATTTGTTTGGTAACATACTTCCCAACATAAGTTTTGCAGAAATAATAACTGAAAAGTTCTCGGTGGTCCACTCATAGGCTAAGTGTTTCATATGAAGGGTGAAAGGAGGCCAATTTTCAGGAAATGCTTATGAGGTTTTAAGGTCATATTCATGCCCTGTTATTTAGAGTTGGGATAAGTCAAAAGTGAGTGGTGACTCCTCTTGCTTTGAGAAGCACAGCATAGCAAATTTCAGTATATGAAAGCAGTTGTTTAACGAGCTTCCCACATCTGTTCACTGTAAATGAAAGCAAGACAAATGGTACGAGTCTAGATGCTATAAAGCTATATAGTCACCCCCAGTGGGTCCCCACCTTCATGTCCCCTGCCCTAGATTCATGGCCTGAAATCCCAACTCTCAGAACCTTAAGATGTGATTGCTTTTGGAGACAGACTTCAAAAGAAATAGTTTAAATGAATTTAAATGATGTCAAGTTTAAATGAGGTCAGAAGGGTGGCTATCTGTTGAAACTCCAGGATCGCATGTACAGGTATGGAGTGAGAGCCAAAGAAACCTCCTGACACCTTGATCTTGAACTTCTATCCTTCAGAACAGTGGACCAATACATTTTACTGTTAAGCTACCAAGCATCTGCTATTTTGTCATGTCATTCTTTGCAAATTTACTAATTCTGAGAACAATCTAGATTCATTTTACTGGGGGATGGGAGACTCTCTTCAAGCGTCTCAACTCATAGCATGTTTACATCACCCACTGTTTCTTACCCATCTCTGCCTCATTAAATGAGTGAAATAGAAGAAGCCAAGTGGGATTCTCGACTGTGAGAGAAAATGATCATGACCAGGAAATCCCATTGACTCCCCTCCCCTTCCAAGCATGCCTTAGCTGAAGCTGAGGAAATCACTATGGCAGAGGTTTGGCATACACAAAACAGACTCTGGAAACTACTTCTTAAAACAGCTCTCGATGTCATCTTAAACTTGATTTTTAAAAACACTATAATTTAGAGAAAAGAAAGATAAGCCCAAGAGAAAGTGCTCTAGTAAGTGGGTTGAGTAGTGTGTGTGGAAGAACAGGATGCACAGCATACTCACAAGGCAACTTTCTATTAAGGATGCCATTGAGATATCAATGGAAGGGGCAGGCATAAAAAGCAGGCCATCAGGAAGACACAGCTCATTCCTTCACTGGGAAGAGTGTATCTATTTCTCTCCTCCAACATCAGTATCAACAGGCCCAGCCCTGCTTAGTTTCTGAGGTTGGATGGATTGAGCAGGTTCAGGGCTTTAGACCAGGATTATTGTTTCTGAGCTGAGTGTCCAGGCAGAAGTGCATGTGGGCAGAAAAGTCTTGAGGCTACCTACTCACCTCTGACCTCTGTTTGCTCCTTTTCTACATCTTCCACCTATAGTCCTCACAGTATGTAGATGCCATCAGTGAATCACTTCTGGGCTGAAAAATGCCTGATGGATGCAGAATTCCTGTGGGCTCCACCCACCCACAAGAATTCCAATGAAGAAATTTAAGTTATCACTTTCATGTTTGACTCCAAGTTCAAGTCAAGAAGGAGCATCAGACAGCGGTGCTTTCTAGACCAAAATCTATCCAGACTTCCATGAGTTAAGAACATTCATGGGGACTTGTGTTCACTTCTCTCGGATCTGGGTCCCCATCTGGCTTACACTTGTGCAAGTCTTACGCATGCTGCCACAGCCTCTGAGACACCATATGTGCTTCTGTCCTGTTGTGTCTAGAAAGGCATGGTGTAGTTGATGTCTTCCATCTCTTACAGTCTTTCTGCTTCCACCATAGAGCTCCTTGAGACAAGAGGGAAGAGATGTGAAAGGATGTGTCCATGGTCTCATTTTTTGAACATTGTCTAGTTGTGAAGCCCATCCCTAACCCAGAAGCTCTCTCAGTTGACAAATGTTAGCATTTGTTTCCCTCCAACAGTCTAACTGGGTCTGCAAATTACACTTAAGGGCAGGCCCTGGCCCCACAGCAGGTGGCCAGGACAAAATGAATTCAATGTTATTTTTCAAAGACTTTTGTTTATGTTTTGTCTGCACGTTTTTTAACCTATGGGTGTTTTACTTTACATATATATTCTGTTTTCTTATTTTCCTTTTTAAGGAATTTCTATGTGTAAGAACCTGTGTGTCTGTGAGTGTGTACGCATGGACACACGTGTGTATGCATGTGCACACACATGCACACTTGCAGTGCTCACTGTGTTTAATGTGTGAACAGAGCCTCCTGAGCAAGAAGTTTCTATTTTGCTAGCCAGTTCACATCTCTTATATTTTCTTAGTCCAATGAACATGAAACTCTGTGCCCAGGCTCCATCTAGGCATTCAGAGACAAACAGAATCCTAGAAGACAGCCAGACACTCCCTCAGAAATGCTCTGGGTAAGCGTTGGTTACCAGGTTCTGGAGATTTCTTATGAGATACTAGAGTCTTCTGTCTCCCCACTACTACTCGAGAGTTGGCGCAGTAAGACTTCTGAGGATTAAGTCTACATTTGGTAGTTATCTTTTAAATATTTATTTTGAAGTATTAAATGACAAATCTTTCACTTATATTTAGGAAAGCACTTAGTAGGGGCATACTCACAGGTGTTAGAAGACATCGTATGTAGTTGGTTTGTGCATTAATGAATAAATTAGCTGATGGACTCATGCAATACCTTTAGATAAGTTAGTTCCAGGGCATCTTCTTACCAACACTGTTCCTTATCAATAGCAGTACCAGAGTGACGTCTAGATGTTGTTAAGAGAAATTAATAAATATCGTCTTAGAGCCGATAAACCTCTATTGCAGAACTGCACCAACATCTTCAATAGCTCCATCATGGTAACCTGACAAAGGATGTAACCAAATATGCACTATCCGAAACACAGTTGAGAACTGGATGGCACCTCCCAGAAATACATTCTGGAAAACATACTGCATTAGGTATCTTTTGAACTACATGCGTGAAAAGAGAGCTGTTATTCCATGCTAGATGGTAGAGAACACAGTCCTTTCATTGATCAATGACTACACTTTGTAGTACACATTAACGTACACATAATCAATTCTAAGATCCTCCTGTATTCAAAGAATACAGAGACTATTCACATAGCCAAGGCTTTTCTTAGCAAAGTGCCTACATGTGATGCTACTGCCACCCTTGCCTACCTACTTCTATCTGAACAGGTCCTTCCTCCTGGCCTTGCTCTCTTCTGCTCACCCTATACTATCTGGAAGGATTCCCATGCCCCACAATTCTTCTTTGGAAAGGCACTTTGAGGATCAGGGATCTCACCTCACACTATATACTGTGGCTTCTAGTTCACCTCTGAACTCCAACAATGACAACTTCTCATCCTATCTTGTAGCATTCTGTGTCTCAAGGCTATGAAGACTTATTTTGATATCTAATCAAGTTGCCCTCTAAAACAGATTCTTATCTTTCTAAGTTAATCAAAAGCTCTCTAAAATCCAAGACTTTTTATCTGCCACAAGCCCAAAACAATACTGCATACCAGTAAATTATGAATAGATTTTAAATGTGTACTTTGGAGATTATGAAATAGAAAGGCTTAGCTTTCCAAACCCTCAACATTTATTTAATGGGATCTTAAAAAATCATCATTTTAGAGGGCAATTGTGATTTTAAAAGTGGGACTATTTAGAGAACAGGAACATCATTTTTCATAATACCTAGCAGTGTCCATCTGTAGGTGAGTATGAATTCAAAGGGTGATTTGAGGTGAAGTCTTTAAATTTTGGGGAGGGGGTATTTATCCAGGAAGCTGTATAGGACAGTTGTACAAGTCCATAGACAAAAGAATGATGTTGAAGAGTGTAGATATAGTGTTTATTCATATTGTATCCCAAAGAAAATGTCACACTGTCCTCTACCCCTAGATTGTTTAAGAGTTGTATCAGAAGCATCTCAGTGCTGATTGGTTGTTTCTAAGAGCTGATGGTCAATATATAGGGCAGGAATTAAAAGACAAGACACCCAGGAAGAGAAAGGAACTGTGGAAAGAAGAAAGAGGAGGCCTTTTCTCTAGAGACATGGGAGAAGATAGGCATGACTATGGCCTGAAAGGTATAAGCTTCTGGGGCTAGGTGGTCAACTTAGATGGGCTAGTTGAGAGTCTGCCTAGCTAAGGCCTAAGCTTTTAGATATTAAAGGGTCTTGGTGTCTTTATTTTTATGGCTGGCAGGTCACCAGGCTCTTATAACAATCAGCGTATCAACATGGGGCATAAGATCCAAGGTTAGGGCCCTAGACAAGCTCTGGACACAGGCAGGCAGATTTATGAGCACTCTATGGTCATAGTGAGTAGAAGCATGGCCTTGGGGCTATCTGCAGTGGCCAGAGCCAGGAGTGGATTGTCTGGGCAGCAGAAACAGAGACACGGAGCTTGTAGTAAGGACTTCCAATGAGTGTGAAGCCAGACCACTAAGAAGCAGAGGAAGTGGCACAGCAGATGGCAGACTGAGAGAAGCACTTGTCTTGTGGATTGGAGCATGCCACTATTGCCACATGCCATCATGAGGAGTCCTTGCCACTGCCTGGGCCGAGCCCCTTCCCAGAGCTGCAACATAACTGGAAAGCTGACATGGAACCAGTAATGTATGCTTGAAATTGGCAATCCCCAGAGAAAAGAATTTAGTGAAAATTAAATGCAGAAAAAGATATAAAGTTAGAAAGCCATAAAAAAAGAATGTGCATAGGAAGTAGTATCCAAAGGAAGAAGAAAGAGAAATACACAGAAATGTTTTGAACTGTGCATAAATGCTAAAGAAAGTAAAGAAACTGAACATAGTCATAGAAAGGAAACACTGAGTTTGAATATAAAAAGTAAGGTCTCTGAAGAAAGGAGAGAGAAAGAGTAATAAGTAAGAGTGTTCTGTAGGTGTTCATAATAAAGTCTCCAAAGGAAGGAGAGAAAAAGAGAAGTAAGTAAAGATGCTTTGTAAATGTGCATAAAAGGTTAAGTCTCTGAAGGAGAGAGAGAGAGAGAGTTAACAAAATTAAAAAGAAAATATTTTCCATGTGAAAAAATGGAAAACATTATAGCAAAAAGTTTTGTTTTAGTTGTTGTCACTGTAACTCTAGTTACAAAATACTCAGTAATGATCACAGTTTTCTGTGCCCACTCTGAGAAAGTTCAGAATAAAGCAGACTTAGATAAGGAGAGGACTGAGAGGTATAATGCTAAATTAGAGGATTCTTCAAATCAAAATAAAGAATTTCAGAAGAATCCAATGGAAAGCCTACAGTGCCATCTTATGACACAACTGCAGAATGGCAATCTAAGCACATTAGAAAACCCATAATGATTTTTTCAGTTACAGTAAAATAGCTCCATATAAGAGAAATCCACAAGGTTATGAAGAATTTGGATGGAAGCCCATAGAGATGCTAGATATGAAAAATATTTAAAGAAGCAATTATAGCTTGTGGTATGCATTCATCTTATGGGAGACAGACACTTAATAACTGGGCCATAAATAATTATATGATTGCAAAAGATTGGAAAGATCTGATGTCAAGTATCTTAGAACATGGACCTCAGCTACAATGGATAATGTGGTGGGAAGGTAAAGCTTCAGCTATGGAGTACTGTAATCAGACAGGAGGCATTGGTATTGATATTGAAAGGTGAAGGTCAGCATGTAGAATTAAGAGTACAGATTATGTTTAATGAAGCCACCTTAGAGCAGTGTTGTACAGTAGCATTGTATGCTTGGGACCAGGTTGAACAAAAGGGAAAACTATTGGAATCATTTACAAAGATAACCCAAGGTTCAGACTTAAGCTGACATCTTACAAAAATCAATTTCAGCTCTAAATAAAACAATGTCATATCCAGATGCTAGAGACATTTTAATTGAATCTTTAGCATTTGAGACTTCTAATACTGAATACAAAAAGCCTATCAGACCTTAACAGGCCAGATCCTCACCGATTTGTGAATGGGTTAAAATTGCCGTGGATATTGGATCTAATGCTTACAATTCACCTGTGATTGGACAGGCAATTGCAAAGGGTATGAGAGATCAGAATGTCCAATGCTTTGAATGTGGAAAACCAGGTCACTGCCTGGAGGATTGTAGACAAATAGTTCATAAGGATAATAATTTAGGAGAAAGCTTCCTAGGATAGGGAAAAGATGTGGAAAAGGCAGACACAGGACTTATGAATGTAGATCACCCAGAGATACTCAGGAAAGCTCCCTACAACTGTAAAACAGCCTATGACTTGCTCCAGCCCCCGCAAGTAACATGAGCCATTCATGCCCTGTCAGCCAGAGAGAGACTGTTTTAGACAGCAATTAGGAAAATCAAAGCCTGATATGACAGACAATGCTCTTCTAAGCTCAACTAAACCATTTAGCAGAGATAGTGCAGTTCCAATAGATAAAACAAGGAGTTCTGAAAATACCAGAAAACAGATATTTTTGGAAAGCTGCTATAAATGATAAGAGACCAAAGTTAAAATTACAGTTAGATGGAGTTGAGATTGAAGGTTTAGTGGATACCGAAGCAGATGTAACAATAATGTCACAGGATTCTTAGAATTCCAACTTTGCCACTTCAAATGGTATCTACATATATCCCAGGAATTGAGACATTATCTCAAGTAAAACAAAGTCTAAAGTGGATCAAATGTATAAAGCCAGGAGGTTAGGAAGAATAAGGCCATAAGTATCATATATAACCATGAATTTACTATTGCAGTTAAGGGAAACAAGGATTACCATTTTTCCAACTTCAGAGGGACAACCATAAAACAGAAGACGTTATTGATAAAGGTATTAAAACATGTTATCAAAGACAGTTCAGGCTGCTCATGAACAAGGCACAGCAGAGACTGGCTCTCCAAATTTATGAGGAAGGCCACTGCTGATAGAGTACCAACTTCCCTACCATTAAAATAGTAACTGGTAAGCATGTTTGGGTAGATCAATGGTCTTTAGGTGAGGAAATGTTACAGGCACTGCAGCAGCTGGTCTGGGAGCAGCTGGATGCTCGATATATTGAGGAGTCTACCAGTCCTGGGAATTATCCTGTATTTGTCATCTTAAAAAATTGTAGGAAATGGAGGTTGTTAACAGATCTCAGGGCAATTGGTAAATTACACTAATTATAATATTTATATATTTATATAAATATTTAATATTTTAATTTTTAATGTGATTATATTTCTTTAATACATTTCTTCTTTAAGAATTTCATACTTGCATACGATGAAATTTGATATCTCAGCCCTGTCTCCCCCTCCAAATCTCTCAGTACCCCCCCATAGCATGTATAAGTTGCTATTGTTATTTTGTTCTATAGTTACTGTATTTTTCAGACTATAAGATGCACCTGACCATAAGACACACCCAGTTTTTAAAGCAGTAAAACAAGAAAAACAGTAAAAATAGCAATTTGACTATAAGGTGCACCCTAATTTCTGCCCTTCCCCCAAATTAGAGGGGGGTGCATCGTATGGTCCGAAAAATACTGTATATTGTCAAATCACAGTGGTCAGAATGCTGAGAGTAAGAGACAAGTGCTGACACAGCTATATAAATGCCAGCAATCCCCCGCCAAGGCTCGGAAAACATTGCTGAAGAAGATGTGGAAAGAATATAAGAACTGGAAGATGGGAGAACTAAAATGCTGCCTTCTGGACAAAACATGGCTAGCACACACATGCATTCAGAGAAGCTGAGGTTACCAGCACAAAACCCACAGCAGACCGAACTAACCTAAAATCCCTGAGTAGGTCATTTATAGGCAACACCTATTACTGAGGTGATTATTGCAGTTAACAGCTGCTAAGGGACGAAAAAAAAAAACCATTCCTCAGTATGTATTTATGACATTTCACAACTGCCAATAGTTATTCATTTTATGGTCAATATAGGAATCCACTTCTACTTCTTTAGAATAAGTTTAATATACAGCAAATATTCAATAGTGATTGAGTCTAGTCAGATATTAAATGATGAATTCTGAATTTCCCATTTTAAAGCTAAATGCCCACTCACCACTCATGAGAACAGCATTATCTAAGTGGAAGCACTAAGTTATTAAATATGAAGATCGTTTGGACAAAAAAATGAAAGAATGGTGAAGAAACATAGAGAAGATACTATGTCCTACAGCATATAAATTACACATTAATGTTGTGAAAAAAAAATGTATTCAGCTCACTACTAAATATAGGTACAAGCAGGGTATAAAAACATTTCCAAAGTTAGGAAATAACATGTCCTTGTCTGTTTGTTCTTTGTCTTCTTTGCAACTAGGAGTAATCAAAACTTGTAATATCAGCTCTCCCATCCTCCTGGCTATTAGTGAAGCTAGCTCCTTTGCATCGCCAGTAGCACGAACATTCCTAAAGGTAACTGTATTTTTACTAGGAGGAAGAATGCTTAGCAAATAACATCTTGCATTCGGGAAAAACAAAACCATCGAGAATGCCAAATCGCTGAATAGCTGATGTAGAGTATTAGAAGCCAAAAATATGCTGGAAAAATTGTCTCTGTGCCCAGTGCTACATTTAAGCAAAAGAATCATCGCTTCTACTTTGAAGAAAAAGCTTCTAAATCAGCAAACCAAAGAAAGTCAGCTGACCCTTTCTCTGAAGCATTTGGCTAACAACACATTTAGTAATATTTTGAACACAAACAGTGCCACTCTTCCAAGGTGCCCAAAATATTTTGCCAACATCCAATCAGCTTCAGCATGAGTGAACAAATAGAAACTTGGTGATGTTTCACAGGGACGATGTCCACTGCTCACAGAAATCAAATGGGAAACAAGCCAGGGCCAGAGTCCCCTTCAACAACCCCTACCCCATGCTGTCCTCTATGGGTACCTATTTCCAGAGTCTACACTAAAATAGAAACTGCTTTTCTTATGTGAGACTTTTCTTGAAAGGTAAAAGAGCAAGCCTAGGCATCTCTGGCTGCCACTGGGGAAGAAATCGATTCAAAGGTGAGCTTGAGGACGTTTCCTACTGCAGAAGACTACAGCTGGCTTTAAAGATAACAATTACTATTCATAATTGTGGACTTTGTGAACAACTCATGCTTTCAGAGATGCCCACAATTCCTCAGAAATTTCTAAGACTCAGAAGAAGTGATTGGCAGGCTCTTTTCAATTATAAGGTTAAAGGAGCACTTCAAATTTTCATTTAAGGAAAAAAAAAATCATTTAAGGACTATCTATGTAGTTCATTTGATAAAGTGGTGATGGCCTTCCATGCATGAAGCTCCAGGTTCAGTCTCCATCACTTCATAATTCTACTGTCAATCCAGCACTCAAGAGGTGGAGGCATGAATATTGAAGTCCAACATCGTCCTTGGTGACATAGCAAGTTCAAGTCTGTCATGGGCTACACTAGACCCTATCTCAAAGGAAAAACCATTCAAAATCAAATACCTACCCACACCTAGCATCTTCATGAAGCCACTGAGGACAGTGACTATACCACACACATTCCTTCACCTTAAAACACCTCACAGGTCCTTGTTCCTGGTGTCACCTGAATACTCTCTTTTGATAATATAGGAGCTCACTGTAGCTCATTCTCTATTGTATATGAGACACTGTACTCTTTCTTGGTTCCCCAAAAGATGACCAAATATATATATATATATATATATATATATATATATATACATACATACACACACATATATATATGTATATATACATATATATATACATATACATATACGTATATATATACATATATATATGGTTTGTCTGAATCATATCACCTCAAAATCCACTTGGAGTCCATAAACTCAAAACTACCTAAGTAATTTGTCTGACTTAAAGAATATTAATTCCTTGTGATTCCGTGTTAGTTTACTAATGTTTCCGTCCCGGTACACCTGTTCTACATATTACAATATCCTCCACACATTTTTATATTTGTATTTAGTGGTTATTGTCTTAATATTCTTACAATATTTTAATTCTTGAGCATTTGATGTGTGGCTTCAAAGTGACAAAACCTTGTTTCTGCAGTTTTACTATCTATAAAGTAAGTTGAATTAATGAGTGTTAATAGCTCATACTTGAATTACAGAGGAGCCTTAAATTAACCAGGTGTAGATGGCTCCAATTTCAGATTACCTGACCTCAGGTTATAACTGTCATAAAAAGCATTAAAAGGTTAGTTTCATTCTAACATAATGAGTAACTAAACTCCATCTCATCAAAGTTAACCCTCTTCTCACAGAACAAGAACTATCCCAACCCCATTTCTAACACCATAACAACACTCTATTACTTGAACTTAGTATAGTGTCTTTTGCTGTTTCTCTACTATACATTCACAGTGTTTAAGACCCACCTATTTCTGGGTCCCTCCTCCCCTCTCTCCCTCATTCCATCCCTCTTGACTCTGAACCCTCAAAGGCAAATACTAAGTGTTGCGTTATTTTTGAAGCACTGTCTCATGTAGCCAAGACTGGTATTGACCTTGCTATGCAGTTGATCTTGAACTTTGGAACCTCCTGACTGTCTCTCAGTGTCACCACACCCTGTCCATGTGGTTGGGACTCAGACTTCTGCACACTGGCAGGGAACTGCCCATGCTAAGCGGCACTCCCAGCCCTCTGTGTTCTTTTCTCTAAAAGCCTATGGCCACGTCTGGAACATCCTGAAAGCTCAGAAGATCAGTGCAGACATTAGTCACATTACCACTGTGAGTAAACAGTTGAATGAATAACACATTTAACAGCATATACACAGAATACTTGGAATTTCTGTATGTTTTTTCAATACTTGTCTTTTTTTAGTTACAGCCCAAACCTCCAGAATATGTAAGAAATACAATTCACAATGTAGGAGGAGCAAACTTTGATGTGTTGAGAACAAGAGCTTAGAAAGGTTCTTAGCTCCTTCTTGGAACCAATTCTATAAAGTCTATAAGATCTTTAAGATCTATTAAAAATGAAGTAGAGAGTAGGCCATGGGCTGAAATTGTGTCCTCAAGATTCAAAGGCTGAAGCTTCCTCATCCATTATATACATGTTAAAATTATGTGAGATGAGGAGTCTGAGACCCACACTTCTGCCATCAAGAAGCCACCTCCATGCCACCAACCTTTCCTTGCCATAAGCTGAAATAAGCCCTCCCTCTGAAAAGAACCACATGTTGAAATCTAAATCCCAAGATTTTAAAATTATAAGCATATCTGGACATGGTGTATTTCCAAAGAGATGACAACAGCAGTAAGCTAGAAGGTGGGAGTTAGTCTCCTCCCAGGAAGACAAAATTGGTACCCAGAGACAAGGTAAAAGAAAACCAAGGCACAGTTACATGCCCAATAAACTGACAAGGCTCAGAAGAAATCAGCCTCACTGGTGTGTGATCTCTGTTCAGCCTCAAGTCTATGAGTGCATTTCTCTTATGCAAGCCACCAAGTCCCTGATTCTTTATTCTAGTGACCCTAGAAATGGCACGGTAATTACAGGCTGCCCCCGAACACACTGACTGGGCCTGTGGGATTTCATTCAAGAAAGATAGGACGCTAACTACCGCAATGGCCTCCTTCGTGCCTGAATGATGTGCTAGACCCTTCACAAGAAGCACCCTTTAAGCAATTCCAAATGACCCTGCTTCATTATTAACCCAGTTACAAAAGGTAGCGAGCCCTGGGTTATAGTTGGGTATCTAGCTGATTTCTTTCAGACTCAGAGCTTCATTTAAAATATGCCTACAAGGCTTCAGGGTTTATGTTCTTTGTCCTGTGTTGGATCCCTCGGGCTAGTGTGTCTGAAAGAAGTTTCTCTGTCTATAAGCAGGAAACTGCACCCGTGCACATGGCAGAGGTTAAAAGAGTACAAAGAAGGGGAGAAAGAAGAGAGGAGGAGAAGAGAGGGAGAGAAGAGAAGGGAAGGAGAGAGATGGGAGAAGTGGGAGGGGAAGGAAGAGGAAAGAAGAATCAAGAATCTAAAAGTTACCTTACACAACAGTAGAGTTAGAATAAAGCAAAATAATACCAGCCCTGCCAAGTTCAGGATCTAGCAGCAGTTTTCTTCACAGAAAGAGAAGTCCACCACCTGACTAGAGACGATGACTAGAAAAGCTCTGAAGCATCATTGTTCAGCTGAAATCCTGCTATAATGCCAGGGCAAAGGCAGTGGAGGAGTCACTGTTCAGCCTGAGCTCGGGTTCCTTACATTGCTTCTCGGATAACAGTCCCCGAGGCTTGCACTCATGGGTGTCTGCAGCTCTAGGGATTGAACACGGGCCCTTGTTTAGTGGCTCTCTTGGTTACATGCTCAGCCTTGTGATGGTTTTTACTGAAATGTTTGTCCAGGTGGATAGGCGATGGTCGATCTCATGTGTCACCTTGTTGCAGAAGAAAAAAAGCATATGAGTCTTTAGGCTGAATCAGGAAGGCTGACCCCACCCCTGTGAGTGGCTCACCTAATCTGCCAAGGGCCTGAACAGGGGAAAAAAAGGCATTAAAAATGCACATTTGCTCTCTACCTTATCCCTTATCCATCTCTTCACATCCTGAGTTCTGGAATATATATAGAATATATATACACACACACACACACACACACACACACACACACACACACACACACACACACAATACATACATACACATACTTTGATGGTAGCCTAACAGACTAATACAGCAAGGTATGGGTCTCACCGCCATTGTCCTGTTTCCAACATTGCAAACTATTGGCAACTTTTCCTTGTTCTGCTGGGCAGTGGCAGTGAGCCACAGCTCCCAGGCAGCAAAATCGAAGGACAGAAAAGTAACTGACTCTCTACTGTAGTGTGCCCTGCAGTGAGCTAGCATGCACTGTAGGTAAGGTGTAAATCCTGCGTTTGTGACTCCCGATGTTTTTTAATTTGTTAAGAATTTGTCAGGCTGCAGCCCTGTGCTAAACTAAAGGGAATTTCATTTCGTTGTGTATTTATCTCCATGTGTTCCCTGTCACTTTTTTCCTTCTGATCAACCAATTTCCATTTCCATATAATCTTAATGGTTACAAATGTTAAACATCCTTAAAGTTATGTTGAATCAAGTCCCATAAATTGCAAAAATCAAATTTGGATTCATCTGGGCAGTTTAAACACTTCCCTATTGCTCTTCCTTACATTGCACTGGAATCCCTATGTGGGCTTCCTTTTTCAGACCATTTCTTTTAACATAAATTCCAGAGACATAGGATTGCTAAGCCACCTAGGGAGAGAGAGTCTTGTGCATCTTTAATGGTTGCACTTTGCTATGCAAAACATTGTATCAACATACTCGCCCATTAGATGACAAGGGTGAAAACAAATTCAAGTATACTTGCAACATTGAATTTTATTACATAGATATGTATTTGTAATTGATTTTAAACACACTCTAAATTCTGACTCTTTGGCTACTAGTATGGAAGAAGTTTTCTTGTACTATCCTCTACACTGTCTCCTGAGGATGAGTGCCTTATTAGTCTATCAGTTCTGCTTCCCATAAGTTATTTATTTTCCTTTACATTTTTGAGACAGAGGTTAACTCTGTAGCCCAAGCTGGTGCCCAACTGACAGCAATCATCTGGCCTTAGCCTCTTGAGTAGCATGTGTGCACCACCACAGGCAGCTTTTCTTTATATATACTTTTTTAGAAACCCCTTTTAGGTTTATTGTTGGATGGTATAAGTTACACTTGCACTGCTGTGCGGTATTACCACTAGTCATTGTCAGAACTTCTTCATCATCCTCAGCTGAAGCTCCTTATTGCATATTAAGCTGTAATTCACCCTACCTCCTCACTCCAGCCTCCAGCATCACTATTCCATGTGTATCATGTTAACTTGACCTACATTAGGCACAAGTATGCGAGGAGTCGCATTGTTTGCCGTTTTGCAAATGGTTTATTCAACTTTGTACTATGCCTTTGAAGTTCAACATTGTTGTAGCTTGTGTGAGAATTTACTTTTTTTTTTTATTAATTTATTCTTGTTACATCTCAATGTTTATCCCATCCCTTGTATCCTCCCATTCTTCCCCCCCCCCCATTTTCCCATTATTCCCCTCCCCTATGACTGTTCCTGTGGGGGATTACGTCCCCCTATATATTCTCATAGGGTATCAAGTCTCTTCTTGGCTACTTGCTGTCCTTCCTCTGAGAATTTACTTTTTAAGGTTAAAATTAACCTCTCTTGTGGACACATCATATTTTATTAATCCGTTCATTGATAATACTTTTTAGTGTTGAAATTATAACATAATCACATCATTTCCTCCTCTTCCTTTTCCTCCCTCCAGCCCTTCGCATGCACCACCTTGCCTTGCTCTCTCTCAGATTTATGGGCTCTTCTTCATTGTTGTTACATATATACATACATGTATACGTATCAATATGGGTGCTTCAACGAGACTTGAACAACAATACCAGTAGGCATGCTACCTCAATACAAAACAAAGAATTATGGGTGACTGAGGGCAGGAGACATGGTCCTCCCCAAGGAAGAGCCCATCCCCAGTAGTTGTCCAATAGCAATTAGTCAGCCCTGAACTTAAAGGATTTTTACCAGGCTGTAAATAAAGAAAGTGAAGCACTGATAATATCTAAAGAATTTAGTTCTGAGTGAGGAGGGACTGAAGATCTGGGACAACAAAAGTAGTTAATGCCACTCAGTTACTGAAGAGTTCTGTCTACTTGGGTTTCAGAGTGATTGTAGTAGCTAAGTTTAAAGAACACAGGGAAAAAATAGAGAGCCATCTGCTGAGGAGAACTTTCTTTGTTTTGATCTTCTGCTTTCTTTGGGTGAGTGGTTTAGGGGATTAATGCAACCACCTGAACATGCTGTTTTGCAACAAGCTGCTTTTCTTCTCAAGTCCTTGACCTAGATAATGAAAGATATGATTTCCAAATTCTGTGGAGCCTGAGGTGGGAGGGGAGAGGAGACAGCTATGGCAGCTCAGACTGATTTCTGTGCTGGCCTATAGCTGAAACCGTAAGAAAGACAGAGCTTCACTTCACAACACCCCCCTGTTCACAGACCTCAGAAGCATCACCGTGTGGGAAGGGACCTTGAGATGTCATTCGCCACCTCAGCCTACACGTTCTGAAGCCAAACTCAAAACAGAACAAAGGGCCTTCTTTATTTGCCAATGTGTTTATAACAATCTTAGAAATGCTATAAAGATCGCTTGAATCTGTATAAAAAACAGTCATATCACTTGTTCTCACAGGACACCTGAGTGATGGCAGTTCCTCTCAGGGCATCAATTGGCCTGTGTGCTGTCTCCACCTTGTGGCACGTTTGTAGCCTCTTCGTCCTCCTGTGATTCAGTTGATTAGAGTTGTTATGAACACCTCTGTTGGCCAGCCCACAAGGCGTTCAAATACCACACATCCAAGGTGGAAGCCATCTTTCATTCTAATAGTTCTCCAACTCTGATTTCTAGCCATGCACACCAAACCATGCCTTTCTCAAACCAGCAGCCAGACAGCCCTCAGCGACCCCTCTCTGTGTCCTTGTTTGGTCACTGAATAGCATCAGTCTTTCGAGGAAAGAATCAAAAGCTCTCACGTCTATGCTCTCCTCTCATCCGTAATGTGGTGCCTTCCTAAAACCTCCTGTATTGCCTCCCAGTATTGATCACCATCCATCGCCCTGTACACCCATCCCATGCTCCTCTTCACCTTTGTACACACCTGCCCTCATGAAATGTGCTCACTAGTGTCATCACTGTCCAAAATTCTTTGAAACTGGGCATAGTAGAAAAGGCCCTGCACCAACTTCTCTAACCTGCTTTCTTCTGTGGTTTCAATGTCTCTCTAGCCCTGCAATTGATAACTTTCCATTTCCTTGACAATGTAACATTGCAAGAGACAGACAGTCCCTGTACCAGGGTCTCCCTCCGTACCTTCTCTGCTGGCCAACATCCTTTATTACCTCAAATTCTAGTGACTTTCCCTGAATATTTTCCTGGCCTTCATCTCTTGGACCTCAAACCTCCCTTTCTTACTCTCAGAGCGTCACTAATATATGCTTTCAAGTTATTCCTGTCTCCCAAGTGAACTGGAATTACACTGAGACCAGACATTGTTGCTTTGTTACCAGTGGTCAGTACAATGGGTGGCCTAAGAAATAGTTCATAAGTGGGTGAATGAATCCAGATAACTGTCAATCTTCTGACATCTCATTTGGGGGTTGGATATTTGGTTATGCAGGTCACAAAACTGGAAAACAACACTGGGACAAATTCATTGGCATGGATCTCTCCCACAATTCCCTGCCTCCCTAGAGACCAAAAGTACAGAGGTCAAATCACAACCTTCCCACAGACCCCAGGCCTGGGAGCTGTGGAGACCATCTGAGACTGAGGAAACCAGAAGTAGAAAAAGAAACCCATGTCAGGAGAGTGTATTATACAAGGTGCTTCAGCAGGAACATAAAAAGGACTCCATTGGTGTCAAGGAGGCCGGCTCACCCTGTCCACATCATGAGCGGAGCATGAACAGTGGCTGGGCCAATGATCTGCAAGGTGAACAAAAATATCTTGCCATATTCTCAACCTGTCCCCAAATAGAAGCACATGGGATGGGGATGAAGTGTAAGCCTGCAATGGGGGAAGGCTTCATGCAAAAACAATTACATCTCAGGATACCTGAAAAAAAATTTGGTAGACATAACTAAATAGTTATGGCATCATATTCTGGCATCATTAATGGTGAATAGGCAAAGTAGATGTTGTTGGATAAAAAGCATGGGTGTGGATACTTTGAGGATTTGAGAGTCTTCAACTGAGTGGCAATAATAAGAGAGACAGAGGAGAGGAAAGAAGGAACAGGAAAGGGAGGGTGGGGAGAGACGGTAAAGGAAGTGAGAGACAAGAAAAGGAAATGGGAAGGGAAGGGGAGCAGAGAAGGAAGTGACGAGAATAAAAATAAGGGAAAGGAAAGGTGGAACGGAAGGGGACTATACTCAGATCGTCCCTCATACCGGATGCAAAGCTCTCCTATATAAGATAAAATTATGTTAGTCATCTTACACACTGGCACGTGATATCTCACACACTGTACAACTGTGTTTTTATGTATCCATATAAATTTCTTTGTTCCATTAATTAATCTGTGTGTTTATTCTACATTATGTCCCAATTGGAGCTTCTCCTCTCTCCTCTCCTTCCAGCCCCGGCCTCACCTCTCTTTCCCCTACACCTCCCCTCAAAGAAGGGGACCCCTCCAATGGATATCAACCAATCTTGTCATATCAAGTTGCAGTAGGGCTAGGTGCATCTTCTACTGAGGCTAGACAAAGCAGCCCAACTAGGGGGAATGGATTCCAAGGTAGGCAACAAAGTCAGAGACATCCCTTGTTCCTGCTCTTAGGGATCTCACAAGAGGATCAAGCTGTGTATCTGTTACATATGGGTAGAGGGCCTAGGTTCATCCCATGCATGCTCTTTAGTGGGTGGTTCAATCTCTGTGGACCCCTATGGGCCTAGGTTAGTCAATTTTGTATCCTTGACTTCGCTGGCTCCTTCAATCTTTCCTTCCCCTCTTCCACAATGTTCCCTGAGCCCCGCCTAATCTTTGGCTATGAGTCTCTACATCTTTTTCTATCATCTGCTGGGTGAATCCTCTCAGATTAGAGTTATACTAGTCTCCTTCCTGCAAATATGGCAGAAATAGTGTCAGGCGTGGGCTCTCTCTCATGGTATGGGTCTCAGGCTGGGCCATCCATTGGTTGTTCATTCCCTCGATTTCTACCCCTTTTTATCCCTGCACATTTTATATGCAGGAAAAATTGTGGGTTGAAGGTTTTATGGATGGCTTGGGGTGTCCTCATCCCTCCATTGGAAGTCATGCCTGCTTACAGGAGGTGGCCTTTTCAGGTTCCATATACCCTATGCTAGGAGTTTTAGCTAGGGTCACCCTCCAGATTCCTGGGAATTTCTGTTATCTTAGCTTTCTAGCTCCTCCCTCTCACTAATTCCAGTTCTCTCTCCTAGTTTTCATTCTTTCCATCATCTCCACACTTGATCCCTCCTATTCTCCTCTCCATCCCCTATTCTACCCAGGTTCCTCCCTTTATCTTCTCCAATGTCTATTTTATTTCCCTTTCTCAATGAGATTCAAGCATCCTCCCTTGGACCCACCTTATTACTCAGCTTCTTTGGGTCTGTGGATTGTAACATGGTTATCCTGTGCCTTATGGCTAATATACACTTATAAGTGAGTACATAGCATGTTTGTCTTTTCTGAGTCTGGGTTACCTCATTCAGGATAATCTTTTCTAGTTCCATCCATTTTCTTGCAAATTTCATGGTGTCTTTCTGAATATTATGAATAAAGCTTCTATGAACATAGTTGAGCAAATGTCCTTGTGGTATGGTGAAGCATCTTTTGGGTATATGCCCAGGAGTTGTACAGCTGAGTCTTGAGGTAGTACTATGCCCAATTTTCTGAGAAAGCACCAGACTGATTTCCAAAGTAATTGCAGAAGTTTGCATTCCCACCAGCAATGAGGAGTGTTCCTTTTTCTCCACATCCTTGCCAGCATGAGATGTCACTTGAGGTTTTGATCTTAGCCATTCCAATGGGTGTAAAATTAAATCTCAGAGTCATTTTGCTTTGCATTTGCCTGATGACTAAGGATGTTGATCATTTTTAAGTGCTTTGCAGCCATTACAGATTGTTGAGAATTCCCTGCTTAGTTCTATACTCCATTTTTAAAATTGGGTTATTTGGTTTGTTGGTGTCTAATTTCTTGAGTTCTTTATACATTTTGGATATCAGCTCTCTGTCAGATCTAGGGTTAGTGAAGACATTTTTTTATTCTGTAGGATGCCATTTTGTCCTTTTGACTGTGCCCTTTGCCTTACAGGAGGGTTTCAGTTTCATGAGGTGCCATTTATTAATTGTTGATCTTAGAGCCTGAGTTGTTAGTGTTCTGTTCAGGAAATTATCTCCTGTGCCAATGCATTTAAGGCCGTTCCTCACTTTCTCATCTTTCAAATTTAGTGTATCTGGTTTTATTTTGAGGTCTTTGGTCCACTTGGATTTGAGTTTTGTGCAGGGTGATAAATATGGCTCTATTTGCATTCTTCTACATGCAGACTTCCAGTTAGACCAGCACCATTTGTTGAAGATGTTATCTTTTGTCCATTGTATGATCTTGGCTTCTTTGTCAAAAATCAAGTGTCCATAGGAGTCTGGGTTACTTTACGGGTCTTCAATTTAGTTCCACTGATCAACCAGCCTATTTTTATGGCAGTGCCATGCCTTTTTTATTGCTTTGTTCTATAGCACAGCTTGAGATCAGGGATGGAGATATTTCCAGAAGTTCTTTTATTGTACAAAATTGTTTTAGCTGTCCTGGATGTTTTGTTTTTCTATATGAAGTTGAGAATTGTTCTTTTAAGGTCTGTAAAGAATTGCACTGAATCTGTAGATTGCTTTTGGTAAGACGGCCATTTTTACTATGTTAATCCTACTAATCTATGACCATAAGAGATTTTTCCATTTTCTGATATTTTCTTCAGTTTCTTTCTTCAGAGACTTGAAGTTTTCATCATGTAGGTCTTTTGTTTGCTTGGTTAGCGTTACATGAAGATATTTAATATTACTGTGGTTTTTTTGAAGGGTGTTGTTTCTCTAATTTTTTTCTCAGCTTGTTGATCATTTGTATAAAGGAAGGCTACTGATTTTTTAAGTTAATTTTGTATCCAGGCACTTTGCTGAAGGTGTTTATCAGCCATAGAAGCTCACTGGGAAAATTTTTGGGTCACTTATGTATACTATCATATCATTTGAAAATAGAGATACTTTGACTTCTTCCTTTCCAATTTGTATCCCTTTGGTCTCCTTTAGTTGTCTCATTTCTCTAGCTAAAACTTCAATTTTTATCCCCAGCAGGCAGGGGACTGGGTGAGAGGGCGCTCTCACTTGGTTGTCCCTGGTTCTAGGAGGCTTTCAGGAATGCAAGCAGAACTGTGGGCTAGAAGATGGAGTACACAACAGACAATGTTCTGCTCACTGCTGCTGAGTTTGTCCTGGCAGGGATGGGGAGGAGAAACCCATCTAAACTCTTAGTACAAATTCATCTAAGGACCCTGGCCGGCTTGATCTTGTGAAGGTCTTGTGCACATGGCCACATCTTCTGCGGATTCACTAGTACAGCTGCCCAACATATCCAGAAGACATATTAACAATGATGTGTGGAAAGGTGAATCCTCATGTACTGTTGGTAAGAGTGCAAACTGGTGCATCCACTATAGAAATCAGCATGGAGTTTCCTCACAAAACAAGAAAAAGATCTGCCACATGACACAGTTATACAACTCACAGGCATAAACCCAAAAGACTCTACTTACTACTACAGATATGCTGACTTTCTATTCACAATAACTAGAATGTAAAACCAATGTAGATGACCATCAACTAATGATGTTGTGTATATGTGCAACAGAATTTTATTGAGATGTGAAGAAAAATGAAAGTTTCAGGTGTGAAGATGTAAAACACACATCTTGAAGTCACCTAGACTGAGAAGAATAATGGTGGCATATTCTCACTCACATGGACCCTAGCATTGCATATTTCGATTTATGCGTTTAGATTGGAGTACTTATAGAACTCAGGTAACTATAAAGGCGCCTTTGGTATAGAGGGAAAGGAAGTTATTAAAGGAAGGGAGATAATTAATCTAAAGGCAGGGTCTCTCCAAAACCCAGGAGCTCACCAATTGGTGGGTTCCAGGGGTCCACCTGTCGTTCCCAGTACTGTTATTATAGATGACATCATATCTGGCTCTTAGGTAGTACTGGGGACTCAGGTCCTCGTGGTTGTATAACAAGCCCTACCACAGCTTTTGGATCACTTTTAATCCCACCTAGGTGAAAGTGTCTATTTCTAATCTACATCCTTATCCCATTCGGCCCTTGGTTTTGCTAAGCCACTTTCAAATCATTTACAGCATGCCAAGTTGTGTCCCAGCTCCCTGAAATAGCAGCTCATTCAATGCTCATGCTGTGCTGTGGGACAGTTTAACTCTTATCCCATGTATTGCTGAGAAAGAAAAGCCTGAGCATCCAGATCCGCAGCATTTTGCACTCAAGAACAATTTCCTTGGCTGAAGAAAGTACATGGTCTGCGTCCTCATGGAGAGAGTGAACGAAGTACACAGATACAGGGTTCCACGTCATATGCCACAACTACAGCAAGTGACATTGTGGATTTCCAATTTGATGAACAGAAATATGTATCTGTTGTTAAATAAGGCAAATTTGGCAGAGGACCCTATCAAAATCAAAGGGTTTATACTCATTTCAAGAGGGATGAGACTGAAGTTCCCTTTACTTATGCTCTACTTACGCTCTACCCTGTCCCTTGAGAACTCATTTGGTTAAAAAAAAACAAAAACAAAAACAAAAAACAACAACAACAAAAAAAAGCTATTGCTCTGGGTTAAGTAGTCAATGGAAAAACAAGATGTAACTAAAATGACTATGGAGATTCATTCTCCTTGGCCCTAGCCTATTACTGACTCTGCCAAGAATGTTCTGGGTTTAGAGAAGGAACTATATTCCTTTTCCATACATCGGGGCCTCAGGAAAAGTTTGGTGTCTATCTGGCCTTATATGCCTTCATCGATGGCTCAGGTAACATCATGGGAGAGGAAATGGAAGTCTTGATGAAACTTCCTGTTCTGGAAGTAGCTACATAAAGAAGACCAGAACTATGGCAATATCACATCGATGGGAAAGAGGGAACTTTTCAAGGGCCCCACTTCTAGACAAAGACCTACAGGCAACTAATGACTTCCGGAAGAAGAGAATGACTCTCCCAGAAATGAGACCTGTTATTGATTGTCGAGTATAGGCTGGTCAACCCTGAAATCATACACACATAATTAGCAGAACCATCCTTAGCTTTTCTATTTATATATTTGTGCATACACAAACATAATTATGTATGTGTGTATAGCAATAATAATTAAGAAAAAGAAGCTATCAACTTGAGAGTGAAGGGAGCATGAAAGAGTTTGGAGAAAGGATAGATGAGGGGCTAGGATGAAAGGTTGGTGATGCAATTCTATACTAAAAACATATTTTTAAAAAGATATGGTTAACATACTTACTTATTTAGATACCCCAAGATAAGAAAGATGTTTTCTTCAAAGCTGTCAAAACAAATAGCCAAAACACTAAGAATGTAACATTTACGTAATTCCTGATTGTGTCATGGTTCTTCTTGTTATACTTAATCTATTGTATATGTCTGTCATAATATAAATGTGTGTGTTTAAAAAATAAAATTAAATAAAAATAAGCCAAAATATAAACATCACATTATTGCCAAATAGATCAAAGGAAGATACTAGGTATTTGTCAGTTTTCTCTGAGGAAAAAAAAGGGAGAAATCTCCATTGAAAACCAAAGCAGCCTGCTACTTAATGTGCCATGAACAACAGAAGAGCATTAAAGTTAAGCCTGGGAAAATGTGGTCAGTACACCACCTTATGGTGTATGCAGCCTGTATCTCAGGGCAATGTGCAGAGGCTAAAAGCACACTGAACAAAAACCCACATAAAGCAAGCCTTCTTGATTGATCCTGGCCTTGCCATTTGCATGGTCAAGTCTGCTCAAATTAAAAAAAAAGAAAAGAAGTACAGCCAGCCAGGTGCTGTGGTGCATGCCTGTAATCTCAGCACTTTGGGAGGCAGGGGCAGTCACATCTCTGTGAGTGTAGGCCAGCCTGGTCTACAAAGGGAATACAGGACAGCCAAGGCTACACAGAAGAGGCTCTGTCTGGAAAGACAAAAAAAAAAGAAAGAAAGAAAGAAAGAAAGAAAGAGAAAAGGAAAGACAACATACAGACACTGAAAAGACATGTGAAGTACATAGTGTGTTCTAGCCAAACACAGGGTGAAATATCATTAGAAGCAACCTGACTAGCCCCTAGGCTTCTAAGTACCCTAAATTTTCCACACCATTGCTTTTTTTTTTGAGCACCAGAAAGTAGGCCTACCCTAAGGAATGAAGTATCCTGATTTTGAAAACTGCCAGAACACCATCTACCTTTTAATGAATATAACTTCATTAATGTTAAGAAGCCTTAGTTTCCAAATGTCAGCACCCCATGGAAAGGGAGCCCTTCAGTCACTCGATTCTAACATTTGGCTCAACTAACAGTTGCCCACTAGAGAGTAAGTAATTCATTCATCAGACAAAAACAGGAAATGACCCAGATGTATGCCAAAGAAGGATCCTGGGATGGGCTGGTGTCAGGAAGCCCATCAGTCCCGAAGCACTAGGCTTGCAGGTACATGTGCAGCCATGCATAGCTTTCTGTGTAACTGCTGGTGGTTTGAATCCAGGTATTCAGGTCCCTATGTTTACACAGCCAGCAATCTTACTCACCAAGCCATCTCTCCCACCACTAATGAGAGGAATTAATCAAGAAACTGTTCTACTGAGAGTGGCGCCTCTTTGCCAATCAGTAACGATTTTACAGAATGATTTGGCTGAATGGGTTCAAAGCTACCAGGTCAGCATCTATCATGACTACAGAAAAGCAAAGCCACAAGCAGAACAACCAGTCCCAGCTGGTGACTAGCTGGTTGCAGGCTGGTGGCAAGCTGGTGGTGGGTTGCTGGATGGCCCATGGTCACTTAACACTCAGTGCTGCAATCACTCTGACCTAGTCTGTAGCGTGTGTTCTATCCTGCTTCAGAGAAGCAATAGCACTCCCCCATGCCCTGCCTGAAGAATCTTGCTTTCCTGAGGAGTATGAACATTGTCACAGAGATATAAATGGCATTTTGCTCTATTCAAATGCTCATCTTCTCAAGAAGTGCACAAGGCCTGCATCCTCATTACAGCTAGTCACCTAACTCACACACAACATTCACCAGGTCATGCCAAGATAGCTGTCAGCTGTGCTCTAAAATGCACACGTGGAACGAGGGGCTTTGGCTCAGGGCTGAGCATGAGGAGGGCTGCAGAGCAGTATTTGTAGATCCAGGATGCAGTTAGGACAGAGAAGGGGATTAGGGGCATATAGACTCTCCCTCTACACTCCAACCAAGATCTAGGGCTGCCATGAATTGTTATGTACTCAGACTAAGAGACCATGAGAAACTGAGCTCATGTCTATCAGCCAAAACAACTGCCTGGCCAACTCACTGGAGTGGATTGTATTTTCTAATAAGTCTGTCCAAAGTGGGAACAGAATTAGGTAGATAGGTAGATAGATGACAGTCAAAAGGAAGAAGAAGAGACAGTTGGGGGGAGGAGGAGGAAGGAAAGAAAGAAAGAAGGAAAGAAGGTATAATTGGCTCAGTCACTGATTCACCTTCATCTAGACACTCAGAGGTCCTCAACCTCCCTAACACTGTGACCCTTTAATACAGTTCCTCATGTTGGGGTGATCGCCAACAATAAAATTATTTTCATTGCTACTTCATAACTGTCATTTTGCTACTGTTACGAATCTGATGGTCTTAGATGACCCTGTGAAGAGAGGTCATTTCATCCCCAAATGGGTCACCACCCACAGGTTGAAAACTATTGCTCTAAAGCTACGCCTGGGGGACAAGCATAGGTTATGCTCAGTCCAGTCTAACTGGATGTGAGCAAGAGAAAAAATGGACAGTGTGAGAGTGACTGGGGCCCCCAACTACTTCATCTATCATTTTTTCTCTTCTGTCTTATAGAGTTCCTTCAGCTTGGAGATTCTGCTATGGAGTCACAAAGGAATCATTATCTCAGGGAGCCTGGAGTTCTAGCAAATGTCCTCTGAACACTAACATCAAAGCGGCTAAGCACCACAGGTGAGAAAACACATGCAGCACTCTTGAGAAGCAAGGGGAAAGGAGAGAGCTAAGGTGTTTCAGGCACTTGGCGGCACCTGCTTCACTGTAAAGCGGAGTTGACTGGGGCTTAGGCAGAAAGGGCTGTCTGTGCAAGGACTCTCACATCTGAGGTGCTTATATGGATAAGGGAGGGAGGGAGGGAAGGACAGAGGGAAGGAGAGAAAGAGGGAGGGACGAAGGGAGGAAGAGATAGTAGAGGCTAGAGGTCAGCTACAGGTGTTATTCCTCATGAGCCACCCACCTTGGTTTTTGACACAGCTTCTCTCACTAGCATCTGGGAAGCTGGCCAGTGGACCCCAGATAGTCTGCCTCACCAGCCCCAGCACTGGGATTGCAAGCACATACACACACACACACACACACACACACACACACACACACACACACACACACACACCTGTTCAGTTCTTCTGTGGGTGCTAGGAATCAAACTTGGCTTCTCATGTTGACCCAGCAAGCAATTTATAAGCTGAGCTCTCTCCACAGAGCTGTATCCATTCTTTCATTAACCAGGCCTATGTTCCACTTCTCTACTCTCCTATGGTAGAGCAGGTACACAGAGCTGGCTTGGGGAAAAGGAAGAAGAATGTAACCCCATTCCTCATTTCTAATAGATCGTACTCTTTCGTCCTGTGAGCTAGCTCCTGCAGAACTGGGGAACATTTACAGTGCAATACATCTAGAGTTCTGACAAGTCAAGGCATCTTTTTCAAGCCTCAGGCGTCAGCCAGCTTGCCTGTGAATTTTGCATTTTAAGCACCTCATATCTCAGCTTAATTAAGAGCATCACTGCTCCCAGAGCAATCTGGTGACAGAAAAGCAGGCAAGCAGAAAACGTGCACACGCGCAGCTCTGCTCAGCAAGCTGGGCCTCCATTTCTTCAAGGTGCACATTTAAGAAGAAGCTTTTCCCACCCAGAGGAGCACAAATGCTGTTGAGAGTGAGGCAGGACCAGAGATAGAGGTAGGAATCTGGAAGGCACAGGCTTCCCAGAAACCAGACACTCATGTGAGCAGATAAAGGATGGATTCGTGATAACTTATCATGAAGTGTCCAGTGGTCTGTTCCTTCACAGGTGTACAAAGGAACAGAGGAGACAGAATGTCCCAGTCCCCATGTGTTCAGCATTCAAGTAGCTCCTAATAGTTAAATGGAAGGTAAATATGTGTTAAATGTGACAGTGGACAGTTCTTATTGCTGACATAGCACATTCGCTAATGAGTAGCTAGCACAGCTCTTAAGTGCCTGATGAGAACTAAATTGTGACCTCCCATCAAATGCTGTGAGACCTGACTCCCAGTGCACCAGGATGTACTTGGACATGGGACCTGTATAAAGGGAAGTACGGTAATATTGGTGAAACCTCAAAAGGCATGCTTCTAAGAAGAGATGAGGACACAGACTCACACAAAGGAAGTACCCTACAATTTGTGTGAAGACAGATGTAAAGGTCAAGTATATATAGAAAGCTTACCCCAAAGCAATCCCACCAACTCCTTGATCTTAGAATTATCCTTTTGAGAACGGATACCTGTTAAGCTACCCCATCTGTGGTACACTGGTTTGGAGCCCTAGCTACCTTGATGCCCCTAAGTCTTACCCTTTCATCTCCAGGACATCCAAAGACAAACTCTGAAAGAGTGTTTGTGGGGTAGAGCAGGCAATGGTGAGATGTCCAGTCCCTTAACTCTAGAATCCCCTTGGTGGAAATAAGTTGAGCTACAGCCAACTGTCCAGGCTCTCTGCTGCCTGACACTCCAGAGACCTCCAGAATGCTGGGCTGGAAGCCACTTGCCCAAGAGCAACAGGCCTACTTCTGTCTGCCATGGTGCATCCTGGCTTGGCTGTTCATCCAAATGTATTAGGTTCGGTTAACCCAGTACATTTCACCTCAGAGGAATGAAGCCTGGCTCCTCTGGAGCTGCAAGATAGGAAAAGGAGGAGGGGAAAGACAGGCTAACATTTTATTGCATCATAGCAAAGGAGGTGATGGTAGAAACTCCACCTGGCTTGAAACTTTGGCCTTGCTGTTGTCTAGTCATGTGATGTTGAACAGTTGACCTTAGAATAACAACAAACAACAGTATATACCAGACGGGATTTTGCGTTAGATGAGTCAGCATATGAGAAGCATTTTAAAATACTTTACACTATTTCTTCCTAGACAGTATAATCTCCATTAACTGTTGGCCAGTATTATCCAATGGTCAGAACACTTCGCAGCAATGCCATGGGTCTGCCTAATTTATAGATGAGGAAACCAAGGCACACAACAAGTAAATGGTGGCATGAAAGCCTGAGGTGAACACTGCACTGTACTATCTCTCAAGTGCTACCCTTTGCAACTAGAACAAAGAGCTTCCACTCAGCATAAGAGCTAATTGGTTGCCTCCCTTCAGGAAATGGGATTTTATACAGTAGTTGATTCCTTATTATCAAACTTTGCCATGATGAAGCAAGCCTTCCTCCCAAATGCTCATCATTGCCTTCCTATGAAAAAATTCCTAAGATCCATCCCAACCTATAAAATTGACCTTCTGGAATGAAGCCAGGGAATCTGTGCTTCAATTCATGTTTTATACTTGACAATGTCAACACACTGTTATTACAAAATCGTCCCACTGCCCTTTCTTTATGATCAAGCCATACACAAGCAACTTCCTTCTACCAACCGTAATACACCCCAAAGCTTAGAACTGGAGCTACTGATTATGTCATCTAAAGTTGGTTTGCATACAATCTTCATGGGAGCCTCTAATGTTTCCTAGATTCTAGAACAAGTTCAAGGCCATTAAAAAAATAACACTAGACTTTAGTTTGTCTTCTGAAAATAATGTAGTCTCACATAAAAGCATTGAATCTATACAAAGTATAGGTTTGAAGGAAATCCCATAGCTCCCATTTTTCCAGACAATTCCAGTAGAAAGAAAAACATTAACTGCATAATTATCCCCACATCTCCAAGTCTGCTGAGGTTCTTATACTCACTTGACTTGAAAGAGAAAATTAACTCTAGCTGGGTTGTAGTGGTGCATGCCTGCAATCTGTACAAATATGAGGTTGAGACAGAAGGATCAGGAGTTAAAGGTCAGCCTCAGCTACATAATGAGTTTGAGATCAACCTGGGCTATATCAGACAAATAAAAACCCTATCAGGAATGGGTTACCTCTTTGAGTTGTTGGTCACTGGAGTCCTCTAGACATCTTCCAGTAAATTATTGCTGTAAACATCTTAAACTTGATCATAGTACATGGAAAAGTCTATTTGGCACTCACCTGGAATTTTTAGCTCTACTGGCTAGTTTTCATAGTACTGAAAAATTCTATATATGCTGCCAGAGGAGAAAGGTAATCATCATATGCAGCTGTAATCTCTGAGAGGTACAGTAATAACCTACCTGGCCAGACATTTCCACCAACACCACTATTCTGGCTTGAATGTACTGGAAGTAGTCAACCCCTTTTAAGTGGATTAAAGGCAAACTCCACCAGATGGAACGAACCCACACCTGACATTGTCAATAGGGTCAAAAACCTAAGGTTAGAAAGGTCATGGACCTAGAGGAAAATCTACTGCTATTATTCTGTTAAATAGACATAGCAGTAAAACAACTCATAATGACTTATTGCTGTACCTATAGATCTCAGTCCTAAATGGAATATCCTCAAGGTTCAGGATCTGTGCCAAGTAAGGGAGAGAAAGAGTACAGAAGCCAGAACTGGTGGAAGACTACTAGGATAACGTGTTCTCCAGACACAACAGGAAAGATGTGCATAAAAATTCACAGTGACTGTGACAGCATGCACACAAATTCAAGCCAGACAAAGTCCCAGCATGCAGGACAGGATGTGGGCACAAAGTCCCACATACCTTAGGAATCATTGACATCTGGTCACTAGTTAAGAGAAATTTTTCTTTAATGGTGTGATATCTGGTACATTAGCCACCCTCTGAAGTAGTATATTGTATGAAAATCTCATAGAATTAATAAAAATTTATAAAAAGGAAAATATGAAAACATAACAAAATACCAGCTTGTAAAAAAAAAAGAAAGAAACAACAAAAGAGATAACACTCTGCTCAGAGGGACTTTAAAAGAACTCATGCTTATTGTCATAACAATGGCTGGACCTATGGTCGGAGATCGTGGGGTCAGTCGTTCAACACAGAACAAATACACCTAACAGACAAACTGTCCTTTTTCTTCACTGCATTGCCACTAAGAGAGCTCTTTTATCATTATAAACAAAAGGGATCACCTAAATCACAGGAACATCAAAACACTACTTGACCCACTAGCTGACTGACCTCATGACCTCCCACAAAAGCTCAGAACCCAGCCATGCAATTAGACTCTGAGTTACTCAGAGACCGGAGCATTCCTGATGCAACAATACAACAGAAGCAGCATTCATTGACCACCCAACGCCCAAGCTGTATGCTCGATGCTTCCCCTTCTTGATGCTTCTTTACACTCTATCATATATAGAGATGAGATATACGTAATATATATTTTACATCACACATATGATATTATATATTATATATAATAATGCATCTGTTATTATATAACATATATGTGATATAAAATACAATATATATCATATATAGATTTAGATAATACATTTTCATTTGGAATAATAAAAGAACTCTCCAGTGAAGGAAGAAGAAGGACTGTGTGTCTGCTGTACGTATTTGTTCTGTGTTGAACAATTGATGTTAGGGTCACAGACTGAAAGATGACAAGCAACCTTTCTCTAGCAATGAGTATGGCATCCAATTTACCAGTTGCAGAGGTGCTGCTCCTCAGTGGCAGCTTGTATATGACATGGCTTTGGCTATTCTACTAGATGTTATCCCCTGGCCGGCTGACAAATCCATGAAGAGATAACATCTCCAGTCTACAGGGAGCCCTCTGCAGGATGTCCTCCCAACACAGCACTACCGCATTTGGGGCTGAGGCGTAAAGGAAAGGTCGTAGAACAACTTCAGGTTGAGCATGAGGAGAAGCAATGTGCACTGCTTACCCAGGCTTGGCTAAGCCCCCATTCCTTGCATAGCAGATGGCTGGGGCTAAGGCATTGTAGGCCTTTTTCCAAAAAAATAAGTATATAAGCTGTTTATGAAGAGCTAACTTCATTTGTTATCAAGCTGTCTATGGAGACTTATCAACATAGTTCATCATCTAAGGCAACCTTCCTAATCTGCAATTCAGTTCCTCATGTTGTGATGACCCCCCACCGTAAAATTATTTTTGTTGATACTTCACAACCATAATTTTGCTACTGTTATGAATCACAACATAAATATCTGTGTTTTCTAATGGTCCCTGTTGATGTCTATGAAAAGACCATTTGACCCCCAAATGGGTCACAACCCATAGGTTGAGGACTGCTACTCTCAGGAAATTCATTGCTCTGGTTCACTTGCTGAAGTGTATAGCACTTGGATTTTTCTTTGCCTACAGTGTAATCTAAACCATTGTAGGGCAGTATAAAAACATACTTGACCCATAAAGCCTAGCCTTTTGGATACTCATTGTGGTGACAGTATAAAACATACTTATCCAGAAGTGTATCCATTTATAATGGGATAGTCTCCAGATGGTAAGAGCCAGGTCAAAATCTCAGAGGTTTATACAATAAGGGAAGCAAGTGTCTGATTTGTTTGCCCTAGATTCTTCCTAGATAGTATCTATGGCAAGAGAGAAGGGAGAAGGAGAACATGAAAGGAAAAGGCAGAAGAAATAAGGATACATAAATTCTACTTTACTCAGTTCTGAACTTAACTTTTCCCCTTATCTGTAGAATGGCCACTATTACAGTAGGTTGTTTAAATGAAACACCTGAGTGCATATGAAGTTTCTGGTCCACAATGGGCATTTATTGAGTTCAGTTCTCTTCAGAACCAGGATTGCTAAGTATAGACCCCTAGGTGTATTAAATATCTATGGTAACAAACACAATGGTCCTTAACACAAAACAAATGTATTCTAGAAGTTACAACTCCATTGTGAAATACAAGGCGTCTTTGGGAATGTTCGAGGAAAGCCGGTGTCGACTCAAGCAGCCAGAGGCAAGTTAGATCCCTGACTTCCCTGTGCTTCTTTAGACCCAGCAACCTACATCTTCGCTACTCTGACCTTTGCTCCTTATATCTTTCCTGTTTTAGGGACAGTTGTCCACCTTGGTAATGTAAGTTATGTCATTTCAACATGTGCAATGTAACCACACCTGAAAAATCTCTTTCTTGCCCCATAACGCAAAACACACACACATTCTAGGGGGCTAAGCAACGAACGGTGTTAACAATAATTATTCAGCCTTCTAGCATCTGTCTTCTGACCACCCAAACCCTCACACCCACTCTTCATGCTAAAGATACTCACCCAATCGCAGCATCTCCAAAAGTCTCAACCCATTATAGCATCAATGCAATTCAAAAACCTCATCTGAATATCATCAACTCAAAATACCTACAATTTTATTCTCTAGATCACACATGGATGATAATCTTGATATAAACCATCTGGGGCAAAATCTCTCTCCATCCATGGGCCTGTAAAACTAGAAAATAAGTTAAATAATCCCAAACTAGAGTGTTGGAATTGACATAGAGTAAGTTATCATCGTTTCCACTCAAGCAAGGGGAAGAATGGAAGGAAGACCCAATAGTGCCCAGCATACTGAGACCTTGCTGGGGGGCGGGGAGAATCCATTAGATGCCAATCCCTCAGAGCCATCCTCTGTGTCTTACGGCTCTGCCTCCAGGGCCCACAGTTGTGACTTCTCCCAGCAAAGCTGATCCATGGACTGTAGTGAAAGTTTTGGTTTCTTTAAAAATTCAGTTATGTTATGTAAACAGGTTTTTGTTTTAATTGCAAGTTTGAGATATGGAACTGGTTTTTTGTTTGTCCAAAGCTGATAACAGCCTCATATGGCTCAGAGAGGGACATGGTCTTTGTCAGCTGCAGTTATTTTAATTCTGAGGACTCTGAGAGGGTATAAATACCAGAGCACAGAGAAGAGAAGGAGATGCTTCAAGGAGACAGAGAAAGAAGACTGCTATTTCTGCTGGACTGCTAGATACCCTGACAACTGAGATTGGTATTTCCCAAAGAACTCAATGACCTTAACCAGCTGGAACCAAGTCTAAAGGTATCTACATCCCCTGTCTACACCCCTGAAGATAGGTAGAGGCATTAAGGAACCCTAAATAAAAATAGTTTTAAAAGGTGCTTATGTTGACCAACAGTCCTGCCTTCCAAGTCATCTTTCCTTTTTCATAAATGGGAGAGCATCTTTCCTAATGAGTAGCTTAGCATCCTACTCCTTACAGGTAGGTATAGGGAGAGGGGAAGGAGTTAACATACTCTTTTCACTTCTTCTTCCCCTTGTAACTGGGGCCACATTTCTGATGAGGTGGCATCCTCAAGGGTGTTGTTGTTTGTGTCAATCTCCAAGATCCACTTCATAGACACGGGACTCATTTTAGGATTCTTCCTGAAAAAAAATTAGTTCTATTTCTGGCTTCTCCTGAAATGGCTTTGGGGATCCATGCGACCTGTGTGTAATCTCACCAGAAGATCCACTTTATTGTTAGATGGCTGCACATTTTGATCCTTTCAAAGAACTAGCAAAACGTGGTTCAGCCACAGCCTCTCACCTGACCTTGCTGTCTCCTGATCATCTACCTGAAGCGTATTTGCAGTCTGGGGTGGACTAAACACAAGTTCTGGTTCTACGCTGCATATTTCCTTCCATCTCTCTCAACTCGGTCATGTTTTACTATAAGCCAACAAGAAGAAACTGGCTCTATCTTCAGTAATTCCTGTAGAGTTTTCTCAGATATGAATGGGCGTTTATTACCTTCATGATGTGCATTCAGTGAAAAGTAGAACATAATTCAGCTAGGTGGTCTTTTGCTATTCAACAGGAGCCCATTTAACTGCTCCATGTTCTGATGTCACTCAGATTTGAACCTCAAAGAACAGGTGTGGTGTCCCATTTCTGAGTCCTAGCTCTCCGGAAGCTAAAGCAGGGGGAGCACAAGTTCAAGGCCAATTTGGACTTCTTGGTGATATTATTTCTCAAGAATTGTTTTTAATAAAAAAAATTGCTAAATTTGAACTTCACCTCAACAGTAAATAAATCCTGGTAAATTATGATACATCTATATAATTAAATCCCATATGTTTCTGGGTTTTTTTGTAAACTATAAAAATATTATATATAAAAAATTTAAAAATTATGTTTCTCAGAGTTATAAGGTCATAGTCTTCCCTTTCACTCTGATAACCACCAGTTTACTAATGTTACTGTGGATTAAATTTTCTTTCTAAGCCTGAATAGTACTTTATTGTGTATTTACTCCGTGTTTGCCTATACATTCATCCTAGAATGGACATTGGCTTTGCACCCATGTGTTAGCTATTGGGACTATTGCTGTAGTGAATATATAGGTATCACTTCAGTGTGCTGATTTCAATTTCTTTGGACAGTTATTGGTAATTTTCAGTTCTTTTCATGCTATTGTCCAAAGTAGATGTGCTAATTGACATCCACGCCAACAATGTACACGTTTCCATTTTCTCCCCATCCTTACCAGTAGTTGTTATTCTTCTTCTTTATAATAGCTGTTTTAACAGGTGTAGGTCGATAATTCACTGTGATATTAACTTGCATTTCACTGAATGAAGATGTTTGACAACTTTTCATCATCTCTTTGCCATACATATCTCTTCTTTTGGGAAATGCCTGCTCAAATCCTTTGTGTCATTTTGAGCTGAGCTATCCTATTGTTATTGGTTGTCTGGGTGCCTTGTGCATTTTAAATAACCAGCCTTTATCAGAAGCTGGTTCGCAAGTCCTCCTGGGTAGTGACTCTCCCCTCTGTTAATCGCTTCCTTTGCTGTGTAGAAGCTTTTTACTTTGGTGAAATCCCAGTTGTCTAGTTTTGATTTTGTTGACTGAGTTCTGAGGTCTTATCCAGGGATTTCCAACCCAGACCGATGGCGAAGATCTTTCTTCCCCTTTTTTCCTGTGTTTTTTGCAATTTTAAGAAATACAATCAGTCTTTTATCAATTGTGAGTTTATTAGGTGTGAGAAAAGGATGCAATTTTATTCTGCATGTGGACACCCTGTTTTCCCAAAGCCATTTACTAAACACACTGCTCTTCCCTCCTTGTGTGTTCAAGCCCTTTTGTCAAAAAATCAATTGCATAGAAATACTTGGGTTTATTTCTGAGCCTTCTGTCTGTGAGAATGGTTGATTTATATTGATCTTTTTGTGTGTGTGCCAGTAGTATGCTGTTTTAAATACAATATCAACTGGCATTTATCCCAGAAAGATGAGGCTCGTTTAACACATATAAATCAATAAAAATGTGATACATCACTTTACCAGAATGAAGCACAAAAATCATAAATCATCACAAGAGATGCAGAAAAAAAAAAACAGTTGATGAAATCCAGCACCCATTTATGATTTAAAAAACAACTCTCCAGCCAGCCATGGTGGCTCAGACTTATGAGTGCCACCTCTCAGGAGGCTGAGGCAGAAGGGCCATGGTGAGTTCCCTTGGGAAACACAATGAGACTCCCTCCCAAACAAAAAGAGAAACTCATCTTCAGTACGAGAATGCTTTTAATAAACGTGTGTTTGTGTATACCAGTTATTCACTTTCTGGGTTTTACCATAGATTGCCTTCACAAATGCTATGTAAGATTTGTGTGGGTCATTCCTTTGCTTACTCAACAGATACTTCCTGGTAAATATCTATTGCAGCCCTGCTCTGTTCCTGGCACAGAGCTGAGAAAGTGTCACACCAATGTAATGAGGAGGACAGAGCGACAAGAGAGAAATGGTCATGGAAGTTCAGACACAGTCACTGGAGGAAGACAGGGAGTCACAAGTGAAGGTTAAAGGATTTTTTTAATTAATCCTACATACTTCGTTAATTCTTTCTTGAGAAAATACAACTGATAGCATTTTGGCTCTTGGAGATGCAGTAAAGGGTTTTGTTTCTGTTTTGTCTCTATAAAAATGTTCCTCCTCCCTCTCAATAGAACTCCAATCTCTTTAGTGCTAGCTTTCCTATTAGATTGTGGCAGAATAAATCCATGCAAAGGAAATGCATTGGAAAGCCCTCACATACCTCAGGGTGATTACCATTATCTACAGAATACGTATTTTCAGGTTTACATTTTTAAAGCTTTAATAAATCATGTGTTCTTACTGTTTGTTTTCATGAAAGCCAAAGGCAGAGGTAGGTTATATCATCAGCAAGGAAGACAGAACACATGTTGTGGACTATAGAAACCACTCATAAGTCTTAAATAGTGAGTGGAGATTAAAATTTGGTTTTAAATCAATCAACTTTTCCAAAGGTTGGAATTATTGACTAAATGAAACAAGATGTACGTTTTTTAATTTCAATAAAATCAGAAATTATTGCAGCCCTTTATGCTATATTGGAAGATGGTGAGCCACAAATTCTGATATCCCAAGTTTTAAACGTCAAAGATAAGCTGAAAGAACAAATTACTCAAACTTAGGAAAAGTTTTCATATTCTGATAACACCCATTTTGGTTAATTAGTTTTACATTGAAAGCCCTTGTCAAAACTAGAGAAAGCTGTTTAATAGCGTCTAAAGGAACCATGTCAATTTGAGGATAAGAATATTTGAAGTCACTGTGTCAACTTCTTAACTTTTCTTTTGAAATGGGAAACCTACCAGTATTAAAAAACACTATTATTTATCTAAAGTGAATATAATAACAGAGCAATTTAAAGAACTACATATGCCCTGTCCTTCAGTAAACTACATAGGAGAACTATACAATTTGATCAGATGTATAGTACCCAATTATACAGAAATGAATAATTCTGTTCACACTTATAAATTTCAGAGTTCCTACATGAAAGCTATGTGATTATTTACCTAATTAACAGTCCCAATTAACACTAATAGTTTTTTTTTTTGGTAAGTTAAGTATTGCTTAATCAATATTGCAAAATAGCTCATTTATCAAGAAATCGATTCTAGAACTAAAGAGAAGGATCAGCAATTAAGAGCACATGTTGCTCTTGCAGAAGACCTGGACTCAGTACTCAGCACCCACCTATGGTTCCACCATCTGTAAGTCTAGTTACAGGTGGTCCTGTTGCCACTTCTGACCTCTGCAGCATTGGCCATTCATATGGCACCCACATATAAATGCAGGCAACCCATATAATAATAATAATAATAATAATAATAATAATAATAATAATAATAATAATAATAATTGGGCAGTGATGGCACATGCCTTTAATCCCAGCACTCGGGAGGCAGAGGCAGGCAGATCACTGTGAGTTTGAGGCCGTCCTAGTATACAAAGCGAGTCCAGGACACCAAAGGCTATACAGAGAAACCATATCTCAAAAGAAAAACCAAAATAATAATAATTTCAAAAATAGGTTATTGCTCCAGAAAGATTGAGTTGTTAACAATAAAAGCTTCTAGCAAAATCCAAACATTACAAAATACCATCTCTTGGCTCATCCAATTAGAGAAGATTCAGAAGGCTAACCAGTAAAGAACAGTTCCTTAAAAACAAAAACTACAAAATAATCTAACAGACTTAAGTATGAAGATGTGTCTTAGTCTTTATTTATCCATGACACCTGAGAACATCTTATTATTTTGCATTCAACAAACATATACTGACCAAACTCACTTAAATAAGCATATCTAGTTTTTCAATGAGTGACCAAGGTCATGATTTCTACACTAACTTCGGGTATTTGCAATAATTTTATCTTTATTTCTGATAATTATTATGTTTCTGAGCGTTAAGGCATGTAAGCAAGCTGTTACAGAGATCTGAAAGGTGAACAGCCCTCTGATACCCATCCACCCTACTCCTGCCCACACCTTCACTGAGTCTATCGTTTAAGGGGGAAAAGAAAACCAGGGCAAAACTCTAGACGGCTCAAGTCTCTCTTTACAATCAGCTAAGGGTGTCCTGATTAGTATTTTTGTCAACTTGACACAAGCTAGAGTCGTTGAGAAGGACCCACTGGTCTGTGGGCAAGTCTTCGGGGCAATTTTTCCCTCAGTGGTTAATGTGGGAGTAGCCTGCGTTGTACAAGAAAGCAGGCTGAGCAAGCCATGAGGAGCAATCTGGTAAGCAGCACTCCTCCATGGCCTCTGCATCAGTTCCTGCCTCCACCCTGAGTTCCTGCTCTGACATCCCTGGACGATAAACAGGCTGTAATACGGGATGCGTCCTTTCCTGCGATGGCTCAGTGTTTTATAAGAACGAGAGATTCTAACTGAAGCAAGGGGGAATGATGCTAACAGGATTTGAAGTAAGTGTAAAGCAAATATCCAAAATATATCCCCCCAAAAAAATTCCTACCCAAATACATCCCGATTAAACTTTCCAGAATAAAAGACAATAGAAAAACATAACAAAAAGCAAGAACAAAAAAAGTGTACCATTACCTCTAAACAACAATAAATTGAATGAGTGCACATTTTTTATTAGAAATAATAGGGAGCCATGCCTGGCGGTTCAGGCCTGTAATCCCAGATAGTCAAGAGGATCATGAGTTCAAGGACAGCCTAGGCAACTTAGTGAAACCCTGTTTCAAAATATAAAGTGACAAGAGGGCTGGGGACACAGTTCCGTGGTCTGGCCGAGTGCTGGTCTGTCATGCATGAATTCCCTAGATTTCAGTCCCCAGTACTGAAAATCAGTGGTGAAAGAAACAACACAAGCCACAAAGAAGTCAGCAAACTGTTAAGATACTTTAAAAACCTTCCCAGAATGACAACCTGCAACAGTGTCCTTCCTCCAGGGACGCAGAATAACAGTGTCTCAACTGAAGGAAAACAAGTAAACAGCCGACCTCCTCCCAATGGACCATTAAAAGGCAATTGAAGCTGCCATTAAAATCATGTTAATAACAACTGGAAAATATATTTAAAATGCTATTACAATTGCTCCCAAAATACAAAATCTCGGTATAAATCTAACAGGATAAAGACAAGATGCATGTGCTAGAAGAACCATGAAACAGTAGTGAAAGAACTTAGAGAAGACAACATAAACTCACCACGGTAGTGGTCAGAAGACTGGCATACGGAAGATGTTCATTCTCAATCCCCAGTGACCTAGACTCCTAATGCAACTCACATAGCCTGGGGGGGTCCTTCCACTGTTAGCTAGCAGTTAGCGATAGCTGGAAAAGGGTGTGTCGCTTTCTTCAATGCTTTAGCCACTGATGAGTTTTCCATGCTCCTGCAAATACCCACATGCCTCACCTGCATGAATGCTCATGCAAGAGAACCTAATTATACTTGGTTAGCATACACACACACACACACACACACACATACACACATACACACATACACACATACACATACACACACATACACACACATACACACACACATACACACACACATACACATACACACACATACACACATAAACACACATACACACATACATACACACACATACACACGTACACACACACATACACTCGTAAACACACACACATACACACATACACACATACACACACACATACACACACACACATACACACATACACACACACACATACACACACACACACACACACACACATGGAAGACATGAGAGGAGAATGGTGAGCTGTGGAGAAGAAGAAAGGCCTCAGGGAACAGGCAGGAAGGTGAGAGAGGATGATGCGGGTGAGAAGGACTAAATTTCACCATTGACACACATGGAACTGTCAGAGAATAAAAAACAAAGCTATAAAGTCCCCAGGGTTTATAGCTTTGAATCAGCCAAGCTGATTAAAAAAAAAGTATATGGAATGGTAAGGGAATCACGATTTTTGAGAAAGGAGTGTATAATTAAAAGGAACTGCACTACTAGATTTAAGATTTTTCAGTAAACCTACAGAACTGACAATGTAAGATTGAGGGAAAAAACTCATAATCAATAAAATGGAGTTCCAGACCCAATCCTTAGAGCTACACCCAACTGACTGTTAATAGGTGCAAAGGAAGCTCAGTGGAAAAATCAGTCCTTTCAAAAACTTGTTCATACACAATTCATTAATGATGATGCATATAAAACACACAAACTAACTTTGACCTAAATATTGTGCCTTACATGAAAGTTAAATCAAGATGAATTATATATGTACATATAAAACACACCTTTTAAAACCTTTAGAATGGAATATTAGAAAATCTTTTTAAAGTTTGTTTATTCACTTTACACCCTGATTGCAGCCCCCCTCCTCTCCTCCCAGTTCCCTTGCGCCTGCCGCGTGCAGACACACACACACACACACACACACACACACACACACACACACACACACACACACACACACACACACACACAAACACCACCCTTCCTCCATTCTCCCCTCTCCTTCTCCTCAGAGAAGAGATTCCCCTTGGGTACCAACCTTCCCTGGCACATAAGTCAGTGGAAAACTAGGTTCATCCTCCCTCACAGAAGCCAGATGAGGCTGCCTAGTTAGGGGAACAGGATGCACAAGGAGACATCAGAGTCAGTGAAGGGCCCCCATTGCAGATGTTGGTGGATCCTCAGAAAGACCAAGCTGCACATCTGCTGCATATGTTAGGAGGCCTATCACTAGTCCACACATAATCTTTGGTTAGTGGTTCAGTCTCTGTGAGCCCCCATGGGCCCAGGTTAGTTGACTCTGCAGGTCTTTGTGTAGAGATCTTGACCCTCCAACTCCCTCCGTCGCTTCCCCAGGTCTTCCATAAGACTCCCAGGCTCTGTCTAATGTTTGGCTCTGAGTCTCCGTATCTATTTCCATCAGCTGCTGGGTGGAACCTCTCAGAGGAGTTATGCCAGGCTCCTGTCTACGAGCATAGCAGAATAACATTAGTAGTGTCAGGGATTGGTTCTCTCCCATGGAATACGTCTCAGATGCGACACAAAAAGGCATAATCTAGGTGTGAACAAAATAATATATTGAGTTTCATCAAATAACAGAAATTTAAAGGACAAGATGCCAACTGGTGAGTGTGAACATTATATACTGAACAAAATACTGTGTCCTGATATGTAAAGAACTCTCCAAGCTCTGTGGCAACATAACAGCCCAGTTTAAAAATAAACAGAAAAACTGTCATAAAATTCATATGCAGAAGGCACACAAGATCATGAAAAACAATCAACATCAGGGCTGCTGGGGAAATGGCTCAGTGCAAAAGCACTTGCTGTTATAAGCATGAGGATCTGAGTTCAAATCTCCAGCACCTACATAGACCTGGAGGAATAGGACAAGCTTCTGTAATCCTAGTATTCCTGTGTGGAAGTGGGAGGCAGAGACAGAAAAACTCATAGAAGCCTGCAGATCGACATGCCTGCTGTACGCAGCAGAAAAACAACAAACAAGGTTGGAGGGGTGGACCAACATCCAAAGTTGTCCTCTGATCTCCACATTCATGCCATGGCATGTGCGCGCGCGCGCACACACACACACACACACACACACACACACACGCATGTGCACCATTCTGAAGAATCTAGGAGCATAGCAAATACTACTTCATACTGATTAGAATGGCTAATTGGAAAGATATTGCTATTAACAGGCACTGATAAGAAGCTCTGGTCCATTGCCTTGGAAATGCAAAGGCCACACCCCTTTTATGAAACAGATTTGTGCTTCTTAGGAAACATGTATACCTCCATGGGCCAGATGTCTACTCCTCCTTTGTTGCTTACTTTCCCATCTCTGTAACCTAAAAACAGAGATAACCAACCTAAATAGGAAACAGTTTTTTTGGCCCACAGTTCCAGAGGTATCAGCAGGTAAGGTGTGATAGAGCACAGCTGGCCACATGATGACATTCAGAAAGAGAGAAAGGGCATGTAAGAAGGTCTAGAGCAATACATAGCTCCTAAGGACGCACTGCTAGTCACCCACTTTCAGTTAGGTCCTTCCTCTGACCTTCACCACCTCCCAATAATAGTGTCACGAGTTCATTAAGAGATTGATCTATTGATTACATATAATTCCTCCCCAAAGTCCTGCCAACAATGACCACACCTGTAAAATGGAAACTTATAGGGATATTCCAACCCAAAATACCTGCTATTTGCTCTAGAGAAAGAAAATCTTAATGCAAAAACACATGCCTGCCTGTGTACAAGTGTTATCCAATGACTGAACAGATTAATGCAATATTATATTCATATGCAATAGAATACTACTTAGCAATAGAAAGGAATAAACTATTTACATTCAACAACCTGTTTAAGTACTGCAGACACTTAGCAAAGCCAGTGTCAATATGTTGTGTACCATATGGTTCTATTTATAATATTTGAGGAAAAGAATATATAGAGGTTACAAATTAACGGCCAGAGAACATTACCAGAAGATATGACCACAATAGGACAGTATGAATGATGGCATGAAGGTTTTGTTTGATGCAACTGTTCTGTTGTAGGAGAGGAGAGGAGAGGGAGGGAGGGAGGAAGGGAGAGAGAGAGAAAGAGAGAGAGAGAGAGAGAGAGAGAGAGAGAGAGAGAGAGAGAGAGAGAAGTAAGTAAAGACAGACAGATGATAGAGATAAGAGACAAGAGATGAATTTGTGATCATTGGAGATGAAGGCAGGAATGTTGAAACTCTGAGTTTGAAGTCATTTTTAGGGAAGCATAACACCTCCCCTCCTGTAGGAAAGACAATGTCCTGCTGTCCTTTGTGCAAGATCACCTCCCCAGTCACTTCTGCAAAAGGAGAAATGTGCTTCTATCTAAAGAACAAATGTCAACCATAACATTGTCGTATGACTACAAATATTCCTGTCCTTAAATCCCTTAACATAAGTTGCTGAGTTTTATCAAATTGTTGTTATAGATATGAACACAGAAGGTGGAAACCTGTGAGTGTCTTGATTGTCAATACTCCCATGCTGGTAGGACCTAAACTATACAGATTACAATAAAGAGTAAGACAGACGCCCTGTTGTCAAGGGCCTAGCAAAGGCCAAATGAATACTCTCAGAGCAATAGTAATTAATAACTGTAGTCTCAAAAGCTGCTGGAGGAGGGTGGGGCCAGATGGGACACCGGAAAGCTTCACTGAAGTCAATCTATTTTAAGCTTTCTGACATCCTGACAGTTGCCACTTGCACAATGTCCCATTACTTTTTGTGCACATGGTTGTTTTGCCTTCCTGATGTCTATGCAAACTGTGTTTTCATCTTCTGGAGGAGACACTAAACGTTTACACAGCACCGACATGTTCTGGCCAACTGTTCCTTTTCCAGAGTAGCAAGAAGCCCTTTGTTTTCCAGACAGGGAGATCTTTTACAAAGCAGATGCACAGTGGGGAGAGTAGGGGAACCGAAGTCAGCAGAGGATGAAGGTGCAGGAGCATCAGCTAAGGCTCAGTGGGACTCTGAGCTGGAAGGCTGGAAGGCTACCTGCTGTCCGAGTCACTGCTAAGCCTCTGTTCTCCTCTCTCATTGGTTCTATCACGCTGTGTCCCTTATGTAAGTACACAGAAAATCTATTTTTACCACAGTCTAAGAAAAGGTCATCCATTCCAACTTGTGCAGTTGCACTGTGTAATGACAACAATTAAAAAGAAAAAACTCAGGCTGGATGCTTAAGCTAACCCTAACTTCTAGGAGGAAAACGCTGCCATTTCTACCTAGCATCACTTCTGGAACTATCCCTTCAGTTTCTGAGAGAACTGCTCCCTTGATTTTTGTCCAGAAATATGTTTATATCAACTTGGTAGCCTTCTTATAATTATGTTTTACTTCTCAAAGTTTTTCACTCAAATATTCTCCATCATTGATGGATCTTACATTATCATCAATACCACGATGTTCACCAGGTTGTGTTGAGATCACACAGAGCACTAAGCATTGTGTGGTAATCACCAGAACCGCTTTGTAAGGTAGCTGCCATGATTCACAGGTGAGAAAGTGAAGGCTCAGAGAGATAAATAAGTTGCTTAAGCTAGTGCATGAAAAGTCACATAGGGAGTCATTGAGCCACTGCCTAGGACTCAGCTGCCTCCCCCTCAAGTCCCCTAGCTTCTGGGCAGCCGCCTTCCGCAGGCCCTTTCCACCGAGGAAAAGGAATTGTATCATATGTCGGCTATCCAGAACCTCCTCTTTTTCCACCCCTCTGCTGATGCAAGTAAAGGTGATGACCTGCTTCCTGCTGGCACTGAGGATTATATCCATATAAGAATTCAACAGAGAAACGGCAAGAAGATGATTACATTAAAAAGAAGCTAGTGAAGGCGTTTAAGAAATCTGCCTGCAGTGGTGCTGTAGTTGAGCACCCAGAACATGGGGAATTGATTCAGCTGCAGGGTGACCAGCACAAGAACATACCCCAGTTCCTGATAGAGACTGGACTGGCTAAGGACGACCAGCTGAAGGTTCATGGGTGTTAAGTGCCTGTGGCTCTGAAGCTTAAATGAGGATTTCCTTGCAATGAGTAGAATTTCCCTTCTGTCCCTTGTCACAAGTTTAAAAACCTCACAGCTTGTATAATGTAACCATTTGGGGTCCGCTTTTAACTTGGACTAGTGTAACTCTTTCATGCAATAAACTGAAAAGAGCCATAAAAAGAAAGAAAGGAAGAAAGAAAGAAAGAAAGAAAGAAAGAAAGAAAGAAAGAAAGAAAACCACATAGGAACTCTGATTTACTGACCTCAAAGACTACAAAACTCTCTCTTTGAACGGGGCTTTAATTATTGCCTAAAACTTTTGCAAAAAGCCCAGGATTAAAGGCAAACTACTACAAAGGTTTTTCAAACACATTTCTGCAAGTCCCATAAAATTCTATAGATGACATCATCTCATTAGCATCTTCAATGGGAAGGAAGAAAGGTAAACACTAGAAAATAATTGTTGTACATCACAGAAGCCAACATGTGGCAAGGGAGTAAGGGCACGATGCTAGCGATGTCATGGACAACACACATCACCCATTGTAGGAGTCCTGATGTGGGAACTGCCCCCACCCTACACTCACACACAAATTCCCAAAGAACCAGCTCTAGGAAGCCTGCCAGAGGACTGCCTGCAGCCAGTGCTGATAGGAACCTTCATGGAAGACTAGAATATATATATATATATATTATTCTCTGTTCACCTAATCTCTCTCCCTGGAAGTACTGAAGTAAAAAGTAGTTGGAGTCAAAGAACAGAAAGATACCAAGATAGTAGGGAAGGAAAGGAGAGGGGAGAGGAAGGGAGGGGAGAGAAAGGGAGGGGGAAGGGGAAGGAGAGGGGAGGGGGAGGGAGGGGAGGGGAGGGGAGGGAGGGAAATATAAATGATTCTCTTTCAAATTTCCCACCTTGCCAATACATTTAAAAATGTGAAACAATATTTCACAAAAGCATACTAATAAAGAGTTGAAGGCAATCAAAGTAACAAGATGGAAAGAGATACAAAATGATATAATTAGGTTTAAGGTTTTTTTTTTTTTTTAAACAGTATTGTTTGTGGAAAGCACAGGCATTGATTATTTTTCATTTTAAACTCTTCAAAAATGTTTGAATTTTCCCATTTACCAATGTGGTATAATTGTAAATTTATAGTAAGTCCATTTCTTTTTAGACCTAAGAAAACATAACCTTTTATTTTTTTATTAATTTATTCATATTACATCTCAATGGTTATCCCCTCCCTTGTATCCTCCCATTCCTCCCTCCCTTCCATTTTCCCCTTACTCCCCTCCCCTATGACTGTGACTGAGGGGGACCTCCTCACCCTGTATATGCTCATAGGGTATCAAGTCTCTTCTTGGTAACCTGCTGTTCTTCGTCTGAGTACCACCAGGTCTCCCCCTCCAGGGGACATGGTCAAATATGAGGCACCAGAGTACGTGTGAAAGTCAGACCCCACTCTCCACTCAACTGTGGAGAATGTCCTGTCCATTGGCTAGATCTGGGTAGGGGTTTGAAGTTTACAGCCTGTATTGTCCTTGGCCGGTGCCATAGTTTGAGCGGGACCCCTGGGCCCAAATCTGCCTAACATAGCCTTTTAAAAATAAAAATACAGTTTAAGCCAAACCTCTAGTTGCTTTGTCTGATCACTTCTGCTTTTTAAGATTTCTTTTTAACTATGTCTCTACATTCGGTGATGTGTGTGCCTGGAAGCATAAGCGGATACCCAGGGAGTCCAGAGGAGGGGATGGGGTCCGGTGGAGCTGGGGTGGCAGATGGTAGTGAGCTTCGATTCCCTGTGGGTGCTGGGAGCCAAGCTCGGTCCCTGACAGAACAGTGTGCGCTTCTAACCTCTGTGCCGGCGCCTGTCCCTTGTTTGCTAACTCGTAAAAAGTTATGAAATGATGATGCGGAGACTGTTTCCATTAAACAACGATGCATTCTTCCTTTTACTGTATTTTCACTTTGGAAGCTTCTAACCTGCACTTCCTGTTTACTCAGGTAATTAATTTTATTCCTTCTCAAGTCTCTGATGGGGTTGAAAACCAGATAGTTTAGTTCTACAATTACGCTTAGTTGTTTAGGGGTTTTTAGGTCTAGATAGATGTTTTAAGTTGCTAGAGATGAGATATTGATCTGCATTCAGAATTTTAGAATCACCAAGATAGGAAAATGTTTTCTTCAAGGCTGCCAAACACAAATAGCCAAAAACCACTATGAATGCAACATTTATATAATTCCTGATTCTTGCTCCGTGTAGTTTATTTTATATATGTATAATTTTATATATGTTTATTTTATATATGTATAATAATATAAACGTATATGTAAAAAATAAAATAATTTTTAAAATATATTTTTAAAAAGAGTGGGGCGAACTCTTAGGTTATGTTTGATGCTTGTGTTAAGCAATCCAGGCTATTTAATGAAATAATTTAGTCTGAGTCACTCATAAACAAGAGAATTTTATATTTCACAGTTTTGGCAATTGGAAGCTTAGCTAAAGCTCTGGCCAGTGTCTGGTGAGGCCCGGTATTCTTACATCATAGAAGAAACAAGCAGGTCCACTGGGCTTCTTTTAAAAGATACTGTTAAGGTGTGGAGATAGGTTGTCCCCAGGGGCTGTGTGCTGGAATCCTGGTCCTCAGTGAAGGATGCTGGTGTTGATGTGCTGGGACTTTAAGAGAAGGGCCTTGTGGACTAAGCCTCATATGGCTGGATTCATCTTTATAAGACCATATATGTTCAAAGACACCCTTCTACACAGTCAATCCCTTTTCTGACTCTCTGACACACTGTGATGCAGCCAAGAAGCCCTCACTAGGGAGCTGCTTTTTGCACCATTCAGCCTTTAGAAAAGTGAGACAAATAAGCTTATTTTCCTTTAACTAACCAAGCTTAGGGCATTTATGTCATAGGATCACAAAATATTCCAGGACAGGGAGTAATCCTATTCATAAGGACCCAACCTTCAAGGTCTATTTATTCTACCTCTTGCAGCTTCCCCGACTCCGCAACCTGCCCCCCCCCCCCCCCCCCCCCACTATGGATTCAACATTTGGCTTTTGGAGGACAAGCAAACTGCAGGAGTATTTGTAACTCTGGATGGCTACAATTTTGGCTGAGTTCTAAAGTAACTACAGCTGTGGGCTACAAGAAGCAGCTGATGTCTGTGTGTGCTAAGAGATCCCATTTGCTAAGGAAGGAATTCTAGAGTCATGGCAACATTGTCAGTGAAACTTACCACACAGATCTCCAAACTCCAACCAATTACCACTCATCCCCACCCCACCCCCACCCCCGCCTCATTATCACTTGTGTTTGACGGCGGTTCAGTAACAGTGGAAGAAAAGTTTCCCACTCCCAGGTACTGTGTGTGTTGGCCATCAGGAAAGAGGGCGGCTCCTCTAATCACACCGCTTTATCTGCCTTGCCCAAATTGGTTTTTGCTTGGGTGGTTTTGGTCCTGAGGCTTAGCTCCCCAGTGAGCTTCGTTAAACAGCGGATCCTGAGCTTTTTTCAAGCAGCGTTATTCTAAGGCTGCTGATGCCCAGCTGCATCTTGATAGGCAGAAATGTGCTTGAAGTTCTCTCCCCGGAGAAGCATTAAAATTGGGTCACAGAGAAAAACAGGTTACAAAAGCCTCTCTGAGGAACTAGCCCTTCAAAACGAGTACGAATAAGCATGGCAAGAAGTCTAGAAAACCAGGGAAGACCTGAGTATCTGGGAGGGATTACTGGCCACCCACGTTGGTCTTATACTGGTACATATTCCTTACATCTTTTCTGGAATATATATCTCAGAAAATTTGTGTGTGTGTGTGTATTCCACCACATAAAATAAAAAAGCTAATTTACATGTCCAGTTGTTGCTTTAGAGTTGTTTTATAGTGTTTTATCGATTTTTTGAGAATTTAACACATGTATACAATGTATTTTACTCATATTTACCCCTACTTCTCCCCCTTAGCTCCTTGCAGACCCACCCCCATACTCCTACCCATCCTGCCTCTCAACCTCATTTCTTTTTTTCTCCCCACTAATAACTTAGTAGGTCCAATTTGTGCTATCTGCACACACACACATAGGTCTGGGGTCATCCACTGAAGCACTGCCAGCCTATACTGGACCACACCCTTGGAGAAAGTGGACTCTATCTGATAGCAAACACCAAGCAAGTGTCAGCAATTTCTCAGCTAGGGGTGGTGCGATGGTGGTGAGCTCCTGCCTCCCCAACTCACTCGAAAGTGTTGATCTTGTGCAGGCAACCACAGCTGTAGGGAGCTCATAAACACAGCTATAAGAGATAGACAGAAGTTCAAACCACCTTTATTTTGGAATTCGCAGGCCTGATACTTTGCCCTTTGCCTACTCTGATTCACTTGCTGAAATTTATACTGGAAATGAGGCTGCTTTCTGGTTTGTTTGAGTGAACTTTAACCAGAAAGCCATGAGGATCTGCAAAGCATCAACAATTGAGTAGCATGTTTGATAGGCTAGGGTTTGTTATAACTATAGACTCTCTCTCTCTCTCTCTCTCTCTCTCTCTCTCTCTCTCTCTCGCTCGCTCTCTCTCTCTCTCTGTGTGTGTGTGTGTGTGTGTGTGTGTGTGTGTGTGTGCGCGCACGTGTGTGTTTCTCTGAAAAATCCAGTGAGAGAAGCTAACAGTAAAAAGAGAGGAAATTTCCTCAGTATATCTCAGCAAATCCCACAGCAAGGACAGTTTTATCCACTTCCCGCCTTAACTGCCCATTTGATTGCACGCTGCAGAATCATCAATGGCTTCGCAATTCTTCAGCCCAGAACTTTCAAAGCAGGAAGCACCTCTCAGCAATCAGATAGCCCTCCAAACTGCCACCAGCAGAGGCGTGGAAGCAGGCGGCCACAGCCTGACTTGTGCGGGACATTGGAATTCTGAACAGTGTAAGAGCTTCTTTCTTTATTTAGTCAGCATGAGTGTTATCTGTCCCTCCATTAGACAACAGATAGATTTAAGGGGTTGTGGGAGTCTTTTTTTTTAAAGGCCTCTCCTTCCTTGACTGTTTTTAAAGTCTCGAAAGAGTGAGAAGATGAAAAGATAGAAATCAACATGCGAGATTGATCTTTTGGGCAGCTACTGGAAGACATGGCCTAGAAGGAGATGAAAATCGAGATTTCTGACACAGAAGCCTCAGATTGCAGTTTTGCAAGCCTATAGGCAAGACTCAGGGTGCAGGCCTGTACTTTGAGGGTTGCCCTAACCAACACATAGCACAAAGGGGTACATCAGAGAGCCTCTTTCCTCGACACAGAAGAAGCCCACAAAGAGCACACGCAAGAGCCACACCAGCCCAAACATGCACAGCTGCTGCTCAAAACTCACCAGATAACAATGCAGTGGGTGAGGGAGGCAGAGAGAGAATTGCAGAAAACATTTCTCCTTGACAGAGGTCTAAGAGGCCTTGCTTTTGTACCGGTCTTTACCTACACAGCTCTCTAAAGCTGACAAAGGACCATTTACCTTTCTCGGCTTTATTTATCTTCAGGGCCTCGTATGTTTCCAAATTCAGTGTTAGCTATTCAAGCTGACCTCAAAATCTGGAGAGGAGGCTATAACCAGCGTTTGGGTTCCTAGAGACCCTCTGAGCTTGCTTCCAGTTTCTTTAAAGTTCAAAACTTTACTCTCCTGCATTGGCTTCCTTCCTGAGAGAGCCCAGCCTCTACCTGTGACAAATGCCACCAAAATTAAACAATGTAGACAAGATGAAAAATAGGCTAAAACATTTAGAGTCATTTACCATCATTATCAACCTATGGGGAAAAATGCAGAGACGGTAAATGTTAAATCACTTTTTTTTAATTGACTAATTGAGCATTCAAGTGAGAGCAGCATGAAATTGTAATTTATAATGCTCCATGAAAACAGAGCACTTGAGCATAGATAGCAGTTATCCATATCATGTGCTTTGCTCATACCTGTTACTCCAATGGACTTTTTTCCTTCTCATTTTAAAACTTGTGTTCGCATGGCAAACAGCCAGGTTCCCAACGCAAGGACAAATTCGCTTCTGAAGCTATTTGTTAATATTGAAATATTTACAGAGGATAACCATAGATAAATCAAAGTCATTGGGCAAATAGGAAAGTTAGGAAAGAGCAAACAGATGGACACATGCAGTCAACAAAACCTGGCTGAGACCATTCTGTGTGGCAGGCACCATGTTAGGAGCTGAGCATTAGGCTAAGCACCTACTGTAGACTGTTTACCAGAATGCCATATACATGCACGTATACATGCACAGACACACACATATATACACACTGATGTAAAGAGTGAGCTATCTTAAGCAAAGCAACAGCAGACATCATGCTGGGATGGATTAACCATATAGAGTAGTTTGTTCTATTGCTGATTTATACCAATTTCCCCAGACTCATGGTGGAGCAAAATAATTAGATGGGTATACATGAGAGGGTGTAGGCATATAGTATTTTAGGTAAGGCTTAAAAGAATTTCTGGGAAACTCATTCTTTAGTCTAACTCTTGGCTTTGTATTTGGTACAAAGAGTGTTGTATGAAGTATGCAGTTCAGAAAATAGTTGATTTTTCCCTTTGCTCGCCTTCTCTGACAAAGTAAAAAGCCAGCCACCCTACATCAGTTCCCAAAGTATTCTGGAAATTGTACTTGTTCTTGATTACTGAAAGTCTGAGAATTCTGTTAGAAAGGAGAGTGGACGTATATAGGCTGAGCCCAGCAGGTGTGCTGAATCCTGGAATAAAGGCAGAACTGTTAAACCTCAAATTAATAAGCATTGGATATAGCACGAGATTCAGGCCAACACAAGGCAGGTGCAAAATCCTTGCGTCAGCGCTTTTAATTTGTAAGCTGATTTTCAAGTCTGCTGGAGATCCAGATGCCTGTGATTCCTGGCCTGAGACAAATGCAGAGAAAATATGACTGGAAATTCAGAACATTCCAGACAGTTCTCTTCACCTGGTTTTTATTCATATTTGAAATGATACTGTGGAATAAAGCAGTTGTCAAATTTTTCTAAGGGAAATTCATAAACACAACAAGCCTATGCTTGTCTGTTTCTTTGTCATTTCACAGCAAAGACTATTCACCTCACACTCTGGTCTCTGAAGCATGCTGCCTGCTTTTGTCTGTAACCTCATCAGAGTGGCCTCTCCTACTCATTTCTACCAACACTCACTTTTTTTTCTCAATTAATTATTTATTTCCTCACTTTACATCCCAATGGTAGCTCCGTCCCCCCTCCCCTTCCAGTCCTACTCTCCCTTCCACTCTCCCCCTCCTCCCCTAGTCCTTAGAAAAGAGGAGCCTCACCTGTCCACCCCAGGGCACCAAGTCACATCTTGATTGAGCACATCCTCTTGCCCTGCGGCTTGGCATTTTTGCCCAGTGCCTGGTTTGCTACATTTGAAGCCAACTCCATAAGGAGGTTCTTGATGCTCTTCTTCTTTGAGGTTGCTGGGTGTTGTCAGGAGTTAACTTGCCTTGTTGTCAAATAAACTTTAGAATAATAAAAATATATTTAAATGCCATATTTTGTGGGTCTCTGAGGCTTTTTGAAGACCTTGTTTAACTATTTTACCTCATATATATACCGAGTATATATCTATCTTGTAGAATATATATCTGTCTCTTAGACTTAGGATATATATTCTTGTGCTAAAATCTGGCTAGTGTTTGACATGCCCATGTTTCACATCAATATACAAAATTCTATACCAATGACTTAGAAATTACCTTCATTATGAGTAACAATTAAGGCCTAGAGTTAAAGAGTAGGTTCAATCATCTACCTTTGTTCTATCCTCCCTCTGTATTTCTATATCCCCCTTTCTTTCTTTTCAGTTCCTGTCTCCTTTCCTACAGATAAAGGAAAAGAGAAACATCCCTGAGTTCTACCTAGTTTTCTCTCTGTAAAGACCAATAATAAGTTATAACCACCTCCTGATGAAAATAAGCATTTGTAGAACAAGAAAGCAAACAGAAACCTACCCGACCCCCCCCCCCTTTAGAGGGAATGGGCTGTCATTCTCTTAATTTCTTCAGGCTTAACTGAGGCAAATAATATCTTAGAAGGGGCCAAAAAATTGGGGGAAATAATTAAGCAAGTCAGGGATTGCATTTGTGGTCCAGTTTCTAAATGTTGAGAGATTCCAGGCTTAACAGGAGATTGAAATGCTTGTCCAAATGGGATCAGAAGCTTTCTACAATGCTGTCCGGGCAACTGTCCAATTCTGATGGGTAACAGCAACAGAGGTGTCTCAAAACTAGACTTTTAGAAGCCTTTAAGTTGGGAAGCAAACACATGAGCTCATTTCTTCTATCACCTCTGTATCTATAGAGCTGAGTAAATTTCTTTCTTTCTGAGACTTTTAGTCCAGCCAAGAACTTATCCTTCCTCCTCAGCTGTAAAGCTAGCAACACTATAAACCATCCACCAGTCCCATTTGTGTAAGCAGGCTTTGTAAGCATTGCTTTAATAAGTCAGTCTTGGTTTTCAACACTGTCTGATACTGTCTGATTCAGTGCACGTCATCCTCAAATGTGACAAGCCAGTCAGAGCTGGTGTGATATAAGTAATGTTTCTGATTATGTCCTGTGTATATAATCAACGAGAAAGTGGTTTAAAGAAAGGGAGGGAGGGAAGAAAGGAGGAAGGAGAGAGAGGGAGAGAGAGAGAGAGAGAGAGAGAGAGAGAGAGAGAGAGAGAGAGAGAGAGCAGAATTCTATACCCCTGTTCTATATGAATCTTCTGAAAGTGAAAGACAATTGAAGCCTTCCCAGGCTTCTTACTCTGCGAATGTGGTTAATTCTTCAAAGCAAAGGATGGCAATATAAGTTAGAAATTCGGACTTACATTAAAATGCGAAGAGCAGGGCTGGGCATGTGGCCAAATGGCTAAGAGTGCTTTGTGCACAAGATGGAGAGCTTGTGTTTGGATCCCTGATGTCCATGGAAAGGAGGTCGGCATGGCAGTGCACACCTGAAACTGCAGCTCTTTGCGGGCAGAGACTGCTAGATTACTGCCGCTTGCTGGACAGACAGCCTGGCAGAAAAACAGCAAACTCCCAATTCATTCGGAGACTCTGTCTCAAGGGAATAAGACAGAAAATGGTCTAAAAGCATACAAGATGTCCTCCTCTGGCCTCCGCATGCACCAACATGAATAAATACAACTGCATATTTCACATACACCTGAACACACCTCCATATATCACACACATAGACACATGCACACACATAACTCCAAAATAAAAACTAATGACATAAAGAACACAGACATAATTAAAAATGTATTTCTTTATCCTTAATTGATTTAACAAAGAAGGTTTTTTCAAAACAATAATAGTCACAAGGCATCTGACTATGTATATGTTTGTAAGGACCAAACTAATGCTATGTTCTATATGTTCTGTATGTTCTATAACTAATGCTGTCGTCTGTGTATATCCCATGAGAACTTGTTGTCTAGGTGATCTCACTTCTCCCTGCATTCCAAGAATGACCACATACTGCTGTAAACTATACCTGCCAGAGGTCTCCATAAACTCCACCAGAGTGCTTAGATACAACTAGCTCCCACTGTTCCTCTGAGGAAAAAACAAAAACAAAAAAAAAAAAACTTCCTCTCGAGACTCAGCCTCCACCCAACCTTCCTAACGGTCAGCAGTCCTGTTACCCATAAACCCTCTACCCCATCAATCCCCAACCCCCAATTGCCACCACCTGACCAGCCCTCACCTCCCCCCACGCCCCAGCCCCCATGCCCCCAAACCCCCACCCCACGCTTATGTTTTTTTTTTCCCCCTTTATAAACCCTTGAAGCTCTGGTGCCACTCTCCTATCCTGTTGCATCAGGAGAGACTGTGAGCCAAGCTCAAGCCTGTAATACAGGACCATATGTGTGTTGCATCAGTATCGAGTCCTGGTGGTCTTTTTGGGGGATCTTGTGATCTGGGCGATCTGGGTAATACATGTTAACATATATTCATTTGTATGTGTGTATATGGTTATGTCTGCTTATATATAAGAGAAGTGAATAATAATGTAAGCTATTAACACGAAGTATTATTTGAAAATAGACTTATTCACATATATGTGTGAGAGAGACAGAGAGAGAGAGAGAGAGAGAGAGAGAGAGAGAGAGAGAGAGAGAGAGAGAGAGAGCAACTACCTATAAGCAGCATAAACAACTATAACTGGAATGTCCACCCAGGCAGTTGCAGGTGCGGGTCAGTGTGTGTCCTGCTCTTGTGTCCCTATCTCCATGGAGGTAGGACTCGGCCACAAACATGCTCCACCAGGTCCTTCAGCAAGCCAGGAGGAAGCATGCCAGCTCGATCCCTCTTTTCATAGATGTCGGAGCAGGATGCACTGGAGCAGCATTACATGTGTGCACTAAGCATTGTTCAATCCAGAGGTCAGCTGGGACAAGAGGACTAAGCCAGCGCCTTGGGACAAGCGAGGTCCCAGTGAGCAATACAAGTTCTACTCACTGAATGTTCGTGACAGCAAACTGAAGAATGAAGGTCCCGACTTCTAAGCCATGAAGTTCACCATAAACCTGCTTATAATGAATGTCTTTCAGAAGCCAACAGCACAATTTTCCACTCAACCAGGAAATACCTCTCCTTGAATGCATGAAATAGTGTTGATTTTCTAGAATTTATTACACTGATGAATAAATCTCTGAAACAGAAAAAGAAATATAACTGATGCAAAGAAAGAGAACAGGAAATTATAAAAAATGTTCTATTGAAATCACAAAAAGCAGGAAAAGTACAAGAAAAAATAGGAATGAAGTAAAAACAAAACATATGACTGAGAGGAGCAGTAACAGAGGCCATGACTGTAATGGCAGTCATCGATATCCCTTTCTCAGCAATGGATAGGTCAAGCAGGCAAAAAAGCAAAACAAACAAACAAACAAAACCAACAACTGTAAAGTTGAGCTTCACACAACCAGCTGATGTGACAAATGTCAATAGATTGCCCTAAGCAACTACACATTATTACCTGGAATGGGATATTCACAAAGAGAGGCCCCATGCTAAGCCAGCAAACAGACCTTAGCAAGTTGACAAGAACAGAAATGCAGGCATCTACTCACCCACCACACTGTAACTGAGCTAGAAATCAACAACAGAAAGGTAACCAAAAAAGTCACAAAACTCAGAGATTAAAGCATGCATTTCTAAATACCACCTCAGAAAGTAAGTTTCTAAATAATTTGAACGTAGTTAAAATGTAAGCCCAGCCTATCAAAATGTGTAGGTGAAATACTCAGAGAGAAACGTGTTGGAAAAATTGTCTTCAGAAACTAGAAAGAGCAAAATAAACACATGAAGAAAAGAAAAAAATTCAATGGAACATAAATCAGTGAAATTAGAAACAAAGACACAGAAAACCAACTGAATCAAAATTACTTCATTGATCTTGAGAAGATAATAAAATTGATAAGCTTCTAGAAAGGTAAGCTAAAAGAAAAAAGAATGCTAATTACTATTACCAGAATTGAACATAGTCCATATATGATGTGTATAATAAAAATGCAATGAACAACTCTATGTCCACAAGTTCAATAATGTAATTAAAATTTACTAATTCCATATACAATATGATTTTTCAAAAGTAACATGAAAAGAAACCAAAGATGTTATTAAGTCTATAACTGTTAAAGAAATTAAGTAAATATATAACCTCTCAAACAGAAATTACCATTCAAAAATTATTGAGTTCACCAATATATTTGAGAAAGGAATTATACAAGTTCTCCAAAATCCACAATCTTTTTTAGAAGACAGAGCCAAAAGAAAATTCTTAATTCATTCCACAAACTCAGCAGACACCAAAAACCTGGAAAAAATATCGTAAGAGAGAATTATAGAGCAATTCCACTCTTAAATATATATGCAAAGACTCAACCATATGCAGCATAGTGCATCAAACAATGTATTAAAAAGTCAGTCCCCATTACCAGGTAAAATTTATCTCAGATATGTGAAGGTAGCTTAACACCAAACAAAAACATTAAATAAATTAAGATCAGAGAGAAAATCACAGCTGGGTGAAATTCCTTCAGGGATCACCATACCAATAAAAGCTTAAGAAATGGAAATGCCCTTAATTCTCATTCAGAAGGGCAAATAGAATAGACACAGGAAGCTACTGAAGAGAAGGAACAGGATGGGAGCCTACCATAGAGGTCCTCTGAAAGACTCCATCCATAGCGGGGGGGGGATCAGGGGATTTGGATGCAGAGACTCACAGCCAAAATTTAGGGTGGAGCACAAGGAGTCTTAAGGAAGAATTGAGGCATAAAAGGACCTGGTGGGGACAGGAGCTTCTTAAGGAGACCAACGGAGCCAACAAATCTGGGCAGGGAGGGAGGGGTGCACCAACCAAGGACCATGCATGGTGAGGATCTAGACTCTCTGCTCAGATGTAGTTGATAGGCAGCCCAGTTTCCTTGTAGGTCCCATAATATGGGGAGTAGGGGCTACCTCTGACATGGACTCCTCAGGTGCCCAGTCATTGATGGAGTGTCCTTGGCCAGGCCACAGAGGAAGAAGATACAGGCAGTCCAGATGAGACTTGGTAGGCTGGGGTCAGATGATGGGAAGGAGGCCTTCCCCTTTCTGATGGCTAGGGGAGGGGGTGGAGGGGAAGATGAGGGAGGGAGGGTGGGACCTTTAGGCAATGAGGGAGAGAGATACAATCGGGTTGTAAAGTGAACAAATTTAAATAAATGAATAATTAAATATCAAGAATACGAGGGGGCAGGGGAGTCTGTTCTCACCATTACTTTTTAAAAACTATTTCTTTTGAGATTCTATTATTTCCATCTTCCATTTCTTCCCTTCAAACCCTCCCTTATATACCTCTCTCCCTGATTGTTTTCAAATTCATAGTCTTTTTTCATTAATTGTTGTTACATACACATATGTATATGCACATACATACATATTCCTAAATGCATAAATGCAACCTGCTCAGTTTGTATAATGCTACTTGTACATGTTTGAGTTTAGGGTTGACCATTTGATATTGGATAACCAACTGGTATGCTCTTCCCTGGGGAAGACTATTTCTCTCACTCTCAGCATTTCTTAGTTGCCTGTAGCTCCTGGTGTACGGTTGAGGCCTCATGGTCTTTCCCTTACCCATGTTAGCATGTCTACCGTGGCTCTTATGTCAGCTCATGTTTAGACAGTCATATTGGTGAGATTTTTTATGGGTGTGGCTTCTGACTTTCACAAGAGACACAGTCTCACGGCAAACTTGTTACTCTGGCTCTTTTAACCTCTTCACCCCCTCTTCTGAAATGATCCCTCCTGAGCCTTGGGTACAGGAGTATTAGTGTAGATGTATTGGGACTGGGCTGCACATCTCTCTGCTTTGATTTTCTGTGGCTTTCTGTAATGGACTTCTGTTGCAAAGAGAAGCTTTGTTGATGAGCAGTCTCACTGCAATTTTTTAACATCACACCAGAAGTCCTAGCTAATAGGAATACTTTCATAAGAGAAGAAAAGGAGGTTGTGGCTGGGGAGTTGGACCACTGGCTTCTCCTTGTGGATCCCAGTCCCTCTACGGAAGAATTATTCCCCTTTTCTCTAAACAAAACGTCCCCTATCAAGCTTAGTGTCTTGACCCTGTGTTTGAGGCCAGTCTGAGCCTCACACAGTGAGACTTTTACTTTAAAAAAAAAAAAAAACGCCACATTCTTGTATAGATTTTCCTCTCAGAAATAAATGTTTCTTTTCCTTGTACATTATACACAGAGTTGTCTCATTTACTATTTTAGAAATTTTTTTAATGTATTGATCACAGTTATTAGCCATTCATAACTGTTTTACAAAGAAAACCAGGAGCTAGGTTGCTCTGAACTAAAAATAAGAAGCTCACATCGGTGGCTAAGAGGTACCAGTGTTTTGTAGCAATTTTTATTACTGAATCACTTCACAGCTTTATAGACATATGCTGCTTCATAATAAAATCCTCAGTGTGGCAAAGAAAAATGGTTATTAACAGACTCCAGTATGCCTAGCATCCCTGTACCTGTATATAAGTAAACCAAAAATAAAACATAACAATGTATAGTTTAGTAATCATACTCAAAAATGATTTAGGTATTTTTATAAGTATCAATTACTTAATGGAATAATCTTGAAGTTAAAAGTTACCAAAAACATTTTTGGAAACTTACTTATAAGCTAGATAGATTGTAACATTAAAAAAATAGGCATGAGCTAGGCACAGTGACGCACACCTGTAATCCCAGCACTCGGGAGGCAGAGGCAGGTGGATCTCTGTGAGTTCAAGGCCAGCCTGGTCTACAAAGTGAGTCCAAGACAGCCAAGGATACACAGGGCAACCCTGTCTCAAAAACACTAAAAAGAAAAAGAAATTTAGGCATCATCTCAAGGCTTTTTCCCCTGTTAACTATCTTTTTTCAAAGATTGATTTTACTTATGTGAGTCTTTCACATGCATATATGGAAATACACTGCATGTGTCTCTGGTGTCCAGTGAGGTCAGAAGAGCATCCTGGATGCCCTAGAACTGAGTTACAATGTGAACCACTGTCTGGCTTCTGGAAACTGAACCTGGCTCCTCTACAAGAACAATAAATGCTCTACTTGGTGAGCCATCTCTCCAGCGACCCACCCCAGTTAACTACTTTTTTAACTTAATTTGTCTGATAACTCAAGTACAGCAAATGTGTATGCTTATTTATATTTATGCTAAAAATTCAAAATATATAACTCATTTTATTAAGCCAGTAATATTAAGCTACTAATATTAATCAAGATTTACCCATCCCATAGGCATATAAAAATCATTTGAGTTACTTTCAACGATTAGGGAAGATGAATTTGGGATTGTCATCTGGAACTAAGGAAATAGCATATGTATATTAAACATACACACTAACATACCAGAAGATGCAAATAGACCCGTGAACTTATTCACTAAACTGTAGATCTTGATCAAGCATAAAGATAATAGCTTACTTAAAGAGCTCAGATGCATAAGCTGGCTCTCATTTTTGTTCTACTTCCCACTTTCATCGTTATTGTGTTTCTACTCAATACGAGGCTTAATACCTTTTACCGATGTTGGTGGAGGGGACTTGAGATTTTCATTTAGTCTGACATCCAATCTTACAAAGGCTGTGGATTACATTTTAGCAAGAGACCAAGAGGTTATTAAGCACCTGTGGGTGTATTCAATCCTTGTCTGAGTAGGCAAAATGCTCTGCCTGTTTCCAATTAGCCTCAAGGTAGTTTCTCTTTGGGTCCCTGAGCTCTTTGTGAGCCAGAAATTCTCGAGGGTCTGGGGAGCAGGAAGGGAATGGTTTGGCATGAGTGGACAGAAGGATAAAGGAGATGGAGGTTCTCGGCCCACTGAGGAAATAGCCAGGTTCAGGAGCAGAGGAGACCACAAAAAGTCAAGTGGAAGCAAGACTTAATGTCTAAAGATTTCTTAAAGAGACATGGTTATAGTGCACTCCAAAGATGGAGGAGTGGGCTGGGCAGAGGACTGAGTAATAGCAAAAGACTTGGGGCTTTCTTCACTTACCAGGAAACTGGGACAGAGGGGAGGACATCCTATTGGGACTCTAGATGAGAGAAGCATGGAGAATAGCAAAGTAGAAGGATCCAGAGGGTCCTAGAAACCTACAAGTTGAACATTATAATAGGCAGATTTGGGCCCAGGGGTCCCACTCAAACTAAGGCACCAGCCAAGGACAATACAGGCCGTAAACTTTAAACCCCTACCCAGATCTAGCCAATGGTCAGAACAGTCTCCACAGTTGAGTGGAGAGTGGGGTATGACTTTCTCACGTACTCTGGTGCCTCACATTTGACCATGTCCCCTGGAGGGGGAGACCTGGTGGCACTCAGAGGAAGGACAGCAGGTTACCAAGAAGAGACTTGATACCCTATGAGCATATACAGGGGGAGGTAATCCCCCTCAGGAACAGTCATAGGGGAGGGGAATAAGGAGAAAATGGGAGGGAGGGAAGAATGGGAGGATACAAGGGATGGGATAACCATTGAGATGTAACAAGAATAAATAATTTTAAAAAAAGACTTGGGGCTTATAATTTTGTAATAGGTTTTTATGAATATCTGTAAGATAAATAGCATGTTCATGGAGGTAAGGTGACCTGCGCCCCTCCCCCAGATTTTGGTGAAACAGATATTTCGTTAGGATATTTCTTCCCCTGGTCTTTTAGGAAAGACAACAAGGGGGAACCAAAACTACAGAATTAATTACATAGTCAAGCCAAGGCCTTTGGATGATACAGACCTTTGACGGTTTCTGGTACTATGGTGAGGAAGACCTGGCCCGGTGCCTTAGCTCCTGATAGAATGGAAAGAGCCTCTCCATGGTTTCAAGGATGCTTAACAAAGGGCATTTTAAACACTAAGGGATACAGCTCCTGTTTCCTTGGTTACCCAGCATCTACCTCCTTTCCCAAATACCTTTAATAAAGCCTCAAGGAATATGCCAAGTTTAGGACAGGCTTGGGACCCCTGGCCTCATCTTCCCTCTCCCTTTACTGATGAGAATATCTGACCCATCAGTGTATATTAGAATCACATATCTGATCTGGTTTCACAGCTGAAAAAAAAAAATCTCTGAAGGAACCACATGAAGACTCTCATTTATACCTGATTTTAATGGTGTTTAAATGAAACTTTGACTTTAGAATTTAGAGCTTATTTGGAAGGAGTAAGTACCCTGGAAGATATTCAGACAAATACATGTATATTGCAATTATGAAAGATGTGATCTGAGTCAGGAGTAAGTAGAGCAGATTCTCGCAAAATGAGTGGTGTGTCCCTCCGTGGTTCATTAACTGAAGGCCTAAGCTTAGAAGTGGACTTTTGGAAAGTAGCTAGGATGATATCAGGTCAAAGGAATAGTTCCCCCATTATAGAATTATTGCCACGAGTTCAAGAGACTAGGAGGACAATAAATCTCTTGATCCACCATGTAAAGACAATAGCAAGAAGATATTCATCAACAAACCAAAATGAGACCCCTTAACAATAAATCAGCTAGCCCCTTGATGATGAAAGCCTTGGCTGCTAAAAGTGTGAAGTGTAAACTCCAGTTGCTTAAACCACCCAGGCTGTGGGTTGCTATTTATTAGCATAGGATGGAGACACTAAAACATTAAGAGTTCCGAGTGATGTTGGGAGGGGATCTTATATAATGCACGATGACAAGGTACGTGCTTCATCGACTACATACCATGCCAGTCCTGTCAGGTTCTCCACTGAAGCTGGGAACCTGAAGAGAGGAATGCAGGAAAAAACTAGCAGTGAATCTGGGAGAGTGACAGAGTGGCAAGGTAGCCATAGAGGCCTTAAATGAAGATTTTATATCCTCCATATCCCTTTCCTCTCACACATTCTTCATGACCCTATGTTCCAGTTTAGAGTTAATTCCTGCTTTAAACTGTAGCACCATCATTTTTTATTTGGTCCCTTTCCTTCTCTCTTCCAAGTACATTAGTTGCTATGGGAACCATGATGCTGATTCTAAGGGTGGAGTTCAGAGAGGCCCACAAGCACAAAGGAAAAGAAATTTAATCTCGGGGTTTGAAATATAGACCCCCAAGTTGAAAAAAAATCACAGAAAGCACATAGGCCTTCCACCTCAGAAGTGCATCCTTGTTGGTCTAGCTCACCCCCTCAGGCCATAAGTAATAAAATACTAGCAGTAAAATCACCATACAAAGGCAGAAGTTTCTATGCCATCCTTCACTGCAGCTTTTTACATAAACAATCCATCAAGGAAAGTGCTTCTCATAAAAACTTCTGAGTGAAGGATTTATGTCTTCTCATCTTTCGGATATGAGCCACAGTTAAGCTCTTACAAACCACTGACTTCTTATAGGTACATAGCCTTCTGCTAAGGTAGAGCTCTCAAATCTTTCAAACATCTTCAGTCACCAAAGAGGTTTCTCCAATGAACTGCCAAAACACCAGATCTAGATTCCTTAAGTGTCTGTCTTTCCCCAGTACAGCATCATAGCCATTTCTGTGTCTTTGTCTTTCTCTCTGCCTATCCATCTAATTCCCCACCCCGTCTCTCTCTCTCTCTTTCTCTCTCCCTCTCCCTTTGTCTCCGGCTCCCTTTCCCTCCCCTCCCATCTTTCCTTCTCTCTCTCCCTTTCTCACTCCCCCCATCTCTCTTCACATTTCCTTAATGTCATCTGACCATAATCTTAATTTTGTGAGAAGCCCAGCAAAGCTCCACTGGCCCAACTCGCCATGATCTCTACATGCCTCTCACATGCAAGTGTGACTGGATACCCAGAGGAATGGACAGGCATAGATGTAGATATAAATGTACACATATATAAATTAGATTAATATTGAGTCTTTATAACCAGGAATGTTCTAAGAATCACAATAAAACTTATGCACGCCCCGACTTATTTAGCTCTTTTCTCCCTTGTGAGCTTTCATATTGATGAGACTCATATTCCAAGATCTAATGAACTCAAGCAGGACTCCACATATTCTGTGGAGCTGTGTCTTGAAACTGTGGGATCAGGATAAAACACTCCAGGTTCTTCCCTCTAGTATGGGAGTGGGGCAACAGCAGCCACCTTTGTCTGTCCCTCGTCAGAAGTGCTGAGTTCAAACAAGGTACATAAATAACATTCTATTCTAAGATGTGGCTGGAAGTAAGGGAGCAAGCAACGGGATAGTGCCTACAACCGGAAACACTAGGAGCCTTTTTACTCTTTGACACTTCCACACCTGTGTGTAATGGATTTTAGTCATTTTCGCACACACGCACACACACTTTTCCTTCTTTGATCTCTTCCTCTCTCTTGTTGAAATTCTTTTTCTTTCAAGTCCCCCTCGTGTGTATCGTGTGTGTGCGTGTGTGTGTGCACGCGTGCGCATGCACTTGTGTCCCACTGAGTTTAATTATGGTTGCTTACATGAATATGGGTCTGCAGAGGCATGGAACAGAGTATCCACTGAAGCCAATCAGAAGCCATAGGAGAGGATTAAGTTGGGAAAGGGTCACGGAGGCCTTGAGTGGAGGGAGACAGCCCCCACAGGATTGAAGGAAAGAGGTCGGCACACACACACTTTCATCTACTCGCTTCTGCTCTGTGCTCCACCATGCTTCCTTCCTCTGCCTGCAGGAATGCAGAACATAGAAAACATTACATCTGCAGTGTCCTCAGAGGTCACTAGAACTCGGGGTGAGAAAGCATGGAGGGAGATCTGGAGGTGTGGGGAATATCTTTTGTGTGTTGGCTTAGAAAGAAACCATTGCCCACCAGGGATTCACACATGCTCACACAGGTACTAGAAGCCTGAAGTATCTCTTTGGTGTTAGAGGAGACACACACAAAACAACTAGAAGAGAAAACTAATGACCATGCTGCAAAGTGACCACCAAGCCCAGTGACTCACAATTCCCTCTGGGAAACTGTATTCTGCATAGACTAAGATACCAAGCTCTTGGAAAGTTCCTTAATAATCACAACTGTAACAGGTAATATTTTGTGCACATGTCATGTGCCACTATATTGAAAGCACTACACCTGAAATAACTCGATCCTCACAGCTCTATGGGTCCTGTTTTTGAGATAACAGAAGTTGAATGGTGAGGAATGGAGACTTCACCTACCAAGCAAGCCAGTGATATCTGATGCTGGGCAAAGGCACTCTGACTCCAGCACCTGCACTCCTAAATTCTGTGCCTCTCCCAGCCTGTGTTTATGCTTAACACTGCTGCTGTGCTCAGCCATTCTTCCCATGTCTTCAGCACCTAAAACCTCATCTGAGCAAGTGCAAAAGCAGCTACCCAGAGTTACGGAATCCCACAGCTGAAGGAAACAGCAGCAGCTTCCTTTTTCAGGGAGGAGCTGTGCACAGCACAAATGTGCACGAGGATGTAGGATGTATGGTACCTGAGATGAGCGTGCCTTGAAGGACCAGCAGGAAGTTGGCAAGTCATCTCCTGGGCACCTGCCACTATGACTTTCAACTTCACTACAGCTTCCCCTGCAGACAAATAACTGACCCAAGGCATTATTAGAGACCAAGAATGAAACCAGCCAAGAGCATGCCTTCTAGTATGACCAGAGCAGATGGAAGGGAAACAGATGTCCTCCCTGAAGCTTAAAAGGCCTTGCTCACTTTCTGTGGAAGTGCTGTGGCATTCAGGAAATCGATTGTTTGATTTTACCACAGCCTCTGGTAGGTTGGGTCTTAGAGGCTGTGTCTAGTTTGGAATGTTTAGTCTATGCAAACTAAGAGAAAGCACTTCTGTCGCAGAGAGTTGGTCTAGAGCCAACAATAACCTATGGCAGCAGAAACAAAATCACCGCCATATAGAAATCTACACAGCTTGAAATGTCTGAGTTTGTGAGGTAGGTGGCTTACAGACTCTTAAACACCAAGGATGCTTGCTGTTTCATCCCACCATTCAAAAGAGTCTGCAAGCCAAGCACTCACATGGATGCCATCACCCGGGAGCTCTTTCCCTAAGGACTGAGCTATAAATACAACTACAGGCTTGAAGTGTTCAGAGGGGGTGTGTGGATTACATTTTATAATGCTGGCCTGAGAGCGTGGTTTTGGTGCCTCGGAGGTAAGAGGGCACTTTACCGTGAAGAATGCACTCCAGCATTTATGATTCAAACTAAAAGCCCCCAAAAGACTGCATGACCCCTTTCTCTTGTTCTATAAGGCAAGCCAGCTGAGTACAGCCTGGTTATATCATGGGTGTTTGTGCTTGGCCGTGTGTCTCCAAACAGAACAAACATGCGTTGTCCCTACCACATTCTTTCGCTCATCAAGGTATGCCTTTGAGACTCAACTATATCAGCTAGAAAGTAGACAAATGACCCACAAACCTCTCTTTCTAGGGTTTACCCTCCACATCTAATGAAGGCTTGAGCACATAGCCTGAATCCTTTCCAGCTTCTGCATCTCTACTCAGTGCATCCCATCCACCTATACCAAACTTCTGTCACCTCCTAATTCGACATGAACTTCCTGAAGGCAGATATGTGAAATCCATTTTCAGTATATGCACCCATGCCTCTCATAGTCAACACAGAGTCATTTTAATTTAATACAATTGAATGGCATGGAGGATGGGAACTACAGAGCTAATAAAAAAAAAAAAAAAAGACTCCCCAGTGATATGTTTTCCTCTCCCTCTGACATACAGGTGTTAGGGATTTCCACTTTCCTCTGGAAAAACAAAAAACAAAAACACTCTTGAGTGTTTTCCAGGGCACTGTGTTTTCAGTGAATACTTGTCTAACCACAAATACCTACACAGCTGCCTGTACCTAACCTCATGGCCTCTGCACTTTCCCTGAAGAGACAGGGCAAACCCTGTTGTAACATCTGCACTGTTCGGTCTCTCAGACCCAGAGAGCTAGGCCTGAACCTCATATTGATCTCACCAAGCTGGTCTGTCTTACCTAGTGACAAGCACCCAGCAGGCAGCCTTGAGGATCACACTTCCTGGGATGCACAATGTCAGTATGTGTGGCTATTCATTCCCAAAATTGGCATCAGATCCCGGCCTTCCTGGATGCCTTCAGCACTTGCAACTTGCCTTAGGGTTTCTATTACTGCAATGAAGCAACATAAACGATGTAACTTGGGGAGGAAAGGATTTATTTGACTTACACTTCCACATCACTGTTGATTATCAAAGGAAGTCAGGAACCTGGAGGCAGGAGCTGATGTAGAGGACATGGAGGGGTGCTGCTTGCTGGCTTGCTCCCCATGGCTTGCTCAGCCTGTTTTCTTATAGCACCCAGGACCACCAGCCCAGCAATGGCACCACCCACAATGGGCTGCCTGCCCCCATATCAATCACTCTAAGAAACGTCCTACTGGATTACCTACAGGTCAATTTTATGGAGTCATGTTCTTAATTAAGTTTCTCTCCTCTCAGATGACTTTACCTTGTGTCAAGTTGACATAAAACTATGCAGCACACAACCCCTTGTAGTTTATAGAAACAAACCAGTTCTCATCCACAGATCAGTGGTTCTGGCAGAGTTTAGAAGTACAGGTACATCAAATCATACATAACATGACATTCTGTCAAGATACATCAAAGATGTCAACTTCCACGTTGATCTAGAGAGGATTTTGTCACTGGTACCAGAAGAACTAGGTCTTCCAAGATAAAAATAAATCCAAAAGAAGATAGTATGTGATGGGTAGAGGAGCCTTCCTCACTGATTTCCTGTGAACAGTCAGGGTTGCAGCTAGTTCTGGAGAAGGGGGAGAGTTCTGCACTAAGGAAAGGAACCAAGAATTCTCTTGCATTTACATGTGCGGAGTGGCCAGTGAACGGTAGGCTATGGGTCAGAGTGGACAGCATGTCCTATGGTTGAAGAGAGTGAAACATGGTTGAAAACATAGCTTTGTGGCCAGCTGTGGAGAACATCTGCTGCCACGCTCGACCTCTGAATGCCACAGAACTCAATGTCAGCTAGCAACAGCAGTGCACTTACTCCTCATGCATGACTTTCCACTATCAGAAGTGTGTCTGTCAACACTGGCTGCGCTGGCATGAGAAATTAGAGGCTTTCTGTTCTCTGCAGGCAATGACTGCTACAGTGCACACAAAGCAAGGTATGCTTCCAAATATCTAATATGAAACAAAGAATGTAAAATATTATAATTTGTATTAGTTGTATGGTAGCATACTATTTGGGGCATGCTGAGTTAAATAAAAACTGATTGGGGTTAATTTCACCTATTACTTCATTTTACTTTTTTAATATTGTTACTGGAAAAAATCTTAATGCAGGTGTCATTGAAACTGTATTTCTGTTGAATTTCATTGGTCTAAATAGAATCACAAAGGCTTTCTGACCCATCTAGACACTCAAGGGTCTTTCTCAGACTTCATGAATAGGCAGAAACTGTGAAGGCCTGTGAAGGACTGTAAAAGATCCCCAATCACTATCAGGGGCATAGAATTTCTGCAGTCACACATTCTTAGTCTACTTCAGCTTTATTTTGGTTTCTACAGCATTGTCTGGGGAGCTCATTACACATCAAATTCCAGCCCCAGGGAATCCAATGAGTCACATCTGAGAAGAAGCTGAGGCTGCCTGGAATACCCATTTATCAAGTTCTCCCCAAGATCTGAGGCAGGTGGCTGAGGACCACACTTGAACAAACACCATTGAGAGGATGAGAACTGTGTGGACAGTTCTGAGAGCATCCTTCAGCACTGACCAGCCACGAAAGAGAAGTAGAGAGGGAGAGGTTGGTGAGGAATGCTGTTAAAGAATTTGATATCACATATCAACTAACTTTTTATCAGTATTTGAGTTTCCAACAATGTTAGTTTCATCTTCTAAGGAATCACAACTGTATGCCCTACTTAGCTGTTTTTTACTTACAGTTTGGCCTAGAAATTTCCCTATTATTGTCTTTAATTACATGACAAAAGGTAAGGTCAATAATCTTTTCAAAGCTTGAGGCCTTGGAAGAGTTCATGCTAGCCTATATGAGAATAAAGATATCATCCAAATGTGAAGTCTTTTCTGTTCCCTTTCATGATATATGTTGGTCTGAGGGACCCACACACATACCCCCAAAGTTGGGCTTCATTAATTGTGAAGGAAGAAAACTTTACCTTCTGTATTCATATACTTACTTACTGCTTGATAAATCAGATTTTACCATTAAGAAGGAAAACTACATCCCAAGGAATACAGAAGCAGGAAACAGCTTTACTGAGGCCTTCCTCCCACATCTGTATCCCTCCTGTAGAACTTGATGTGACAGCTGACCAGTACCATACAGCACCGCGAACACTTTGGACAAATGACTTTCAAGCTACAGAGAGCACCTGCAGAGTGAGGAAGTCATGGTCTGGGTAAAAGCTTGCCTAGCTTCAACTGCCAGATCCCAGACCCAAGCCCTGATCAATCACCCCTCCATTCTATTAGACTCAAGGCCATACCACAGCTGAAGCCGTGTTTTGTCCATTTTTAAAGCCAGTTTCCTAAATGGTCATAAATCTTATCTCTGGCAGATTTCTCTTTTTAAAAAACAAACAAGCACCTCACTGTCAGTGAATAAGTGTTTCATCCAACCCGGAGTCTGTAGGCTTATTTACTTGAGTGGATGACTGTGAAGCAAAAACTGTCAAAGGTGCTAAGAGCTCCCCGGAGGACAGCACTTTCTTTCACACGCTTGAGAAACTTGATTGTCCAGCCACCAGGTGACCCCTTGTTTCTCTAGTGTCCCATTCCTCCACCCCCATCACTAATAGTCCTTGTGACATGGCTGGTTACCTCTTATCTGTGGAGCTCCTTCCTTGTCTTCATGGGACACCGAGCAGACAAGGGTAAGAGAGAAAATCTTGGAACACAAGAAGACTAACCAGACTACAGAAGAAACCAGCCATTGAGCCTAGCATTTTAACAACCACTGGCTCCCTGATCAAACCATCCAGCTGGGTCAGAGCTACACATGGCACTGTGCAAAGGCCAGTCCTGGGAAACCATGGCTTGGTTACTACCAAAAGGCATAGAGGCCATCATCAAACCCACGTTGTCCTGCAAGAGAAGCAAAACTTGTCACCGTACATGTCCCTACTTAGCAGCAGAGCCAAGCAGTGCCCAAGATCTGATCCCAACATTCAGCTCTTCTTTATCTCTGTCACATTCACTATGGAAGTAGCTGAGGACTACAATATACCGTCTTCAGAATTTAAAATGCTCGCGTGCGGGGAGGCAGGAGAGGGAGGGGAGGCAATCCAATGCTTGTAGAGAAAGCATGAAGGCTTGTGTTGGGAATCTCAGACCATATTAAAACTGGACTCATTGGCACATGTCTGTAATCTGAGCACTAAGGAGTAGGCAGGAGTAAATGATCCTGGGAACTCACTGGCCAGCTAGTCCATCCAAAATGACGAGCTCCAGGTTTAGTGAGAAGGTCTAACTCAAGAACATAAGGTACTAGGAGACCGAGAAAGACACCTGACATTGATCCTTAGCCTCCACACGCAGGTACTTATGATAGAGCTACACACACACACACACACACACACACACACACACACACACACGCACAATGTTAAATGTTATAAACACGTATAAAATGTTTCTACTCCATATAGAGAAAAAATAACATGCATGGGATTTTGTTCCCCTATTGGATCTGCTGTAACAAGGACATTTTATTCACATTCCCCACGTATAGAGCACTGTGCTAAGAATGTGGGTTTGCCCATTTTAGAAACGAGGACAACAAGAAGTGATGCATCCATCTCGGTGCAGCGAACAAGTGACAGTCTGAATCTAGCTCACCCTCTTCCATATTCAAAGGAGACCCTCCTAAATGACAACGTGACACCGTCTCTTAGAACTCCATCATGCTTTACATAACGAGTGGGTGCTTTACTGACCTGCACCTAGGAGACGCCCCTGTCAAGTACGGATGCCACCCCTGTGCCTGTCATGTTCTCTTGGACCATCCATGTGCATGTGTGGATATGTACACACTGCTGCCGACCTCCACTGCCTTCAGCCAAGCACAGTGCAATGTTAACTACTGCTCCCCGCCTTGGAGAAAGCAGTCTATCAGACCTGATACACACACACACACACACACACACACACACACACACCATGATATCTTCAGAAGAGAGGCCTGGGAGAGCACACTGAAGAACTGGACAAATGTGCTACTTTCTTGACTGTCCTGCCATGGAAGTATTCAACTTTTAGCAGTAAAGAAATGAAAAAAGTTTCTCCAAGGCCTCAAGGAATTCAGGAGTTGCAAGGGACACAAGGGGACTGCCCTAGGGCAAGCCCATGTATTCTACCTTAAATCTTTCCGTTGCCCGGTTTTTAGTGGGAAGTGAAGACAGGGAGTACATCTGAAAGCAATGCTTTCCCTGTGGGGTTTCCAACCACATTCACCCCTCAAGCCCCAGATACCACAGCATCTCCCCATGTCACCATCATGACTGAAACAGGGAAATTGAGACACCAGCAAAGAACCCTAATTCATTTACGCTCAGATTGAATTCTTTCTCCTGAAATCTAGTATCTTCTGCATATGCCAGTAGGGGATGATGGCTATGGAGGTGACTATCTTAGGAGGCTAGATCCGGATGCATTGAATGGAAAAGAGCCCCAAGACTTGACTGCAACTCTTTTCATAGCCTACCGGAGAGGAGCAGATGCATAGGTTTGCTGCCCCCTGCTGGTACACAGGCATCCTCAGTCACAAGAGGACCTCAGAGGGGCTCAAAGGCACTTCAGGTCAGAGAAAAGCACAGAGGCATCACTTGGAGCATGGATTTAAGGAGCATTTGCTTTAAATCTCCTGCGCCCTAATCCACATGGGAGATAGATGATTAGAGTGAGGTACCATCATATCAGGAATCTGAATCTATTTCACTAGAGGCCACTAGGCCACAAAGTAAAGGAGACAGAGCTAAGATGTCACCTGATTCACTCTCACATCTTCCAGAAATGGAGCTCAGCCCTTGGTATGCTGGACAGATTAGGAACCTCCCAAGGAAGAAGTGCACACTCTGGTAGCTTCTCTGTTTGAGTAGAAAACCAGAAAAATGGCACAGAGAAGATGATCCTGGAAATGGCACCCACTCCTGCCTCTACCTTCTATTTTCTTTATTAACCTCTAACCTCTGACCCTGTTTCTACCTGTTATGATTTCAGTAGAAACAACAAGAATTTGAGGAATTAACGATGTAAATCATAACAGCATCTGATACACAGGGAGTGTTCACTGGAGTGCCTGCCCGTTTGTGTGTTTCTGTCTGCCTCTTTGGCCAGGTGCTTGCAATCAGATGATCAGCGACTAAATCTCAGCATCTACTGAGAATTCAGGAACTCAGTACAATTAACAGCCAAGGGGCTCAGCCACAGTGGTCAGTGGTGCACCGCCTGTTGTCTAGAATGGCACCCCATTGCTTGTGTCTAGGGAGTTGGTTTTCCTGAGTTCCTGAAGCACAAACACAGGCTTCCTTGAACTGAGCCAGGAGCAAACAGCACAAAGTAACAAATGGGCCATTTCAGCTTCTGGTGACAGTTGGGTAAACTGGGAAAGCAAAACAAAAATAAACTAGGGAGTCCAGTTTTCAGGAGTGGGGGAGACTATTTAGATGTCAGAAATCACATCCTCTCTCCCCACCTAGTCCAAAAGTAACAAAAGCTGAACAAGCTGGTCCACATCTACACCAAGTAAATTCTGTAGACAGTTGTAGCTACCATAAGCATGCTATACAATCAGAGATGCCATGTTTGGAAATCCCCAACTTTGCATTACAATGCCGACAGAGGGGAACAGGTGGAAAAATACTAAATGTAGAGCTTAAGACAACAGACAACTATATATACAGTCATATAAAGAACTTTATGGACTTTGTATCACGTGCTCTAATGCAAACAAGTGAGAGAGATACAGGAGAGAATGGGGTAGGAACAGTGTGGCCGCAATGCACAGTTCCACACAAAGCCAGGGACGAGTTTTTCCCCTAGTGAAGGGACTGCACTCGACATTGAAGAGAAAGGGTACCGTTGTATCTGTGTGTTATTTATTTTATTTTATTTTATTAATTTATTCTTGTTACATCTCAATGTTTATCCCATCCCTTGTATCCTCCCATTCTTCCCTCCCTTCCATTTTCCCATTCTTCCCCTCCCCTATGACTGTTCCTGAGGGGGATTACCTCCCCCTGTATATGCTCATAGGGTATCAAGTCTCTTCTTGGCAACCTGCTGTCCTTCCTCAGAGAAATGATCATAATGAGTGAGTTAACCCACAAGCAGAAAGAATCAAATGGTATATACTCACTTATATCTGCATACTAGCCCAAGGGGCATGTCCCACGAAAGCATTCACTTACCAGGAAACTGGGACAGAGGGGAGGACATCCTATTGGGACTCTAAATGAGAGAAGCATGGGAGAATAGCAAAGTAGAAGAATCCAGAGGGTCCTAGAAACCTACAAGTAGAACATTATGATAGGCAGATTTGGGCCCATAGGTCCCGCTCAAACTAAGGCACCAGCCAAGGACAATACAGGCTGTGTGTTATTTATAATGTGGTTTTGTGGGTGCATTTAAACCCACTAAAGAAATTAAACATAAACTCTTTTGCAATCTGTGTAAATCTTAATTTCTCATTGATCTGCCCTATGTAAGGCCTCAACTACTAAAATAAACATTCCTTAAACTGAAAAGGATCATGCAGTAACTCCATTCCTGTTTGCACGTGGGAGGCATTACGTGTGTCTTCCTTTCAATATGTTTATGCACCGAATGCAATTCTTAGACGCTCAAACAGATAAGCAAATCTTAATGACTCAGTTAATAATGTTGAGTTTCTGATCCAGTGAGCATCATAGAAATTAGTCATCAACATGACACTGAAAGGGGGAAAAAAAAAACAAATTAAAGCGTCAAAAATCAGTTGCATAGCTTTAGGCTCAATATTAATGTTTCAACAATTTGGTCAGATGCAGTTTCTATGTAAAACATAGGACTGAGCCTCCCCCTTGTCCCTCTTCCTCTCCCCCTCCCCCCTCCTCCTTCCCTCTGCTCCTCCCCCCTCCCCCACACGAGTCGCTCAGGGGAGCACGACATACACCCTTCCCCTCCCCATGTCTATTGAACGTCCGCACACAACAGCTCTCATCTGCCTGCGCACATTCTCTTGTGTTCTGTATTTTATGGTGACTTTCAAAACAGAGTCCATGGCTGTAGTACCTCCTTTGTTGTCACTGGGTCTTGGTTTTCTTTACTTCCCAGTGCTGATCAAGCCCTCGTGTCTGTTAGACATTCCCTGAAGATTGAGTGGCATGTCCACCAAGGCTGCAGTGGCATTTCCAACAAAGTCTTCTTAGACTTAGGGAGACATGTCAGCTTTCCACTTCTCTCTCTCTCTCTCTCTCTCTCTCTCTCTCTCTCTCTCTCTCTCTCTCTCTCTCTCTCTCTCTTTTTAATCATAAAGGGAAGTCAGTGTGGCTCCAAGAAGCAGGGTCATTCTATTTCGTGTCTGCTTAAAATAATGCAGGAAGAGGGAAGAGCTGCTTTCAATTTAGACCCAACAGGAACGCCCACCCTGATGGTGAAGTGGTGGGAGAAAGGTTTGCTAATGAACTGCTCCATCAGGCTGGGGTGGTGAATACACCTGACTCAAGGCAGAACTCAGCAAATATTAAGCTAGCATTTCTTTCCTGACCTACATAGAATCTAGCTAAAATCACCTGAACAACTGCCCTGCACATCACAGATGAATCCCTCAGGAAAGGCCTTTGGGCACCTACATGTCAGATCTGAGAGGACATGTGTCACAGTGAGGTTGTTAGCAGTGAAGCCAAAGGGAGGCCCAGGGAGACCTCAGACTGGGCCCTGCTCCCTTGAAAGATACTGAGAGAGGAACACTTCCACGAGGGAAAAAAGAACTTTTTGTCTTAGTCTCTCACACATCCACTCTGCCTCTTCTGGTAGAATTCCAGCAAAGACCTGATGTGACCTGTGCAGAAAATGTGACTCCTCAAAGCCCTTTGAGGGTTCCTTTTCTCTCTGATTCTACTTTTTAAAAATATATTTTATTAATTTATTCATATTACATCTCAATTGTTATCCCATCCCTTGTATCCTCCCATTCCTCCCTCCCTCCCGCTTTCCCCCTATTCCCCTCCCCTATGACTGTGACTGAGGGGGACCTCCTCCCCCTGTATATGTTCATAGGGTATCAAGTCTCTTCTTGGTAGCCCGCTATCCTTCCTCTGAGTATACTTTTTTAAAGAGCCCTCCTTGGCCTTGCTTTTTCTCATGTGACAATTTTGGTAAACTTAGGCTGTGTGGGGACTCTGAGCTCAGGAGGGGCTGGGGCCTCTGAATGTCTTCTTCCTTTGAGATCCATACACAACTCATGGGCCTGAAAGTTAAGGAGTGGAAGTGGCTTCTCCTGGTGGGACTATTTTCATGGATAGAGGAAGGAACAAGTGTCCACAGCTATAAATGGCCAACAGAACCTGAAGGATGAGGTAAGCTCCAGGGGCATTGATGGGGGCGTGGGAAACAAGAGCTTTTCTGCTCTGTTATCACTGTTGGAGGCCAAGGATAAATTCTGCCCTGAGTGGGTATTTATAAATTCCCAGTGGGTCAGCTGGGGGTGGTTTCTGGATGACAGCCAAACCTGCTGCTTGGTGTCTTTTCCATGATGCATCTGCACTATTATAGAAAGGAATTCCTAGTCTAAAACAGAGTAGCAGGCACCAGGGTTACAAGCAAGCAGGAGCCACAATCCTTCCTTCCCTGCATGGGGAAGGAAGAGTTTTGATGGAAGATCCAGGCTTTGCATACACTGCCAACTAAGACATGTGCCCTAAATTGTTATCCCATGACACGGCTATCTGCACCTAACCATCCCTTCCAGCCCTCCACTTCCAGAAGCTTCTAGTTTTGCATTTGCTCATTTAACCAATAAGGGTATGGGGTGTGTCCAATGTGCTGCAAAGTCTGAGTTCTAATGCTCTGTCTGAGCACTCTATATTTTTTACCTTCTAGCTCTTGTGCTTATGAATTATGGTTTCTGATTTTTGTTTTTAATGGGACTCCTGTGTATGAGAGTGTGTGTGCCTCAGAATCTGTATGTGTTTCTTGTGCTTTTTCTTTGGCTCTTTTTTTGTTTTGTTTTGTTTTGTTTTGTTCTATTCTAGGCTTTTCCTCTTATTTCTTTAAATGCCCATTTGTAGTCTAATGAGAGAAAAAGATAAAGAGTGGATTTGTGGGGTTGGGGACAGAGGGAGGTTGGGGAAGGAGAAATCACAATCATAATATATTGTATGGAAAAAAATCTATTTTCAATAAATACCCAGACTGTTACCTCAAGTATCTAAGCTCTAACAAAGCTTCAATTTTAGAAGGAAAATAATGTTCATACTGAAAGTGTATACATATATGAGAGAGAGAGAGAGAGAGAGAGAGAGAGAGAGAGAGAGAGAGAGAGAAGAGGGAATTTTGTCGGCCTAAAAAATACAGAAGGTGCTGCAGACATGAGATGGATATTTAATCTGAAATTCAAACTGTTGGGGAAACTGTGGGGCCAGCCACAGCAGAGGCAGAGCATGTTAAAGCAGATGAATCACATGATCTAAAAGCCCGAGACAGCAGAGATCCAGGGAGCCGCACTATCTGTGGCTACCCACATTTCTTATTTCTTTGCTAGTGGAATCTTGGAAGACAATTCATTTAAAAGAAATGCATTTACTCAACTTAGAGAGTGAGGATCCAGGAAAGCTCTCCTTGCAAGGCTTGTCAGTAGCGGCCACCTCTAGACTCAGTGAACTAAAGCAGTGAATAATACTTTTCACAGGGTCTAGCAGAAGTGCTGCTGAAAGGGGACAAGGACATGAGTAGGAAGGCAGCTACAAGGTAATTGTGAACACTGCCCCACCCTGAGGACAGTAACAGAGAGATCTGGCACAATGCCAGCTATAGAAGCATGGACCCCAGTCGTGACTTCTTCCTGCATTACTAAGATGGTCTGGTGCTGTGCTCCTGTGCCATATCTAGAATCCTGACCGCCACTAAAAATTTTAAATTACACAAGAATGTGGGGAACAAATCTGCAAAGCGTTAGAATACAAAGTTATGTGTTATTACACGACGCACATTCATATAAGTATGTATTTCCATCTATTATACTGTAGTAATGAAAAAAAATGTACAGCCATAGGTGTAGCTTAGTTTCAGTAACATATTTAGGAAAAATTTAAATATTGGTTCCTAAGTAATGTTAGCTTTTTTACAATATCTAGAAAGGAAATCTGCTTTATCCTGCTTTGTATATGTGCCCTCTCTTGAAAGTATACAATGCTATTATTTGTTTTTCTCCAAAAACAATTCAAATAGTTTGATGACCAGACCTATGGGAAAAAACAGACACATGTACATGTCTAGGAAAAAATGAGCGAAGAACTAACTTGTTCGTGTGAATATGTCTCAGAAAAAGAGAGAAATCATTTTTTCCAGTTTAACACTACTTGATAGATACTAATTAACTAACATCAAAATCCAGCTGTTTAATTTATGTCAGACCATGTAAATTTAAGTGTCTTATTTAGAAGAAATAGCCTCTAACTAAGAAAGGTGGAAACATACGCCACACTATTCAGGATCTTTGGATCCAAGAGTGATGGACATTTATTTGCTCAGATATTTCTAGAGCCTAGTCTACATGCCAGGGACTGTTATGGTGCTAAGAACAGAGTCATACACCCAAAATACAGAAAGGACAGCCTCCCCGTTTCTCATATCCCAAGCTTTTCCACCCTTCTGATTCCTCATTGTTTCTCTTTCCTCACTCCAGCTGGCTTGCTCACCCTAGAGTGGGGTGTGTTTGGATGGAGAGGCTGCTCCTGTGGACCACTCCCCACTCAGATCCTCCCTCAAAAGTGAAGGGCGAGTATTGCTGCTGACTGCTTTGGAGAGTAAATAAGCTGGGGGAGGGTATCACCTAAAGTTGGTCCACCCTTGAGGACATCCCATATCCATAGAGGCCCCATAAGGACCATGATATTATCAGAGCTCATCAGTTGAACCTCTCTCTGTCTCTGTCTCTCTATGTCTCTGTCTCTGTGTCTGTCTGTCTGTCTGTCTTTCTCTCTCTCTCCCTCTCTCTCTCCCTCTCTCTCTCCTCTCTCCCTCTCTCTCTCTCTCTCCCTCTCTCTCTCCTCTCTCTCTCCTCTCTCTCTCCTCTCTCTCTCTCCCTCTCTCTCTCTCTCTCTCTCTCTCTCTCTCTCTCTCTCATTAATGACTCTTGAGAAGAGTACTTCCTGTGTGTTGAGTATATAACTCTGTTCCTAGCACCCGGGACAGCACCTGGAATACAGAATAGGTTTTAGAAATATTTGAACAAATGTCTGTCACTCTGCCCTAGGGAACAGTGTCAATTCTGAAACTAGAGGGGCTAAGATGTGTAGATTTTGAGGAAAGAGTGGGAAAATAGCAGCCACAAGGACATCAGGACTCGGCAGCTCCCGCCATCTGTTGATGCACTAGAAAGGGAATCACAAGAAGCTGAGATGAATACATTGACAATGGCTAAATATAAAAGGCAGAATACTTGGGAGCAAAACAGATTCTTATCAGCTTGGAATCAGAAAAAGCTGTGAACTCCATGGAGGAACAACCAGGGTCTGTGGAAGATGAAGGCCAAGGAAGACAAATCGGCTATTCCACAATCAAAGTATTGATTAGAAAAAGAACAGGATGTGGATATATGGGGGGGGGGGGGGGGACACCCAGGTTAATGGACCATAGGATCTTGAATCTCCAGACTGATGCAACCTTATTCCTATGAATGTGGCCCAACTCTTCTCAGTTATGGGGTGTCGCTCAGTTTTGCTTCAGGATCATGGCAGACATCCTCCCCACACAAAGGAGCATGCGCCCTCTCAGGACTTGCCCCACTTTTCTTCCCGTCCACTTGACCAATAAATGTGGTTAAGTCATAACAGAACTCGGTTGAGAACATGCTGAAGTAAAGCATGGAATTTATCCTGAAGTAACTGCATGATGCAGACATAGCCAGAATGCTAGAAATGGAACTTGATTTTCAGTGTTCGAGGCCAAGATGGATCAAAAAAATCTGGATAAACATTATTAATTTGAGAGTAATTTGTTATTACACAGCACTTAATACTTTGGCAAGGATACCTTGGAAATGGTCCAAACATGTGGCTAAGTTAAGCTCTCAGAATATGAATAAGATAACGGCCAATAGTGAAATAATAATGTAATAATTACCATAAGGCAAAATGGCAGAAGGGATGCAAAAAACATGAACATGGTATCTCTTCAGAGCCAGAAAATCTACCAGGTTATTGTTTCATAGGACGGTTATATGATAACAAAGCAATAAGGAATCTCTAGTTCAAGGAGCAACAGCTTGGTAGTGGTGTCTCCACACAGGCCATAGCCCAGTGCAAAAGGTGCAGAAATTGATTCACAAGGCTTACCAACACCAAAGCACACTACGTCTTTGGAATGATGGAGGCCATGTTGCTCAGCACTTAGCAAGGAGAAGGCATATAAAGTGTAATGAGTGCCAATAAAATGGTGACAAGTGAGGGCCTGAATCATGGAGACGACCACTAGGAAACAGCTCCCCTGAGAGAGAGCTAAATGGCCAGTCCACGAGGGTACCAGTGCTACTATCAGAGGAAATGCAAACTGGCGACTAGGGAGTCTGGAAGCTGTCCTCCTCCACAGTCACTAGATCTGAGCCAGGTTCTAGAATGAGAATCTACTGGTAGAAGGAGATGCCAATCCTCCAGGAGGAAGACTCCAGCACCGTTTCCAGGAACAAGCATCCCGGGCCCTTCCCAAAGAAACAGGGTGACATCAAGGACTATTGAAATGCTAAGTTTAATTATTCAAAATATTCATTCTACGTGAATGACTGCTCAACAAAAATATAGAAACCTCAACTCTGGAGAATTCCACACAGCCACCCCAGGCCTGAGGCTCCCAATGAGATTAACTGAGAGGCTCGTCTTCTGAGTTCGGTTGTACCCTTCCTTTCACAGATGTGTTGCCTAATTACCTATGTCATCTGGGGGGTTTTTTGTTTGTTTTTGCTGACTCTCTGATAAAAACATGACAGCCTTCATAGACAGAAATCCCCCTAAATACTGAGAAAATAATAGAAATAAATGTAATAGGAGTTTCAACTATAAAGAATGATACTGTTTATGTCATTTGCAGGAAAATGAATGTAGCTGGAGTTACTCATATCACGTGAATCAAGCCAGCCTCAGAAAGACGAATACTTTTGTATTTTTATTTATTTATTTAGGTTTTGAGACAGGGTTTCTCTGTGTAGCCTTGGCTGTCCTGGACTCGCTTTGTAAACCAGACTGGCCTTGAACTCACAGCAATCCCCCTGTCTCTGCTTCCCCAACTGCTGGGATTACAGGCGTGTGCCACCATGTATGGATATATTCTATATTCTTAGATGTAGTTCCAGAGCTTATATCCAAAAATCCATGTGTGTATACATGGCATGAGAGTGGAAACTGTCTAGGAGGGAAAGGACTAACAGAGATGGGGAGAGGGACGGGAATGGGAGGTATGGAAAGTGCCTTACTTGTGCAGAGACGTCCTTGTTTAATGCTGCACCACATACAATGAGATGAAAAGCTTTTTTGAAAGAATGAGAGGGTGTGTTTAGACAGTCTGGGGGCACTGCACTGAAGGTGGATATCCTTCACACTCAGCAGATACAGATTCAAATGTCTAGCTGGCAAGTGGCTTCCCATATTTGAATATTAGTTTCCTCGTGGTTGTACTCAGGACAGTGGTACCCACCTCTGTCCAGATGCTTTCAGCTCCTATGGAACAATAAATCTGAACCAAAGTGGCCGACACAATCCAACGCAGGAACTCAGAGACTAAGAAGGCCCCAGGAGAAGTTCCTTAAGTTCTGGCACCCACTGTTTCTCTGCAGTTGTTTTCAAAACATTTCATGTTTCATTTTGGTAGGTTGGTCTGCAGACAACTTCCTTCCTTCCGTGTTAAGCGAACATCGTGAAGAGTACCTACCCAATGTGCTACCTTTTCTCATTCAGTAGAGGAAGAGGAAAAAAAAAAGTTTACCCAACCCACAAAATGAAAGGCTTTCTCTTTGTTCTAAGCTTGTGTGCCCATCCCATGTTCAATGATGTTTCCGCTGACTATCCAAGACCTAGGTACTGACTGAATCAATAGTGAGAAAATTGATACTGCAATTATTAATTTAAGCTAATCAAATATATGCCTGGAGCTGATGGCAAGGACCCTAGTCTGAGTCTCCCCAGCTTCCTAGGGCAACAGTAGATACACTTCAGGTGAAGAGCTCAAGTGGGCCAGTGTCACCGGGGACTTGATGGGTCCCACATGCAGGGTAATCATCACAAGCTGGGCTTGCTCTCCAGATGGAGATGAACACCACCAAGCACAAGGCTTGGGCTGGGATCTCTATGGGCAAAAAGCTGAGCTACTAAAAGAGATAGAGTTTGTTCCCTGTTGCTCTCCACTCTTGTAGCCACTGAGTTCTGTGTGTATGATGTGTGTATTTCACATGCATTATATGCATTATATGTGCATGTGTGTGTGTGCATATATATATGTATAAAATTCAAAGTTGCATCCCCTGTCAACTGCTGCCCATCTTTCATTCTGTGTTGTAAACATATCAATAAAAAATATAAGCCAGGCATGGTGGTGCACGCCTTTAATCCCAGCACTTGGGAGGCAGACGCAGGTGGATTGCTATGAGTTCAAGGCCAGCCTGGTCTACAAAGCAAGTCCAGGACATCAAAGGTTACACAGAGAGACCCTATTTCGAAAAACAAACAAACAAAACACACACACACACACACACACACACACACACACACACATCACCCACTTTTCTCCCTCTTCTACTTACAGTCTAATCCAAGTACTTTGAGAAACTTGCCCCTCTGTTCCTTCAAGCTGCTATGTCCTACAATTATTAATGACAAAACCAGTGGACACCTTTCTGTCTGTGTTTTATTTGACTTCTGAATGGCCTTCCACATGGACCTCCTTCTTGCTTGGCTTCCATGACAGTATGCATGCACATGCACACGCGCACACATGCACGCACACAGTGTTATCATTCTTATCAATGCCTGGATTTTTCTGTTATTCATCCTGCTCTACAAATCTCAAAGTGCTAAAGACACACTCTAGCAGCCTTCAAAGTTCAACATGGACAGAAACCCCACAAGAAGCATACTAAAGCCAAGGGGCCTCTCTTCCCCACCTGGTTCCCTAGCTCTGGAACAGAGACCAGCGGTTACATTCCTAACAAGTTCCTAGGAGAGATGCAGTTGGCCCCAGGATCACAAACTGGGCCTATCATAAACACTTTTGGACACCTGATCTAAATTTTGACAACACTATTTGAATATTCCCCAGGTATATCAATGCCCCACGATCCAAAGCTGATTTCCTGAACTTGTACCTAATTTGTTTCTTTTCCAGATAGTAAAATCAGCCACTTGCTGAAGTCAGAAACGTGAAGTCCCCTTTGGTTACTTGCTACCCCTCTCTCGTCCTTGTAGAACTAGTTCCTAACACCTGGCTTTCTCCACACTTATATTTCTACAGTCTTCACCAGTACCACCACCATCACTGCCACCAGAGTCATACATCTGACTGTAGCCAACCAGCCTCCCAGGAGCTATACACCCAACCATGCTTGCCATGTCTGCCAGAAGGATCTTCTCTAAGTAAAATTATCCCGTTGTTTTCTTATGGGTTTTTTGTTTGCTTGCTTGCTTGCTTGCTTGCTTTTTATTAATTACTCATTTTACATATGGGTCATAGCCCCCTCCCTCCTCTCCTCCCAGTCTCACCCTCCCTCTCTGTTTCCTCTATCCTCCTCCCTTATTCCTCAGAGAAGGGGACCCCCCACCCCCACCCCAACACACCAAGTTGCATCAGGACTAAGTGCATCCTCTACCCCTGTGCCCTGTGTCACCAGGGCAAAGTGATCAAAAAGCGGGCAACAGAGTCCATGTACTTTTTTTTTTTTTTTAATTCAAAGTCCAAAGTGTAGCCGGAGGCTGTTGGCATCTCTCCAGCCTCAACTCATGCTACCATCCAGGAAGCACCAGTCATGTTTAGCCACCTCAGTTCTGTACAGTTTCAGTTCTGTCCCTTTCTCTGGGGTGTGTGCAGTGCGTTTCTATCCTCTCTCGCCATCTCCACTAGTCTATCTGACGACTCCTAGTCTTCATTGCTTCTCAGTGAGTTTGCGGGAAACTCTGTAAAAATGTTCAAGTTCTGCAATTTAAAACACTTGTATTTGTCCTTCATGGTTCTTATCCAAACTATTGTTATTAAGTGATGTTCCACTCAGTGCTGAAAGGCAAAAAGCAGAAATGATAACAAGGTGAATAATAAACACCAGGTTTCTCTCATTTGCACTTCAAAGACAACCAACACTCAACAATTATTTTTGAAATGATAATTTTGTTTGGAGACACAAAGAAGTCACTATCCCTGAACTTAGAGGGACCAAGAGCAGCTGCACAGAACGAGACATTTGAGCTTATCAACAAAGCAAAAACAGTGTAGAGGTGTTTTCAGGGGAAGAAAATCTTGATAGAGTTTTCTTGGACTAGCCGTTCTGAAAAGAGTTGTAGCGCTCTGACCTGGCTCTTTGGTCCCAAGTATTTCTTCAATATTCTAAGGAAGCTGTGAGAGGTCCCGGAGAGCAGCGCCCCTGTTTTGAAATTTTCATATCCCAATTAAAGTCCTGTTCTTTTTATGCTTGAGTCTAGCCACAAAGTGACAAGGGTGTGTGTGTGTGTGTGTGTGTGTGTGTGTGTGTGTGTGTGTGTGTGTGTGTGTGTGTGTGCACGCTGATGGTGGTGGTGGAGGTGGTAAAGGAACCTATCTGGTATACCATCAATCCTGTCCTCAAATGAGAGTCTGTATTTTAACATACTGGAAAGAACTTGGGGATTTTGTTTTTAATTCCTCCTCCTCCTCCTCCTCCTCCTCCTCCTCCTCCTCTTCCTCTTCCTCCTCCTCTTCCTCTTCCTCCTCCTCCTCCTCCTCCTCCTCCCCTGGAGAGACACAGTTGATTGAAAAGGGAGAAATTGAGTGTAGCTCACCGCCAAAAATAAAGAACAAATGTGCTGGGGTAAAAGCTAAAACAAGACCTTTTGATGGGTAGGGATTTGTTTCTATCTTTTCAAGCTGCATAATCGGCAAATGCGTCGCATCCTGTAATACCGTCCTTTGTCCTGCGGGACGTGTCCCGGACAACTGATTCCAACGTGGACCTCCTGCAGTCGCTGCCTTAAATAAACATGCTTTATAGACAAAAGTTGTGTGACCTTCTCTCCACTGTCTCTCTTCTAAGTTTTAGTACAATCGATGTATATTCAACACGAAAACTATTGTGAGCCGTTCTGTGTCCTTGGCAAAGCACGCTTTAACTGCAATGGAACATCGCCACCTAGTGTCCAATGGTTTGTGCTGCAGAGAGTCGCACAGAAGAGAGACTAACCAAAGACCTAGACTCCATCCATTGGGCCCCAAAGCCTGCAATGGGCAAAGCCGCAGTGAAGTGAGAAGCACGTCAAGCTGTGCCCTTAGGAGCCACCAAGACGTATTCAAATGAATCCATTCCAAAACTAATGCCAACAAGTCACCACGAGTCAGTAAAGATATTGCCAGCTTGAAAATTCTGGAGAGTTGGCTCAGAGGGGCTGGAGGTTAAGGAGCACTGCTTGCTCTTCCAAAGGTCCTGAGTTCAATTCCCAGCAACCACATGTGGCTCACAGCCATCTATAATGAGATATGGTGCCCTCTTCTGGTGTACAAATAGGCAAAATACTGTGTACATAATAAATAAATAAATAAATCTTTAAAAAAAAAAAAAAAAAAAGAAACTTCTACTAAAGTTTGCTCAGATATCCTTAAGACTTGACCTTGCCTAAGAGCTTATTCCCATCTGACCAATAAAAAGTCATCACACCTGGGCAGGGCAAATGCGAGAGGTGTGGCTAAGGTTCCTGGGCATAAATATATATGCATCAACATGTACACATACACACATTCTCATATGTGAAGGCTCTATATCCCTGTGCAGCATATGCAAGTACATGCACACACATACACACAGCTGTACCCAATTGGTTTCAAGATCTTAGGTAATGAAAAATGTAGCAACATACCTGGGGCTGCATCAGAGCTGAGACATGTCCTGGTGTAGATGCATGCCCAGCTACTTCAGGACGAGGATATACCTGGTACACCTCAGGCCTCCTGTGGCCACTGACACCTTCCCACTATCCCTAAGCTCTGTGCCCTTTCCTGTTCTTCTCTGGACTACATAAATTTCTATCCCCATTTCAAAGCCAATAGAAATCTTCTTCCTACTTTTTTTTTTTCTTTTTTTTAAAGCTTGCCTAGAATTTTATCCTGTTGCCTATCTGAAATATAGACATTCATTTTCTGCTATGCTCATGTCCCAAATACAGTCAGCCTACTGGTGGAACATTGTATTTAACCCAAACCTGATCCTTCCATGTGGCGGGGAGAGGCATTCTGTCTGGGAAGAAGTTGGCTTGGTGACAGGAGCACTCTCCAGCATCACACCAAATAAACCAGCAAGACAGTCGCTCAGCAAGCTAGAGGTGCTGGGTGGATCATCCCAGGCCTCAAATCCTGGTAAGGGGGTGGGGGTGGGGGGAATGATCACCCAATTTTTAAAAATTCTTTCCTCTTATTATCGGTATATTATTGTTTTTTAAAATTACATGTATTATCTGTATTATCAGCATTATCTGTAGGCCTGGCTAGCGATCAATTAAGACCCAGACCCTTGTTATATTTTAAAATAGCCTTAGTTATCCTGGGGCAGGGCAGATATCAATCCTCTAAACTACCTCCCATAGTGGGGCAGGCATGGATCCCTGTCTCAATCCCATGCCATCTGCTTCCAATAACTTCTATCAAGCTACCTCCCATCCATAATCCCACATACTTGCTAATGTTCTTCATCTGGGCTGGATTCTCCACCCACGCCACCGGCCATGTGCTTCTCCTCCAGCTAACCCATGGCGGCCTTCCTCTCTTCCCCGCAGGTCTCTCGCCTCTCTCCTCCTGGCCATCCTTTCTCTTCTTCTTTTTTCCTTGTGGCAGTCTTTCTTCTTCCCAGAATTCCTTCCTCTCCTAGCCCCACCTGTCTCCTGCCCTGCCCAGGTGGGATGGCTTTTTATTAAGCAAAAGGTGGATCAGATAGCAAGCAGTAATTAGCATCAAAATACATCAGATTATCCCCCAACAGTATGGTTTTTCTTTTTTGTTTATTTTAATCAGGAATTATATAAATATTACATTCTTAGTGTTTTGGGCTATTTGTATTTGGCAGCCTTAAAGAAAACATCTTTCCTATCTTGGTGCATCTATAATTCTGAATGTAAATCAATATCTCTCATATCTCATCATTATCAACTTAAAACATCTATGTCGTCAGGTAATCAGTCTCATCGGTTTGATTTTAATGGTACCCTTACACTGTTCCACACATAGTAACATCTCATGTTGCCTTTTGTATTAGAAAGATCATAGTGTTTTATTGACTTTTCAATTATTTAATCTGCCAATGCCTGCAGTATAGGCAGATTCTGAAGTTTAGGGAAAGCAGGGAGGAAGGAAGCTGATTCACCATTGAGAAAAAACTAATGTCTTGAAGGATTGTGGGAGCCCTACCCAGCTGACCAGAATCCGCCACAATTCTGCGATTCATATGTCGCTTGAGCCAATATTTTTTTTTCACTTGTTTGAGAAAATGAGCCCTGAGACGTCTCTCTCACACACACACACACACACACACACACACACACACACAGAGAGAGAGAGAGAGAGAGAGAGAGAGAGAGAGAGAGAGAGAGAGAGGAATGGCTGGAGAGGGGGCTCAGTAATGTGTTTAGTAAACAAGTATGAGGACCTGAGCTCAATCCCAGAATCTACACAAGAGAGGGGAAGGAATGAGGGAGGGAGGAGGGAAGGAAGGAGGGATGGAAGAAGGGAGGGAGGGAGAGAGGAAGGGAGGGAAGGAGGGTGGGTGAGTGAGTGGAAGAGACTATAGCCCTGCACAAACAGACCCTGTCTCAAGGTGAAAGGTAAAGATTGTCCTCTGATCAGATTCACAACTTGCACTCACACAGCACACGCATATCTTATGCCAGTGTACACACAAAGGGATTAGGGAAATAAATTGGTAAAAAAAAAACACAAAAAACAATTATGGTGTCCTCTGGTCTCTATTCTCTCTCTCTCTCTATCTCTCTCTCTCTCTCTCTTCTCTCTCTCTCTCCTCTCTCTCCTCTCTCTCTCAATCTCTCCGCTCTCTCTCTCTCTCTCTCTCTCTCTCTCTCTCTCACACACACACACACACACACACACACACACACACACAATTCTTAATGATAAATAAAATAAAGAAATATATGAAATAAGAAACATAAAGGTACAAAAGGAATCAGATGCTGGAGCTACATTCATTCACATGTCCACAGCAGGCACAGACCTTTGTGTAAATTTTCACATGTGCACACATACCCACTTGTATACCCATGTGTCCACAGACATTTATGCACACCACTATTTACATAGGCACATTGGCATGCACACATTCACACTATACATAGTTACATGCGCTTATAACTGCATATCCATAGGCATGTGTGTATATGTATGCATCGACATGTACACATGCATATACATATTCATGTGTGCATACTCAGATATATCCCTGGGCAGCATATGCTGGTACATGCGCACGCGCGTGTGTGCGCACACACGCACACAGCTGTGTTCAAATAGTTTCAAGATCTTAGGTAGTAACAAAATGTAGCAAGGTCCCTCGGGTTGAGTGAGAGCTGAGACCTGTACTAGTTTAGGTGCCTGCTTCACACACAGCTACTTCAGGGCATGGACATATCTGGTACAGATGAGACCTCCTGTGGCCACTGACACCTTCCCACAGTCCCTAAGTCCCGTGCCTCTACCTGCTCTTTTCTAGACTGCATAAAATTCTATCCCCACTTCAAATCAAACGTCAAGTCAATGAAAAACTTTTACCTACTTTTTAAAATCTTGACTATCGTTTCATCCTGTTGTATGGCTGGCATACAGATACTCATGTTCTGTTGTACTAATGTCCCAAATGTAGTCACATGTTCCCTATGGTTTGCCCAAATGCATAGCAGACAGTCAGGGAGGCAGGCGCCCTCTACTGCACATATGCACACATGTACACAGCCCAGCTCTGTTCCACATCAACTGTGATAAGTTAGAGGAAGAGTGTTCCTGAGTGTGACAATCTGAATGCTTCAGCAAACGCACTACAAGCATTTCCAAAAATAATTTGGCTACTTGTAAGGGTTTTACAAATATTACTTTTAGCCTAGTAGTTCCACTTCTAGAAATCCATCATGGAAAATGAGGACTATTTATGTCAGAAATCAAAATAGGGTTTGGGGAGATGATTCTGGAAAACACATAATAGTCTAGCAGAGGACCCAAGTTCAGTTCCTAGCACCCACAGAACTGCTTGTAACTCTAGACCCTAGGGATTTGGTGCCCTCTATTGGACTTCTGTGGCACCTGCACTCCGGAGCATACACACAAACACAGACATCATTTTTTAAAATTCTTTTTAAATTAAAATACTTTAAAAGCCCAACAAGATAACATTTTTACATCTGTAAATACCTATTTTATGACAATGTTTTTTTTCCACCTGTAATCTTAACAATCATGAAGCTGTACTTAGAGGATCATGAGTTCAAGGCCCCCCTCCCCACCAGGCTATAGTGCATACCTTTAAGTAAAGTTAATTTAATGGTAATATATTATTTTCTACAATTGCAAACAAAAGAGCTAGAAAGGATGGACATGGTGACACACACCTTTAATCCCAGCACTTGGGAGGCAGAAGCAAGCAGATCTCTGTGAGTTCAAGGCCAGCTTGTTTTGCAAAGTGAATCCAAGACAGCCAAGGCTACACAGAGAAACCCTATCTCAAAACACAAAAAAATTAATTAATTAATTAATTAATTAAAAAAAGAGAGAGCTAGAAAGAAGTTACATATAGCTTGGTATAGGGAAACATACCTGTTTCCAGATGTGGTGGGAAAAATCATAAACTCAAATCCAGCCTGGACTACATAGACTCAATTTCAATAAAGAAATATATAGCAGAAAAGTGAAATTCAGACCATGAATTTTTTCCAGTACAAGAGAAGAAATCCAGGGCCTTACAGTAAGTTGAGGTAAATGCTCTCAACTGCCTTTTACCATGGCCTTGACCCTGGGGAAGCAATTTCTACCTTTTTTCCATTCATCTTTTAGTTTAAAAGCATAGATGAGAAGTGTTAGGGACATGTCCCAGTGAGGTGAACTGTATGTTCTAGAATGATCTGCCTAGTTAGCTCAGCCTTTGGCCCATTCTTATCTAGATATTCAACATGGTCAGCTGCCAGGAGTGGCTTTGTTGGCATCTGATCCCACTGCCCAGACTTCCCAACTGAGCAGAAGGGGCTGAGCTGTCCACTGCTAGGCTGGGCAGCTGTTGACTTCAACAGTGTGACTGCACATGCTGCAATGTTTAAACGTGTGTGTGTGTGTGTGTGTGTGTGTGTGTGTGTGTGTGCATGTGTGTGTGTAGTGTGTGTGTGAGTGTGTGTAGTGTATATGAGTGTGTGTGTGAGTGTGTGTGTGTGAGTTTTGTGTACATGTATGGCCAGAAGATGGCAGTGAATCCTTTGGAAATGGAGCTAAGATGGTTGTAAACTTCCAGATGGACTCTGGGATGAGAATCTGGGTTCTCTGGAGGAGCCAATGCTCTTCACTGCTGAGCTGTTTCCCCAGCCCCCATACTGCTTCTTTTATATTCTCAGGTTCCCTTTGTTGAAGTATATGTTAGAGATATACACGGCCAACAAACTCTATTACTTATGCAAATAAGTTGCAAAACCTTTCACTTAAAACTTATTTTCTGTTTTTCTGTTTCTTATAATTTATTCATATTACACTTGTATCTTCCCATTTCCACCCTCCCTTCCTTTTCCACCCTATTCCCCTCCCCTAGACCTGTGGCAGAAGGGGACCTCCTCCCCCACCATATGACAGCCAATCAGGTCTCATCTGGATAGCCTGCTTCCCCTTCCTCTGTGTGCCCATGCTGGACCTCCCCATATGGGAAAGTGACCAAATTAGGAGCCCCAGACTTCATGTCAGTGGCAGTCCCCACTGTCCCCACAACTGTGGAGAACAAGCTGCCCATTGGCTAGATCTGAACAGAGGGTCTAGGTTCTCTGCAATATTTTTTTTCTTATAAGATGTCACCAGGTCCTGGCCCCTGGCTGCCTGGACAGCTTCCCTCTGCTCTCTGCCTATGTGGCCCGTCTCAGTGGACAGAGACAGAAGCTGTTTGTCATCCCCGCCCCCCTTTTCCAGGTCTAATAAAGCTTGTAAGACAGAAAAAATAAAATAAAAGCCACATAGAACAAAAATCGCAGCTATCTGGTCCATACATGGGAAGTGTGAATTTGGCAGTTTGTTTTTAAAAGAATAAAATGCTTTTGTATCTTAAAACAAAGTAAATGCTAGGCAGTCCAGTTCACTGAGGTTCAGAGTCATTAAGGAAACATTCGTTCCCTTGAGTCACCTCTGTGGATGTCTGGCTATGCCCTGAAAAGCAGGAATGGAGTAATGAGGTCGAGGCTTGGTTTCACAAAGATATTAGTCTTCAGCTGGTGGAGGGGAACATAGCATGGGTTTCTACCATAACTGCTTTTTCTTCTTGAGCACAAAGGGAATAAAGGACTTTTATATAGTTGCCTCTACCAAATCTAAAAACAGTGGGGGGCGTGCCAGTAAGGGGATTACTGTGGGTGTCTTCACCCCACTCCTCACTGGCTGCGGCCATTTCCATGATTGCCAAAAAAAACCCAGAGCCAGAAGAGTCCACTCAGTAAAGGTACCCAGTGACCCTAACAGCCCCTCTGAGGGGAGGCGATGGGAGCTGCCCTGGGATGAGAGTCGTGGATTTCAGAGCTGGCCTTCCATTCCCCTCACACCAGTGGATGTTTTGAGTCTTCGTTCTCCTACAAGGTATGTCTTCTTTGATATATAACCATGTCAGACTCATGAAGGTATGCTGGGTTAGACAGCACACTCAAGGCCAGAGCCTGGGAAGGCTGAGAAGGCAGCCATACCTATCCATTCAGGAGGACAGGGCATTCAGTCAGACAACTGGCTAGAGGAAGGTTTTATTCCAAACATTGTAAGACTGACAAAAATTGCTATAACTTCTTGTCACCATGCCTGCCATCTGAGAGTGTTTCATTCTACCATAATAAACTATCTGAGACTGGGTGATTTATAAACAACAGAAATTTATTTCTTACAGTGATGAAGGCAGTGAAATCTAAGGTCAAAATGCTGATAAATTCCATCTCTGACTCCAACGTGGTGGCTGTATCATGGTATCTGTCCTCTTCCAGAGAGGAGGCTATGTGTCTTCACATAGCAGGAGCACAGATCAAAGAATGAAAGCCGTTTCTACAAGATGTGTGTGTGTGTGTGTGTGTGTGTGTGTGTGTGTGTGTGTGTGTGTAAACATTAGTCCACAATGAATCTTTGTGACATAAACACCTGCCATTAGACCCTAGCTCCCAACATCGTTGCCTTGGGATCAAGAAGGGATTGCATTCCGCCAAAGCACTGCCTTGCCTTCCTCAAGGGAACCTCACAGGTTTCCTTTATCTAGGTCTTCCCTGAGCATCTGAACTCCTAAGCTGGACTAACTCTATCAGGCCAATGTACAGACCCTGATGGCCATTGGCTGACAGAGACAATGCCTATTCTTTCTCATGTCGAGTTCATTTTACATTATGAAGGAATCTATCTCCTATAGAGGTCCCATATCTGGTTCAACCACAGTGGAGGCTCCTCACAACTTGGCCTGTCCTTAGACGTTTGCTTTCTACCACCCGCCTTTTTGAGATAAATGTGTCATCTTGAAAGCCACATTTCCCCCACACTCAATCTGTGTGAATGAGGCGGCTTCGGGCTGTGCTCACATTCTCTCCCCAAGTGCCCAAACCCATTCAGAAAGACATAGCATTCTCCTGCCTTCTTCTCTCAACTCAACTCGTCAGATGGTTATGAATCCATCTGACTCTGCAAAGTCCCTCCTGCCTTCCCACTTCCTGCCACACTGTCCCAGGCTCGAAAGCCAGTGCCCTGGCTCTTCTGCTTGTCCTGGTGTCTTCATCTGATGCACCTTCCACGCTCCTCTCAGGCTAGAATGCCTGTTATTCTGTTTGGTACAGTGATCCTCTGCTGCCACCTCAAGCACAAGTTCTCTTTTTACTTTTAAGCACCTCAAAATAGTCGAAGCTAAATTCCTTCCAACAGCTAACTTTTGCTACCCTGGGAAGTGTCTGCTTCCTTTGCTAATGCCCTCCACCCTCCCCTTCTCCCACACCTAGCACTACTTTTTTGGCTCTGATACCCAGAAGTCCATCTCTGCCCATGCTCTGATCTTGGCAGTCAGCAAACTCACCCGGTGTCCATTCTCTCCAGAGAATTGAGAGCATCCATCTTCCCCTTCGGATGGTGAGATGCTTATCCACAGTCCCTCTACTTGTCCATGGGAGGATGGTGATTGCAGTAATGGTAGAGAGCATTGACTCACAATCGCACAGAGCCATCTTCCAAGGGCTCCGTATAGGTTAACCTCATGAAGCAACTCTGTGAAACAAACACCGCTGTTCTCATTTTTACACACAAAAAACCAGGCTGGGGGTGATTGAGAAGGTAGATTATATTGGCGGTGAATGGAAAAATGGAGACTGAACCCAGGGGTGTTGAAGACAACAGTGATGATGAGCAACAGCGTCTTAAGGAACAACAAAGGAACTGTAGGTGCTAACCCTAGTGCCGACGGCTCCTGTGTCTGCCCCCCTTCTCAGCACTGGTTTCTCTGTGACCCCAGACTGCGGTTGTAACTTCTGCTACCTCCTTTCCCTGACTGCAGGGCTATTCCCAGCTCTTCCATGCCTCTCCTGCCTGTGTCACTAGCCTAGATTCTATGTCTACCTTCCATCCTGGGACGGACTCTTCTCCAGTGTCTCCAGTCACTACTTCATGTTTCTTTTTGTTCCGCTTTTTTTTTTTTTCTCCTCAGCTACCATTCACTATGTGCTGTGTTGTACCACATGCACTGACTAATTTCCTTTGTGAAGGCCCCTTTATCAAATACGTGTCTCTCTGTATATACAGATGTACATATATGTGTGTTTATTTATAACTGCTTACTTTATAAGATCTTCCTGATCACCACACCAACAGCATCTTGTATTTATTTGGCCTGTGTCATTTTGTTAGACAGGCTCTCACATTGACCGTGCTGGCTTAGAGATTGCTACATGGCTCAGGGTGGCGCTGAACTCCACATCCTCCTGCTTTCATTTCCCAATGGCTAATATCAAGACATGTGCTGCCACACCCAGCTAAGCATTCATCCTGTAGTTAATGTCTGTGACATAGTATCATTCAGCGAGGGGCTCAAGTATTTTCTTTTTGATATCATATCTCAAAACTCCACTGGGTGACCATATTTTCAACGATTAACCAATTACACTGCTGAAAGGTTGGGGGTTTTGTTTGTTTGTTTGTTTTGCTTTAAGCTTGGAGTGTAGCTGGGTGGCAAAGCACTAGACTAACATGTGAAAAGCCCTGGATTCCATCTCCCCCAGGACAAAAACAAAACAAAAGAAGAATAAGAAGGAAGAAGGGGAGCGGGGAGAGAATTTGTGAAGTTATCACTAAGATATAAGAAAACCAAATAGTTTTAATAAGTTTAGACAAGCACAGAGAAGAATGTCTCAACAGTCTTCCAGCTGCAGCTCATGACCCAACACGTGAAACTGGGCCGTCTGACTGATGCGGAAAAGCGCTGCAGCACACTGTCAGTGCTCTAAGAGCTCCGAAGTCAGGACATGGGAGTTCTGTGCTTGGTTTACAAGTTGGATGGCATGGGACAGACTATTCAGTTTTCTTCCGTCGGTTTCCTTGTAGCTCATGTGATAAAGAGAAGTAAAAGCCAACAAGTCTGGGCCCAGTGTTCCATCATGGATGGGCCAGAGCCTCATGAGGCCCCGTAGTTTCTTCAGGATTTATAAGCAGTTAATGGTCACCATGTGTGTGTGGGGGGAGGAGGGGTTCCTCACTCCTGTAGCCACAGATAAGTAGCCTGTGTCACTATGAGTAACCGCTCACCTATGCTCATGCAGCGATGCTGAGCAAACCCACTGGCCCACAACAACCACAGCAACAAGACATGGAAGCTGAGGCTATTCCGTACACGTGCACCTCAACTCAGACTGACCACAGTTCAAGCACTAATTAGCTATATGGGATTAATGAGTACAGCATGAGGCGATGAAGATGGCGAACATAAAGTTATAACTATTTGGAAGGGGTGGTAGAGGGGTCATTGCTTCACCCTGTGGGGGATGCAGGTATAAGCATTCATTGTGGAGTGTGTGTACAAGTGTGTGGGCATGCACACAAGCACACACATGCACACACTGTATACTCATGTTTGGATGGGTACTGTTGGTCCCTGTGCATACGGAGGCCAAAAGTCAACATCCGGAGACTTCCCTCAGTTGCTCCACAGCATTACCTTTCATACGATCTCTGTGAACATTAAGCTTGTTAATTCAGATGGGATGGCTGACCAATGAGCTTCAAGGATCCACCTGTCCCTGCACCCTAACCAAGCAGTGGAGTAACTGGTGTGCCCTGACACACCCAGATTTTTATGTGGGTCCTGGGGATACAAACTCAGGTCTTCAGGCTCACACAGCTGGTGCTTAGCTGAGCCTGAGCCATCTCGTCGGGTTTTCCACCTTGTCCTTCAGTGTCCAGCTCCAAACACTCTGTTCTGCAACCAATCCAGATTCTAGATTGTTCCCAATCGCAGTTCCGATTTCCTGATAATGTCCTTTGGTCATTGTTCTCTCTGCCTTTTAAATTTTGCCCTTATTTTCAAAGCTATCGTTAAAATTGCTTCTCTCACTAAATGTTATTTTCCTCTCCATCACTTTGATAAAACACCAGCTAAAACCAACTTGGGGAACAGGGGCCTTTCTTAGTTTGCATTTCCCACACCACAGGCCATCCTTAATGGAAGTCAAAGCTGGAAATGAAGAGCATGGAGGCATGTTGCTTGCTGGCTTGCCCTCTACAGGCTGTACTTTTGCACAACGCAGGACCAACCTGCGCAGGAGGTGACACCACCCACAGTGGACTCGGCCCTCCCACACTAGTCAGTAATCAGAAAATGTTCCTAGAGACATGCCACCCATCTGAGGGGGACATTCTCCCAGCTGAGGTTTCCTCTGCCCAGATGACCTCTAGCTTATGTCAAACGTTGGTAAGCAGGTAACCGAGCCTACACATGCATATCATGTAATTTAGGTGAACTTCTTGATTTAGATTTGTTGTTACTGGCTTTTTTATTCCTTCTATATTTTAGCCTATTCAGGCCAGGGTATTGTCTCTAAAATCTCACTGTTTCACACTGTAGTCAATTGTCCTGTCGGTCCCCAGACATCTAAGAGAGGCCAATTTCTGGCAGGCACTGGTCAAGATAAGATAAGCAAAAGTGCAGGAAACCATTACTTTAATTAATAGTTTTTTATAACCCAGGCAACAAAAATACCCATATGTCAAGGAGGCTTAATGTCATGCATTTCTTACCAATCTGGATGGGAGATCATGGCTAGACACTCACAGGCAGTCAGCAGACTTATTTCTTGAGAAAACTGTGTACATGGAGGGCAGAGGCTGACTCCGGGTATCTTCCTCGATTTCTCCACTTTTGGTTTCTGAGACAAGTTTTCTCAATACACCTCAACTCACCAATTAGCTAAACTGACTGTTTAGCAATCCCCCTGTCTCCACCTCTCAACACTGAGTATTAGACACATGTATGTGTTGCCACACCAGATGTTTGCAGATGGATATTAGGGCTGCAGAGCTGGGTTGAGCCTGCATTGCAAACACTTTACCAATAGAGCCATCTCCTCAAACTGCAGCCTCTTTTAGGGGCTTGTGTCTTAGGCACAGTTGTTTTGGGAAAGAGCAGCATAAGAGACAGGAAGGACTAGAGTGGTAGCCAGGGCACAATGGTGTTATAATTAGGGTGCAAACTAGGTATAGTAGGTGCAAACTACTACTAGAAGTGTCTTCTTAGTTCGGATTTCTATTACTGTGGAGAGACACCATGACTACAGCAACTCTTATAAAGAAAAAAACATTTCAGCCAGACATGGTGGCACACTCCTTTAATCCCAGCACTCGGGAGGCAGAGGCAGGTGGATCGCTGTGAGTTCGAGGCCAGCCTGGTCTACAAAGTGAGTCCGGGACAGTCAAGGCTAAACAGAGAAACTCTGTCTCGGAAAAAAAAAAAAAAAAAAAAAGAAGAAAAAAATAAAGAAAAGAAAAAAAGAAAAACGTTTCACTGGGATTGTCTTACAGTTTCAGAAGGTTATTCCATTGTCTTCATGGTGGGAAACATAGCAGCATGCAGCAGACACTGTGCTGGAGAGGGAGCCAAGAGAGTTCCACATCTTGATCCAAAGGCAGCAGAAGGAGACTGTGTGTCACACTGGGTGCAGCTTGAGCACAGGAGACCTCAAAGCCAGCCCCCAAAGTGACACACCTACTCCAAAATGATTACATCTCCTATTAGTGACACTCCTTATGGGCCAACCATTGAAACACATGAGTCTATGGGGAGCTACACTTATTCCAGCCACCACAAAAAGCCTGTGTTCAACACCACAATTGTGTGCTTGTCTGTGGAGCATCACCTAAATTCTCTCTGGTGATGTCTACTCCTGTATCCAGGACCATTCCTTCAGCCATTGTTCCAGGATAACAGGACACAAGTTTATAAAGCAGTATGCCAGGAGGAGTGTGTAAAATTATCTGAAATGTTCAGTCGAAACCGAAAATCAGTGAAAATACATGCAGTGAGAGTAGCACTCACTTCAGCCATCTGTCTGAACGGCTCTACCACCCTTAGAGCAAAGGAATGGAAGGAAAACCCACTAAGTTTTGGGATTGTGCCCAGGATTCTTTTCTTCTAAATATAGAAACAAATATTTAAGTCCCTGGTGCCTTTGTGCCAGCTGTCCGGGTTGCTCCCATGATTCTTCCTTCCCACAAGGACACTGCTTCTTCTGCCTGGGCAGAGAGCTCTCTTCCCCTATGCTGATGCAATCAATTCACTTCCATTCAATTATGCAGGGATCCAGGAAAGGGTGAGCATTCAGGCCAGACACAGTGAGCTGCTTAGCATTTTAGAACGTTTTCCAGATCCTAATGGCCCATCAGTGACATCAAAGTGGAGAGTTTCTGTAGTTGCCTCGTCTTGAAAGGCCAGCAGAGACAGCAGTTGCTAGTTTATTTAAGTCCCTTAATTATTTACTATCAATACAGAGACTATGCTTGGAGAGTTTGACATGAAAGAGAAGCTTAGCCTAGACAGATCTTATAAAAACAGGGCAATAGGGATACAGGTGAACTGCCAGGATATAGTTTGCCTATCCACCATGATGACAAACTTGCCCTGGATGTCTTTAGTGGTGTTATAGTGACAGTGGAACCTCAGCCAACTCCAGGAATGATGTTGACCATCTGGGCTGTACATCTGCCCAGAGGCCAGTAGCCATGGCCTTGAAGGCCCCTTGGATTAAGTCTTCCTGGAAGGAGTTGAAGTGAGGATGACATCATTTTAATTTGATAATTGATTGTCGTGTACTTTTTATACCAACTGATGAGATGGAGATTATGAGGCAGCAGACTAAGCCTCTATATTTGTGTTCCTCAGGAGCTATCAAAAGACCATGAGAAAGGTTGTCTGGGTGGCTCTGCGCTTCAGTAATGCTTTTATCTTTATCATCATTTCGTGTAATGATTCTACAATGCTTACATTTACACAGCACTATTTACAGACCTTTCTAACCATCATGTTCATGAGGTGAGAGCATAAGCAGCTTCCAGGTAAGTGAGTGCTTGAAAAGAATTATCACCCTGTGGAACTCATGGGAAAAAAATATAAACGACCTACCCCAGCATGGAGAAATAGCATTGGTGACATGGTCACTGTCTCTGGTCTTACTTGTGGACACTTTCCTAGATCCATGTCATTTGTATGGGTCAGCTGTTCTTGGGTTACTAAAATAACTATGTATTTAAACAAATTTAACTGGATGTGTGCAGAAAAAATGCTGTTTGCTTGTAAACACCTTAACCTGGCTATTTGTTTGTGTGCCCCACGCAGCCATGGCTTATAGGAAATTTGGCTTTCATTTGTTGACAATGCCAATAACAAATACGAGAGAGAGAGAGAGAGAGAGAGAGAGAGAGAGAGAGAGAAAGGAAGAATGCATCTCTCTGGTGCTTCTCTGCCTATTTCTCCTGGTAAATATGCCATCAAGAAACAATGGGCAGGCTGGAAAGATGGCTCAGGGGTTAAGAGCACTGTCTTCTTCCAAGGGTCCCGAGTTCAGTTCCCAGCAACCACTTGGTGGCTCATAACCATCTATAATGAGATCTGGTGCCCTCTTCTGGCATGCAGGTGTACATGCGGGCAGAATACTGTATACATAAGAAATAAAAAAATATTTTTAAAAAAAGAAGAAAAGAAAGAAACAATGGGCACCCCTGTTGAGTTAGCTAGGAGGAGAGCAACCATCCTTGATGCTGAAATCCACAGACCATTAAGTCTTGTTGTCAATGACTCCTGCTACCTGACATTCAGGGTCAGTTTTAGTAAAGAAAATGCACCATGGGATGGACACATCTTGCAAGCCATTAAGCAAACACTGTATTGCAGTAGAGCCATCCACTTTTAAAAAGTGACCTCTGGAATTCAGAGACATACCACAGCTGCCACATGCAGGATCCCACCTCCCCTGCTTCACAAAGGGTTCCACATTTCACTAGTAAGAAAATTTTATTAGTAACATGTCAAATACTCCACAAAATACAATTACCATTCTTCTTCCTCCCAGCTTAAAAACAAAAACAATCCAACCAAAACTTTAAACCATGACCCAAATATTTTTAAATGTGAAAAAGACATATTTTAGGTTATGTAACAGATACAAATTTCCCCAAATAAATGTTGTAGAACGCCCCATCTGCTCCACATCTGAGTGAATTCCCACAGAGCCAGACTTCTGCTGGCCCTTCTTCATTAGTGGGTTATTATGACACTGTATTTCACAATAGCGAGAACTCATGACCAGAAGAGAGCATGCTCAAACTAGACAACTTAGGCAACTCTTCCTTTACATAGCCCCTCCACCCTTTTACTGTGACCTCCCCAACCTAGAGAGAAAGGTGCAAGGTCGGGGGGGGGGGGTCCCTGGCAGGTCAGGATCTTGTAAAGAGCAGAGCTCAAATGGAGTTGGAGACAAGAGGTGAAGGAAACAAGCTGGGGGTCAAATTTCTAGCTTGGGGTCACCAACACCCAGAATCCTAGGTTTAAAACACAGGGTAATTTGTACTATTGGTACAGGGTTACAAGTAAGAGATCCTCTAAGTGTTGACCCTGGGAACTTTTATACCGCTCCAGGTTGCAGTGGAGCTCCCCTACTGCCAGGGCGATTGAAGGGAGCCAGCCATCCCCCTGGCTGATGAGAATGGGCCAGTACTCTACTTCTCTTCCTCTAAAGCCCTTGGTTTGGACCCAAACTTCTAGCCATCAAAATCAATTTCCATGCATGTTACACTGTGTTATATTTGTGACTATTTGAGACAAAAGATTTTATGGTTTTGTGATATTTATTTTTGCCGCTTCTCTCTTCTCTCTTTTTCCCCCTTGAGACAGGGCCATCACATACTGCCCAGGCTGATCTCAAAGTCACTATATAGCTGAAGAGACCCCAAGCTTCTGACCCTCTTTCCTCTACCACCCAGATGCTGGGACTGCAGATGTGTGGTGCCATACCCACTTTTGTTTTGTAATTCTTAAAAGAAAAAAAAAACTGGCTATGAAAAACAGACATGAACATCCATGTGTAGGCTTGAATTAGTGTTTTCATCTTGAAATTACAAATAACCTTTCTACGCAAAACTGCATTTACAGGGGAATATTGAAAAATGAAGACTTGGGTCCCAGTGAAGAATTGCAAAACAGAATATGCATGTTCAGCAAGAGCCCTGCAGAACCGAATGTCCAAAGGGATTTCAGAAGTACGAATGCAGAGGAACGTTCTTAACTCAGCCAACTGTATAAACTAAGCCTTGAGGAAAGACAGAATCACCTCCATGTGGAAATTTTGTCCTAAAATGTAACAATTTTTAGATACAATTCACATTTTTTTGAAAAAAATTGCACTTGTCATGTTGCTAATGTATAGTAATGTATAGTAATAAAGTTTAAGAATACAAATATGTAAGTTAAATCTTAAATCAACATATATTACATAAAGTACTTAATTATATACAGCCTTTGATTGTTCCCAACACATGGATTTTTCTCGGCAAAACATGACTCACACTGAATTCTAGAAACAAGAAGACTACCTTACCTCACAAGTACTCGGTGACTAAGTATGGCCATTTTTTTAAAAAAGAACTGTGTTCAACAATAACATTACTGTGAATGGATTCCAGTCTGGTAAGCCCTTTCTCAGCCAGGATTCTAAGCCATTATCTTCCTCGGTCTATCCCTGTGAGAGAGGAGGAACAGAAGAGAGGATGGGGACAAGGCTGCGATTCAGAGAGGCAGCTTGTGGGACAGAGAGGGGACGGCTTCAGTAGCAGGTGTTGAGAAATCCCCAGGCCCACTCAAAACAGAAGACAAGTGAGCAAAGTCTGTCTCTCTGGCCTTATTTGCCAGCTCTTGGGCTGTGGTCTACTCACTGTGATTGTCCTTTACAGATTTCCTCGACAACAATACGAACCTGATTTACCCTGTAAAAGAACAAGAACACCAGAGAGGTGGAGGGACTTCTGTGCACATAAGTTGCTTCCCTACCGTCTCCCAAGGAGACACCCCAAGATGAGTGCTGACCAGCCTCATTGCCCTACGACGGAGGCATCCCACGCCTGCCAGCATAGAATCTGCTGTGAAGCAAGGTGTATGTGTGTGTGTGTGTGTGTCCTGTTCTGCATGAGCAAAACTCCCTCTTCCCTGTGCATCTTGCTCACCTGCAAACACTATTGAAGAAAGATGTTGGACAACCATTCCAGTTTGGAGAAGAAAATTATCTCAGTAATCTTATGGGGAAACCAAGCAAAGTGACCGTGTATCCCTCAGGTCACAGCCCCAGCTCTGGCACAATGCTCAGCCCTAAGAGTGTCTCAGCGAGTGGTGAACTGCACTTCTGCCTGAGTCCCCAGGCACCGACCTGCTTAATCTTGAGATGTGCATTGAAAACGGCCCATGCTTTTGAGCACACGCACTTGTACCCAGCCTCAGGATTCAGCACCTCCCTTGACTGTGTTTCCTTTTTTTTTTTTTTTTTTTTTTTCTTCACTAGCCTGCCCAGAATCCAGGTTCAGCAGTATTTCGTAATAATGCCATATCTCATGTCTCATCTGTGCTGCATAGAATCTAATATTAGGCATCGTTTCTGAATGAGAGAGAGGAGCAGTTCAGTCAGACAGCAGGTGCTCTGTGGATAGTGGACACAGGAAGAGAGAATGAATACAGTAAGCCTACAGTCCCTCCCATGAAACAATTTGCTCTTTTCTTACAGATCCTGCACTGCTCCTTGCCTCCTTTTTTTTTTTCCTCCTCTCTCTTTGTGTCCATGTGTTCTTCTTTGCCAGGATGTGTGTGTGTGTGTACATATCTGTGTGTCTCTGTCTCCGTGTTTGTGTATCTATGTGTATCTGTGTGTGTGCATGTTTCTGTCTGTGTATTGTGTGTGTGTGTGTGTGTGTGTACATTTGTGTGTCTCTGTCTCCATGTTTGTGTGTGTATCTATGTGTGCGTGTTTCTGTCTGTGTCTGCAGTGTGTGTGTGTGTGTGTGTGTGTGTGTGTGTGTGTTCTTTTTTGCCAGGGTATCTTATGGTAACCTCAGGAAAACAGTGCAACAATGACACTCAGATTCCCCATCTCAGTTTCCTGTCCTAAGGATGGCTTTTGTGCCCAGAGGAAGGATGCCTAGAGTCAGAAGAGCAGTAGCTGGTGTTGGCACCATCCACAGTGGAACATGCAAACAGAAGTCATGAGCAGAGCAAGCCTGGATGGGATCTCCCTGTATCCCAGATGGCCCTGGTAAAACCACAGCCATCCATGGGCTAACTCAGGCAAGTCTGCAGAATTTAAATACAAGTTAAAAAAAAAAAACAAAAACAAGATAACACTTGTCAACTCCTTAACTATGAGCTGTTTATTGGGGGAAATTGTTTGCACTAAAAAGTATTTTTAAATAATCCATTTTTAAAATCAATACATATTTAAATAAAAGTAGAATCACAAATACCACTGGCTTCTAAGACAGCTTATATACGAAGGTGTAGATCAGAGCACTCAGGTAATTATATCTTGAAATAAAATGGATTTTTACATTTGTTACTGGTTCTTTGTCCCAGAGTTCTGGCTTTGTTTAAGGATTCTGACATACAGGAAATATTACAAATTTACACTTTCTTGATGATAATTTTCCTCTTCCTTTCTCTTCTATCCCAAAATATGTATATTTCTATACTTAGCCAATTTAAATGTGTGCTTCTTTAAAAAATGTCACACCTGTTGACATCAGTGGCCTCTTCTTAGAGGTACTGTCACAAGCCATACCAGGTGTCCATGTCAGTATAAACCTAAAAAGCATTAGATAATTGATTCTATTTTAGACTTATAATGGCATTCTTATCCTATCAAGTTTGGAGTTTTAGATTAGCGTCAATTTTAAATAAATCAATATTTTGAAAGAAGTTTTCTAAGAAATACAGCCTTTATAAGCAATGAAATAAAAACATTAAACACTAACACTAACGTCAAACCTTGCTCTCCAATTGACTTTTAAATATTTATATATGGATTTCAAAGACATCGTCCCATTCATCCTAGCGTGTCTGGAAGTCTTTACCTCTATTATAAATTGTACTTTGTCCTAAAGCACCTTTCCTAATGCTGATTGAGCAATTAAATATAATCCTGACACTTGGATCAACTATGCATCTGTAGTCTTTTGCTTTAGTCTTGCACAATGCAGTCTAGTTAGAGGCCCCGTACTCTCTGTACAAATCACCTTGGTGATTCACCACAGGGACCAAATGTGACATCAAAAGTAAATGCAAAATAAGATGTGAACAACCTGGTTACAAGCCAGTACTTCAGCTAGGGATGACACTGTGTTGACAGTTGCCATATCTGAGCTGCAAAAGCTTAATATCTCGATTTAGTATCACACGCCTGTTTGTCATCATTTTGAACAAAGCTCAGAAAGCACACCAGTAAGCAAATCTTCCTGAAGCCCTTCAGCACATGTGCACATCACTTGTGCAGTCCTTGGCTTTGAGTCTTGTCTTTGCTAGCTTCGCTATCATAGCCACCCTAACACTCATCTTTGAGTCTTTGGTATTTTCTTAAATACGCCTTTGGCACCTAGTTTTCCCAATCCTCTTGATCAGCAACAGTCCCTTAAACGAAACACGCCGTAGGGCAAAAGCTTCAGACCCTGAAGTCGGCTCACTCAAACATCAACAGCACAATGTATCCCTTCCAGCAACATGTTAAGTCATCACCCTTCACACTGTAGAACAAAGGAACTTATCGAAAATTCTCCACGAAGGCATTCTCCGACGTTTTGTGAAGTGGCAAGTGATAGGCTACTGTACAGAAGTCAGTGCAATGTTTCACCCGGGCCCCTGGCATGAGCTCTTAGCCAGGTGAAGAAATAACATCATTTCTAAACTCTGTCATTCTCACCAACTTTCCAGAGCAGGTTTTTAAAAATTATTAACCTGTTAAAAACATATTTTGCCTGTTACCCTTTTCCTGAGCTTCGTGGCCTATTAGAAAAAAAGATCATAAATAAAATTTAAACTCTTAAGGGCCCAGCACAAATCTTAATCAACCTATAGAACTTAAAGACGATCCTATATGCAATGCTAAATTTACTACATTTCATTCTTAAAGAGAAAGTCTGTTAAGACCAAATAAGAATAATCAACAAGAAGAAGAACAAGAACAAAAGTGGATGGGGCTTGGGGGGCTCCAGTTATTACACTCAGCAAGTAAGCTGCAGTATACGCCCACTGGCCCCGTCGTGAACTGCCACTCATGGTTAGAGGATGCTAACAGCAAGCAAGCATTTGGCACAGTGTTTGAAAGCCAAAGCAATTCCAAAAGATCAAACCTCATCGTGTAAAGAAAATTAGATTCATTCTACCCTTAATCCTCAGGGCCACAGCATTATCAATTTAATATGTTCTTTTTTTTTTTTTTTTTTTTTTTTTTTCCGATAAAAGTGGCAGAATTTAGGTGAGGAGTGGCTTAAGAACTTTAATCTAACAGGTTGACCAGAGATCAATCCCTTTCTATCTTAAAAACAAAAGGCCAGAGGATCTAATGCATCAAGCCACTGCTTTATGATAAGGTGGGTGTATGTTCCATTCAATGTGATGGCACTAAGGATTGCTGGGTAATACCCATGGTTCAATGTGATGGCACTAAGGATTGCTGGGTAATACCCAGGGTTCTCTCCCCTCGGTTCAGCATGCATCTCATCACTGAGATCAAGTGCACTGGTAGTTAGTGTTTTGTATTAATATCTTCACTATAAACAGTTCAGGCATTTAGAAACAAAATATCAATGAACGTAACAGTTACTTTAATTCATTTTATAAATCAGCAACTGAGAATTTTGCTCCAAGTGGTCACCAGTGTAGCCCATCCCATAGATGGCATTCTCCGAAGTATAAGGCACAATGTGGTAGGAATGCAGCTCTTCATAGTAGAGAGACTGGGAACAGCACTCCTGTACCATAAACTTCAGCCGTTTTCTTGTATCAGAATAAGCAGTCTTATAGCAGGGAGCTTCCTTAAAGTATTCATAGCTCTCCTTCTCCGTCTCTAGATGTATCTTCCTCAGCAAATTGTTAATTAACACAGACCTTCTTAAGTAGGTTTCTGGGTCTTCAAGAAACCTGAGCTTCTCCAGAGAGAGTTTGAGGATACACGTCCTGTCTTCAGGTAATATCAGGTGCTAGGAAGCAAACAGAGTCATTAATCTCCCGCATCGGAAAATGAAAGCTGGAGTGCTGTGCTACCAGTGGCATTTGGGAGGGGGGAATTGGGAGAAAAGTAAATCCTTACTTTTGGAAAATACCCCTGGTAATCTTGATGTAAATCTTCTTCTTCTGCATATTTTCTCTTAAAGTAGGCTACTTTCGACGTTGTTAATGAATATGATGGGACTTCTCTTGGATAAGCTAAAACAAAGAACAATTGGATAAGGGTGAGGTGGCATCATGACCAAGAGTGTTTGGTCACATGGAGACCATGCTTAAGCAGAAATCCAGTGACCCCAGAGATTGCTACTTTCTCACCAAACAGTGCTGTCATTGGCATTTGCCTTATGATTGCGATGCCATCATTTCAGACCCAAAATAGATGGTCGCATTTAGAACTCTATGTTCATTTCCTTATGCAGCCTGGGGAATAAAATTTAAATACTGTTTAGTGTCATGCCTTTTTGTGCCAAAATATACCCTAAGTTTGAAATTGATAGACAAAACATAATGGGAGGGGCTAAGAGATGTTCCCTAGTTCTTTTTGTTAATCTCCCCAGTACTCAGGAGAGGGTGAACGTTTCCAGAGTAGTCAAATTGGCATAATATAGCTGGTTACACCTTTACAAATAATGACATAATCCCTGGCAACAATCTAAACATTCATCCTGATACCCACAGATAGGCGTAGTTTTCGCCCCTCATCAAGGAAACTCCTCCTTGTAACCACTACAGAAAGTCACAACCAATCAAAGTTCAGAGTTGTGGAGCCCAGTCCCAGTGAACACACCTACAAGACACTCCCCCGCCTAAAGCTCAGGGAACATTTCAGAACAGGGGCGCTAAGGCTGTAAGAGGCAGAGGATCAGGGAGTTTTTGTGTCTCCTAATAGCATCCGAGGCCACACCTGTAAACTATCACCAACATGATTACCCAAACCTGAGCTGAGCAAGGATGGACATGTCAAAATGGACAGGAAAAAGCCCAAGAGACCTCAACTCTAAACAAAACACTACAGGCAACTGAGAGAAGCTGGAGGTGGGAGAGGTGGCTCTGCCTAGGGAAGAGCACACCAACTCTTTGTCCAGTGCCAAATGGGTCAACCATGAAAACATACATACAAGTAACATCATATGGACTAAGACACACACACACACACACACACACACACACACACACACACATACGTATACAAATACATACGTGCATTCAATAGCAACCAATGAAAAGAGAGGCCATGAATTTGAAGGAGAACAGGAGGGTATTTGGGAAAGTTTAAAAGGAGGAAAGGGAAGGGAGAAATGTAATTAAAATACAATTTCAAAAATAAACAAAATTAGTTAATTAACTAATTAATATAATGGTATGTCTTCAGACAAGAGCATTTTACATGATTATGTTTTGACATCATCCTGACAGTTGGCATAATGGAGACTGATAATGAGGGAACGAGAGTGGATGGACAGCACAGTTGACTTCAGTGCACTTTGTGAAAGCGGCAAATCTTTGTTTCCTCCTTGAAACTGACTGCAGCTGAGGATTCTGAGTGTAAGGAAAACAGCTTGGAGTTCACCAAGATTTCCAGAGGAGTTCCCAGGATGTACTCTAGGTGGCACTGTGACCACAGGAAGGAAGTAAGATCAAAATTCCAACACAGTGGCTTTCAATTCCAAGCAGAGTGAATGTAAAAAACAGAGACCAGTTTGGTATTCATTCAACGCGCAAGGTCCAGAACAGACAGAAACCTTACACTTAATTTACGTCACCCTAACCCAATACTTCTGTGTTAGAACCATTTGACTCACAAAATAATGAGTACATAAAGGCATGTGGGTTAAATACATTTACACTACGACATGTGTGCTTTTCCTCTAAAGTCTAGCTTTTCCAAGCTGCAGTATTAGAAATATGCCCTCCGATAGCCTGCTTTCTGTAGTGTCCCGGTCATCGTGAAAGCATGGGTGCCTAGCTCTCACCCAGCTCTCCTACAGCCGGAAGTATTCCAGATTCTCATTGGTGTCACTGTGGGATATAAATTCAACAAAACCTTAAGCTAGTGTGGGTATGTGTTATTAAGGAATCCAGGATTCAAGGCATGTGTGCATCTGACCTAAGATATGACGAAGACTCGTAGCTGAACTTCTATGCACATAGTTCCTGAATTTAATAAGCAAAAACGCAGAGTATGTTGATTTTTCACTGATTTGAAAGGGTTAGGCGAAAAGAACAAAACTGATCAAATGAAACCATCAACAAACCCAGGTTCCTTGTTTTTTATTTTTTTGGTTTTTAATTTGTTGTTTCTAGGATAATTGAACTGTTGGGGTTATTTTGAAATTAAATAAGTAGGTAACGCTTGTGATAATGACTCCTACTGGGAGTGCACACACACATACAAATATATGTTTGTGTGTGTGTGTATGTGTGTGTTCCTGTTTGTATACATCAACATACAGGTGCACAGACATGTGTGTGCATGCAAGTGGAGGCCAGAAGTCAACATGAGTTTTCTTCCACAGTAATCTCCACCTTACTTATTTGAGATGGGCGTCTCTCATTGAGCCACGATTTACAAAACTAGCCAGTGAGCCCCAGGGATCCTTTTGCCCTCGCCTTCTCAGCATTCAGATTATAGATGCTAGCCACAGCCTGGCTTCTACAAGAGTGCTTGGGCTCCAAACCCAGCTTACGCAGGCTTAGAGAGCAAGCACTTTATGTGCCCAGCCACTCACGTCCCCTGGCCCTACTTTTTAATTAACTAAGTGATGCAGCAGGGGTTCTCAGATGTTAGCAAGCATCAGGCTCCCCTGTAGAACATGAACTACTGGGCCCTACCTCCACCTTTTCAGGGGCTCTGGAGGGAAAATGTTGCACTCTTACCTAATGCAGCTGAGATGGATGCCGGCTGGCCTGGGGCTGCATTTTGAAAGCCTGAGTGTTACAGCACCAAGCAACTGTACTAGTGGGCCATAAAAGTTGAACTCAGCCAGTCAACTGATAGCCATGCAACTGGGTTGACTGGTGGTTTCACTGGCGGTGATGTTGTTGGCTATTGCTTTCCTTTATCAGCTTGGGTGCTTTTTTTTTTTTTCAACTCAAACAAAGCCACCTAGCTCACATATTAAATACACAGTAAAGAATGAAGTCCATTTCAACAGGAGTCCCCGGGTGCACCTTAAGAGGCTGCTAGTGTTGACACTTAGGCAGGTCACAGTTTTTCTTGGCATGATCTAATGAATTACTCTAGTAAAAGGAAGTGCAAGGAAAGACTTGGAAATAAGAAACATAACTTTACCATACGCAACATTGTTTTCATCTATATGTGTGTCCTTTATTGAATGTTGGCTTGCTTTATCATCTTAAGCATGTGGCATTTGTAGCCAGTTAAAAAGACCATGCAGGAGTGGCACAATGGATGGCAAATTGTAGCTTGGAGAATCAAGTCAAATTTACTTTCTGTCTCCTACTGCCAACTGGTCTTCCAGGGAAGCTATTTTGACTTAACAGATCAAGGTGTGTGTGTGTGTGTGTGTGTGTAGATAGATAGATAGATAGATAGATAGATAGATAGATAGATTGATAGATTGATAGATAGAAGATAGAGAATTGATTGATTCTGGGTGCCTATATTCCAAATATTATCCTAAAATATAGAATGCATCAGACCTTCAAACTACAAAGCAAATACGCAGGGGTCTAGACCTGACCCTGCTCCTCAGGGGCGGGGCCCACAGTTACTCAGTTTATTAGACCTGAGCCTGCTCCTCAGGAGCAAGGCCCACAGTCACTCAGTTTATTGTTCTTGGGGAAACACCCTCATGGCTGCGGAATCCCTGAGCAGCAGCATTCACAGCTGCTGTCAGTTTGGCAAGTCCCATCATGCTGGCTCCCTGGCTCTTTGCAACGTTTTCCACATGGTTTTTTGGAAGATGGTTTTAGCCACTTTGACGCTAAAGTATGTAGCAAACGTAAGTTGCTACATCTGTTTACTTGCTGGATCGAAACTCAAAATCTTCTGAGCTGGCAGCTATGTATTATTGATCATGCTGTTCAGCCTCTTCTGAGTGCAGATGAGGAAACCAGGCCCAAAGAGGCTCTAGTTGACAGTCAGGTGTGTGGTTAGGAGTTGGGGGTCTGGAAGTGCCTGGAGGCACAGGTTTACTCTCGGGCTCTATCGCTTCTTGGTTGTGTGACTTTAAACAAATCACCTAAACTCGTTACAAATCTCAAGTGTTTAGTAGGATTAGCCATCAACTGGCCCCTGCGACCAAGCCAAGAGGCATCCACACCTAATATATGGTAAGCCTTGCCAATACACCCAGACCAGTCACACACAGGCTGAGGCATACTCGACCCTACTAGCTCTGGCCTAGAGACCATTCCCTCCACCCAGGGTAGTTATTAATTGAAGGCCTCCAAGAAGTTAGCTCCGATGGTCCAGTTGAAAGACGTTATACAAATCCCACGACCACTCTGAGATCAGGTTTCTGGTGTGTTACTCTTGGTCACACATTGGGGCTAAAGGGAATGAGAACTGTCTTTTGAACATTCAAATGATCTGGATAGTTCATTCATGTTTTCCCGAATACCCAAGGATGTTCACTCACTGTGACTAAGTTGACAGGGATAATTGTGCTCGTGTTCCTGCAACCAAAGAGCTTGTAATTCATCTAAAAATCCAACGAAATAAACAAGAGCAAAAGGATGATGTGCGTTCAGAGTCAGCATTCTGTATACAAGCTACCAAGCTGAATGGAGCTGAGCTGGGATTTATTTCTGAAGTGAAACAGCTAACGCTGGTTTGAACATTAAAACTATTTTTAAGGTTGTATCCTCTGGGTCACACAAAATGTCTGTGCCAGGCTCCATGCATGTCACAGCGTTAAGAGCTCAGCAAGCCACACAGTAAAACAGCAGATCAGAGTGACCCACCTGTCGTTAGAACTCTGGCAGGGCAATTCATACATATGTCTTTAAATAAATGCTTAAAATGCAATTACAAACGATTGCTTCCTTATTGTTCTGCATTTGCCTCCAGGCAACTGGAATCCTGTTAGCAGTCAAGTGATTTCATTTGGTAGGAGGCCCAGGGACAGTACATTAAGGAAACATCATCAGCAAATTAATTTATAAAAACACTTTGAAAGGGCAGACAACAGTAAAAGAACATCCCCATCTCAGTAATTTTTTTTTTTTTTTTTTTTTAGGTCAAAGGAGATACCCGAGAAAGAGTGAAAAGCTGATATGTTTGGTACTTTCATCTTAGCAGTTTTTAATTATCCCCAACGTTTTAACCAACACATGGTAAAAATCAGGTTGAAGCCATCTGGTTAGAGGTGTGCATCCTAGCCATTGACAGAAGGGCCGGAAGCTGCTCTGTGGAAAGAGTAAAGTAAGCCACTATCTCCAACCAACAGCCATGCCCATCATAGATAAAGCATGGCCTTATGGGTTCTCCTTTTGTGACGTTAGCCTGGCATTGGCCATAGCAAGTACAAGCACCTATCAGTGCAAACCATGCTTAACTGATAGGAAAACTATCAGACATGATGGTTTTTATCTTAAAGACTATGAATACTTTGATTTCGAATTATCTAATCTAGAGTTAGTGATATAACTCAGTAATAGAGCATGCATGGGACTTGGGTTAAATCCTCAGTGTAGCCGGGAAACACAAACAACAACAGCAACGAGATTATCTCATCTGACTTTGTTAGCCATGTTCTTCAGCCTCCCTGCATGGCTTATAGCACTCCACTCTGACAACCGCCATGTCTTCAGCAAAGATGATATAACCTGAAAGAGCCTGAGATTTTTTTTTCCCCATGGGGGGGGAGGACAATTTCCAGTTCACTGATTTGTACGCCATTTGGCAGAGACAGTGCTTTAAAGGCACTTTCTTCTGTGTCTGCCTGTTATGTATCATTATCGCAATGACCTCTTTTCCAAACATGAATATGTATCCAACTCAGAAGCGTCCTGTTATATGTAGGGTATTTGTACCCTCACTGGTGTGAGCCACGGGTTACATAAAACATTCATGGGCGTGCTCATGAAGGCAGACAGGAACAAAGTCCAAGGCTGTACTGCTTTGTTTCTCATGGACATAATAGCTTTGCTGATATTTCGGTACCCTGTCAGCTATCTTCATTCTGTCAACACCACCCCAACCCCCCAGAGACAACGAGCACCTCTCTGTGTGCTGTGCTCTATGGCAGCAGCAGGACTCACTGTCAGTGTTCAGCTCTGAATCAATGGAGCAATCTGCTTCTTCAGCTTTATCATCTACTCCAAGCGCAATATTAACTTTATTGGCAGTTTCAGGTTACCAACAAGTGGCAGATTCTGGAAGGCCTTATGAAGAACTTCCAGAGTGACTGATTGGCCAGTGATTTCTCAAGAAAGCAACAGTGCTGTCTGGTCCCCTGGCAGAGTCCCAAGGACAGACATGGACGGTTGAACAAAGCATCTTGTTCTAACTGCTCACTGGACCAGAGAGAACACCACACCGTTAAACAAGAAGTGACCAGCCAGGCAATAAGGAAGTTGCGCTGCACCACACAGCCCACTTCTCCAGTAAGCTTGCCCTGCCAATGACAGAGGCCAAAAACTGTGAGCTTCCAGAATACACACTGGGATTTACTGCTCCTCTGGGGAAATGGTGCCCTGCTCCCTGCACCCTTCACCTTACAATATGGGAACTGACAGAGAAAGAAAATGAGCCAAGCATCTACCTTTCTGGATACAGCTTCCAAAAAAATAGTATTCTTACCAATAGTATCTAGAGAGAACTTTAACCCCGTGGCTACCCAGGGCCAGTGCTGAGAGAGGAGAGTTTTGACCTGTGGGTACCAGAGGCCCTTTAGAGAGACCTAACAAGAATCATCCACACCATCTTTGGCTTCTACGTCATCCACATCATCTTTTGTTTGGGTGGCTCAAAAGCCAGCTTTGCTTCTGTTGTCCAAGGTCAGTATGAACTCAAGTCAGACGGGCCATTCATGACTCTTGGGCCCTTGCTCTGCCCTTGAGACCTTTTGCCCTTGCTCTTATGGTCTCTCATTGGAGTTCCTAACTAGAGAGATTCTCTAGCAAGAAAACGTTCTTCACCAGGGGGGTTGCCTTCCTTCTACAGGCGTGGGGCATCCTTGAGTGGCATTGTTCTCAAGTTCAGGCAATCCCCCCAAAGCCACTGGCTGTCTTACCTCAACAAGACAAGTAGTATGTGGGGGGCAGAATTGAGCCTTAAGGCTCCTGGTTCCCGCTCCTCTTTGAAATTATCCCAGGGTTTCCATATCCTGACCCTTTGGCTAAGCACTTGAAGTCTCAGAGACATGCTGCTACATCCCCGCAGAGTTCCCAGCCTCAACCTTGTGCCTCTTCACCATCCACTCAACCACTAGTAGTTGGACGTTTCCTATCTCTCTGCTGTTAAGAATTTCTCTTAAATTAAGAATATAAAAGCAAATCCTTAGGTTTTTTTTCTAAATATAAGGCTATCTCTTACAGTACTGGACACAACACTAGTAAATCTATACTGCTTTTCACTAATACCCCCAACCCCATTATCCCCACTAAGGATCACGACCAGGAATTGGATGGGTCTGTGTGGGTGTCTCTGTATGATTTTGACTGGGGGAATTTTTAAATAATTATGTTAGACTAAAAATGGGTACATAAAGTACTAGAATTATTTAAATAGGTGGCTTATTTTTTAAAAATTAAATGTAAAGAGACTTATTAAGACTGGCTTCTGCAGCACCCCCAGGCCCATCGTGAAGGCAGGTCTCTCTCTCCCTTAGGCTCAATTCTGAAAGTTTGGTCAGTTCCTGCTTGCCTCTGTTTCTAAGAAAGTTATTTTTAATTTTTGTGTTTTCATTTTTATATTTATACATTCTGTATTTCATTTCCCATTGATGATATCATGTAGGTTTCAGAAGCCCACACTGCCATGGCAGACAGTCTAAGCTGCCAATGCATTGGCTTTCAGGTACACTTGGGACTTCAATGTCCTCCCTGTTGAAACTGAGTCATGAGCAGAGAGCCCAGGTGTGGAAAGCCTTGATGGAGATTTCAAAGATTCCAGTGTGTCCCAAGGCATCTTCAAAACCCTACAGAAGCTTCGTGACATAAATCCAAACATGAATATTGATGTGCACCTAAAAACTTCCCAACAGAGCAAGCAACTGGAAATGGAAGGCTGCAGGTAGATCTTGGTTCCAGCTCTAAGCTGTTTGATCTCAGCTTGATCTAAGCGTTGTATCCCAGGTACGCATACTCTTTATGACCGGGAGAGTGCAAGTGCACATGGCAGCTGCACTGATGAGGGTCACTAGATCTTTCAACACCAGTGTTTTCATTGGTGGATTCGCTGTGACTGTGGAGCCACCAGCTTCTCTAGGATTAAGTGTTTGCTATCATGATGCCATTTGTTTATTATTTGTTTATTTAGGACTAAATACTCTGACATTTTTAAACAAGCATGCTTATAAAAATCTGCACAGCACATATGCTACATCGTACACTTTCGTGATAAAACTCCCAACTAAAATTTGAGAAGCTCTTTTGACTTTTTTATTGTCATAGTGGTCTCAATAGACTGGCACTGTCATTCACGGACATTAAGGAACACAGAGTTTTAAAACTTCTATGTATATCACATAAGGCATGAGAAACATATAACATATATGTATAAACTACAAGACTAATGCCTACACATGAACCAACCATGGTGACTGCTTTGCTCATACATGCCCGAGAATGAGGCCACACACAGAACACTTACACATCCCCTGGAAGACTACAGTGAGTCTCATCTGTCCCCACGAATTTATTTCTCACAGTAAAATATGGTAATGATCATGGAAGAAGAGGGAATGGTGACTGGTACTAAGAACTAATGAACACTGCAGCTTTTGGTCTTTTATATATGGTAATCTTATCCTAATATTATTAAACTACAGTGATTTCCATAATTAACCATAAAAATGAATGGTTCCAAAGTCTCATGACATTCATAAAAGCCATATAAAATCAGAAAGAAGTTTTGAATGAGAAACTGAATAGATTCCCTCCAGTTGCCCATCTCTATAAAGGACACATCTTTCTGAGTTTGTCATTAGGTAGGCTAGTCACCTCTGGCAGGGTACTGCACAGAGATAGCTCAGCATACCAAATTCCATGGTGCTAGGGAGCTGAACATTTTGTTTACACACCCAATTCAGTCTTATGATTGGGAACAAAATAGTTAATTCTCCTTGGTCTCTATCATAAGTCTCTATATAAATTAGCATTCCAAAAGTCCCCACAGCCTCCTCTGCCAACTTGAAGAATTCTCTCTGTTCCTTTTACCCCAGACCCACACTGCCAATGTACTCAGAAAGCCTCCCTTGACATCTTACGAAATTCAGGCTCCCTTGGTCTACCCAATTCACATGGGTCTAAAAGAAGTCTGCCAGCCCACAAATGTCCTTTTTACAGAAAACCTTTATTGACTTCTCCCCAGCAACCGCCCATATAAACAGCCCCTTCTATTGATCTTGTACGTTGCCGCGATGCTACATTAGCATTTGTTCCTCTGGATACATATCTAAAAGGTAATTTCTCTTCAGCTGCCGATTACCTGGTAATGCTGACTCAGTCCAAACTGCGTGTGTCTAGGACAGCCTCAGAAGAGTTGGTGAGAACTCCCCTGGGCACATGGAGCATGTCTCACAGCCTCGGGCTCCTGAATGGTGACCTGGGATCTTGAAACAAGGAAACATACTGGCATAAGTCACCTCTACAGAACCGAGATGCAGAGACAGGAATTAGCTATCAGGGCAGGAGAACGTGGCTTGGGGGTGGGGGGAGCCGAGGGGCTGAGATGTTTGAGGTGAGGTCGACCTGGACTAGGGATTAGACAGAGAGATAAACCTCCAAACTCACACAATCACTAACGTAAAAGTAGGAGGAACGCTCCCCCCTCCCACACACACACACCTCCACCAAGAGATTTGGAAAGCGCCCAAAACTCATCTCAGCAGTTATTTACTTGGGTGATTATTTGGGGTAAATTGATTTTTAAAAACCACAGCCAGGTCTTGTATAATTCCAACCTGTATTCCCCTCCAAAATAACAAAGCAATTAAGTCAAAACATGGAAACTTGGTCTTTCTCTGGCATACTGACTCTTTCTGACAAGGTCTGAAGTAGCTGCTTCTCCCCCCCCCCCCATCCCGCCCCCGTTTGAAGATAGTTCTCAGCAAAGGGCTCCGTTTAACCACACCTAGTCTGCATGGCTGTGCGCTCACGGATCTCATCATCTTCTATATTTAGAGAGACGGGCTTTCCAAGGGAAGACGGGCATCCAATAAGGACGATCCCATCTAGAGAGTGAGTTACTATGGTTACTGCTCAGGAGGCTGAGGACCCATGAACTGCTGCTCCTGGCCAGACCGACCTTTTGCAGATGAGAACCTAAAACAGAATCCTGCTCTCCATACGTGCTGATTTACTTCAGCGGAGCCCTACTCCGTGTGATTTTATCCTTAACCACAGGCTGTCTTTGGGCGCTCATTGCCTCCAGCTAGCTCTCCAGCCTCAGTCAGTCAGGCAAAGCAAAATCCAGGAGGGTGGAAAACTTCTGAGCACTAGCAGAGCAGTAGTGAGCCGAGGGGGAGTCTCAATATCCAATCCTGGTATTTTTAAAAAATCAAATCAAGTTATTCGGGACCAGTGGTTGGTCATTTTTCAATGGCTGGGAGCGGGGTAGGATCTGAGGCCAAGTCCCTAGCCTCCTGCCCTAGGAAATGCGTCTTCTCTGGGCCTTGGGGTCAGACGCTTGGCTGGAGGGGTCCTGGCATCCCTTACGAGGGGTCCACTTACCAGAAAGACTGCGTGTACAACTGTTTCGCAGCTCCTGTTTTTCGCAAAGGTGTCACTCTTCGGACGGGCTCTGACAGTGACGGCGGCGGCGGTGGCGGCGACTGCAGCTTGGCGGGGCGGCCGGCTCCTGCAGGTCGGTCCCTCCTTCTCTGAAGCGCCTCTCGCTCGGGCTCAGAACGCGAGGCGGGCGCGCGGCTTTTCTAGGCGCGCATTGGACCAAAGGGAGCAGATGTTATCCGGTTGCTAGGAGCGTTGCTAGGAGGCGATGACGCCCCTCCACCACTCGGAGCAACTTTCTTGTAGGTCTCGAGCGCCAGAGGGGGCTGCTGAGAGTTAGTCTTGGAGCTATACAGAGAAGGAAGGCTGGGTCCAGCCTCGTGCCAGGGTGACTTGGTCCTTGAGAGCTGGCGACACGGGGACCGCGGAGACCGCGGGCCTGAGCGTTGAGAGGAGTCTCGCGTCCTCGGAAACGGTCACTCACTGGAGGCTATTTTGAAGTTGAATGTGGGGCAGAGGTGGAGCTGCACATGAAGATGTGAGCTGAGTTGTGTGTGATCCATTGTCCCTGGGACCGTATCTCACTGTGCTCCTGTTCCTATAAAGCAGGTTTGAGCAGTTGACGCATTTGGAAAAGGGAAATATTAATCCATAAGACTCAATTCTGAGTCCAATTCCTTTGGGCACCCCTATAGGGCTGACTCCTGACAAAGTGTCAAGGATTCGAGGGTTCCCGTGGTCTAATGTACATCTTTCACACAATTAGACTTCAGTTAGGTGAGAGAGGAAAACAAACCCTTCAATTAATATGAAAATTTCTATAAAAATAATCGCAGAAAATACATGAAGTTGGAAGAAAGATGTGGGGGAGGTTCCGGGGATAGTGGTCCAGAGAGTGGGAGCGAATATGATCAAAATAATTGTATATCCCTATTAAACTCTTAAAGGACACATAAAATGTATATTTTTAAATGCACTCAAAGGAGAGTAACTATGTTTCAGTCATTTTTGCTTTATTGTAACTTGCATAAAGGTTTGCACCTTCTCCAACTTGATAGAGCTTTTCTTTTTTTTTAAATTTGGTTTTTTGTTTGTATTCTTAACCACTGCTTCTCATCATCACTGTTGTTAAATGGTGTTACTTTCTTAGGGAAAGAAGATGGCAAAAACCTCAAAGTGGGAACATTTGAGTGTCCAATGAGCAAATTCAAGAAAGGAAGGCAAAATATCTCGTAAAGAAATTCTGCCCAGCATGGCCTCCTGATGGTAAATTTCCTCTAAGAAAGGAGTACAGAAGACATTCCCTGGCTCCTAGAGAGGCAGGCAAGGGCCAGGAAGAAAGTCAGCACCACTTGGAATGGCTTAGAAATACTGTGTTTAGATCTAAGACAGGCGGCTACATAGCACTGAGTTAAGTACTGTGGGGTTAGCCGTCTTCAAGGCCAGTGGGGTCTACAGCTCGGAGTTGTCTAGCACCTACTCAATGCCTTTGTCAAACTTTGCTCTGGGAGTGTGTTTGCCCAGAGGTCGGAGAAGCTCATGAGTTAGTCTGGAACTGCCCAAAGAAGTAATAAATAGGTAAGGTAGGCTAAAGAGCTAATAATTGCCATGTTTCTCCTATGCGGACTAAAGAGGACTTTGAGAGCTGTTCAGATGCCCCCACCCCCACCCCGCGGGCATCCAGCAGTATGTCACATTGCTGCTTTCCTATTGGCAGCAAGAAACTAGGGGGCTGTCATCCCTTCCCTTCCCCTCTGACTTTCAGCTTCCAGGCACACTGGACTCTCCTCTACTTTGTATGAAGACGCTTCCAAGGTCTCCAGTGATAACGTGCAAGGTACTTTTTCTTCTTTCACGTGCCTCCCTTTCGCCCTGCCTTCTTCCCACTCAGCCTGCAAGTTGCTGTTTAAATACATCCTCCTTGCAGCTTTCCTGAATTACAGCCCAAGTCAGACTGCCCAGCCCACCCTAGAGTACTCATCCTGTCACACTAGCTCTCTCAGGATAACAGGGAGTGCCCAGCACACAACTCTAGGTGCATGCCAGGAAGCCATGAGCTTGTGGCTGCTGAGGTGGACAGCTCCAGGTCTCTCTTTTCCTGAGCTCTGGGTAGCGGTCAGTTAGTCACCCCCCCCCACCCCCACCATGAGGGCAGCCAGGAGCTGCTATCACTGCGGGAAGACTTAGTGAGGCACTGCATATATGCGCTGACTTCATTTTCTTTTTCAAGACCACCATCTGGTCTCCATTAGCTGCAGGAAGCACTCAGTGTAGCGTCGCTTTGGTGTTTTCCTGACAGTCCTCTCCCCAGTCTTCTGAACTGTGACTCCTCTGAGTTGAACTGTCCTTCCTCTCTTACTTAAAAATGTATCTGCATGGGACCGCAGCTTAGTCGGTGAAGTGCTTGCTAGGGAAACATGAGGACCCAAGTTCCATACCCAGAACTGACCTTTAGAAGTTGAGCATGATTGTGTGTGTGTGTGTGTGTGTGTGTGTGTGTGTGTGTGTGTGTGTGTGTCTCCAAGGCAGAGGCAGACACATAAATCACTGGGGTACATTGCCCAACCCCCAGGAATGGGGGTGTACCTCAGTAACAGAGCATCTGCCTAGCAGGTATGAGCCTGTCGATTCAATCCGCAGAACTGAAGACAAATACCCCACCCATAATCCCATGCTATATGACTATGGAACCAAAGCAGAGAAGGCATTCCGGGGAGCAGCTTGCAGAGTCAGCCAATGTGGGCACATGTGCAGTGGTATCGGAAAAGACCAGGAAACCTTGTCTGTTGTAACTTCCCAGTGGTTGCCCCACTCATGTAGGGCTCCCTTAAGAAAAAAAAATAGACATTAGAAGACATGAAGGAAGGCTCAGGGAGATATCAGGGTGACAGAGTGGCCTTGTGGCAAAACTAGAGGCAGAAAAAAAAAAAAAAAAGGCCTGACTCTTAATCCCTGTGGGACCATTGATATCTGCAAGTATTTGTGTTGTTGTTTGGTGCGGCATCTTGCTGCATGTCCCAGGCCAGCTTTGAACCCTAGACCTACTGCTTCAGCTTTCTGAGTGCTGGGATAACAGGTCTGTGCCACTGTGTCCTGACTACAGCACATGGAATTGCACAGATGCCCCGCTCCTGCTAGCTTCCATTTGAGCAGTGTGTCCAAATCCTCCTGGAGAGCTAGCCCCAGAAGCCGTAAGGCCTACATGAAGCTTCAGGATATCTGCAGGATTAGATTCATTGGTAAAATGTTATTGGAGATGGATAATGTTGTCAAAATAACCCTATACCAAAGCACTACAGGCAACGAAAGGGCTGCCAAGAGTGAAGGAATGGTCATGCTCAGGGACCAGCACACCAACTGCTTAGCCAAGCCAAATGATCACCCCTGAAAACATGTATACAGGTAACATTGTGCAGACTGGGCAGGTTGTACTTGTGTATTTAGGAATATATATGTATATGCATACACGTAGATAACATTAATTTATTTAAAAATGGGCCACAGATTTGAAAGACAGCAAGGAGGGTTGCATAGGAGGGTTTGGGGAGAAGGAAAGAGAAGGAGGAATGATGTCATTGTCATATCAAAAATAAAATTAAAAATGTCAAAGGGTATTTTATATTATAAATAAGCCATGCTATAAAACTACCACATGGGCTAGAAACTACAAGGAAAAGGAGATCAGTGGTCATAGGAATGGGTACTAACTACTTCAGTCCTTAGGGATGGGAGAGTCTCAGGTGAAGAGTCATGAGCAGAGGTCCTGGGGCGTGCTCTGGAGGCTCCAGATGGCATAGTGTAAGCCTGGGTTACCTGAAGAATTGTTTCTTCTGCACTCTTCTTTGCTTAGCGCTTAAGATGTGTGTTGTATTCCCTTACTATGGCATCTGTGGCTCATTATGGCCCATGCGGGGAAGCATCAAGCCTTGTCCAGGGTACCAGCTCAGAGCTCTTTATCCTGGGCATGGAGACATCAAGTCAGCAATGCCCCTACAACTTTGAAGTGCTTGAAATTGTCCTGCTGCAGGCATGGGTGAGAGGGGAGAAGAGCGCTCAGCACCACTACACCTGTGGTGACCTCCACGGTGACAACATGAGGAAGAAGCTCATTTCAGAGGGTTGTAGAAAACAAAAAAGCTATTAGTGGTTATTATTAATAGCCTATAATTATTATGGTGGTTGTTATTAACCTGCTACCAAAACAATAAAAGACACGGACCCCTGATAGAATTTTAAGTAAGCCTTATTTCACCTGGGGCTGGGCAGATATTATCCCCTAAGCTACCTTGTTACCTCTCAGCCCCACACCCCAGGACATTTCCTTTAATCATTCCCATCTGGGCGACTTCCCATCCAATATTCCCATAAATACTTGCACATACTTTCCACCTGGGCTGTTTCTCTCCAGGCTAATCCAGAGTAAACGCCTCCTGGCCACGTGGTTCTCTCCATGCTAAGCCATGGCAGTCCTTCTTCCTTCTTCTCCTCTCATACCTGTCTCTCTCCTTCCCGCGACCCTTCTGTCCTCCAAGCCCACGAGTCTTGGCCACACCTACTTCACCTCTGGCCTGCCCAGGTGTGTAGGCATTTTATTGGTCAAACAGGAATTATCTGGAGGCAAGGTTACACAACAGCATTTGGGCTACATGATAGTCTGCTTGTAAGAGACAGCAAGCAGACCTCAGGAGGGAAAATAATTTACAATTAATACAAAACACCAGACCATGTGATAACAAGTGTTGGGGTACGAGATGCTGTGCAGAGAATGTGTATGATCTACAGTTCATTTTCCCAGGCACATAAACTACAATTCCCAACCTTTATAAAAGAACATTTTATTGTGCTTTTATTTAGTGTGTGTGCACATGCATGACCATGCATACCATGGTACATGTGTGGAGGCCAAAAGACAACTTGCTAGAGTTACCTTTTTCGTTCATAGTGTGGATCTAGGAGACCAAACTCTGGGTCTCTGTGGCCTGATTCCCTCCCTGCTTTCTTAAAGAGAGAGTCCTGTGACTGGTCCTGGCCAACAAAGGTTGAGCCCCCAGATCAGATCGCTTCATTCGCATGCCTTTCTTTCTCCCCTCTTCACAAGGCAGAGTTTTACTTGAAAACACACAAGGACCCCAGGGTGGCAAAGCCTCAAGCGGCGAGGCAGAAGAAAGCTGTGTGGTCAAAAGAACCGATTCAGACCGTGGAGTGAGAAACCCTTCTCATGGACGTGTGCCCACACTTAGGACAACAACAAGTGGGCCCAATGCCCACATTAGAGCAGCTTATTTACATAGTTAAAATAAGGTCCCTGGAGTATTCGTGGAATAGTGTTACATTCTAACAGCCTGGCTTCCTCTCCTTTGAGCTCACCACCTCTGTATACCATCATTAAATATGAGTAAACACCGAAGACCAAGATCTCTGCACAAGGGCGTCACTGAAGGGGAGCCACCTCCACACCTGCCCTCAGAGGCTTCCAGGTGTGTTTTGGTAAGCCCAGTATCAAGATATTTACAGAGATCCTTGCCTGATATTTTTTTAAGTTCAATCCTTGAAGCACTTGAGAGATTTGAATCACAGATCCCCATAAAAGCTCACCTCGTTCTGAGGCCCAGGGCAATGTTTATGGTTTTGACATGTAAGTCTGCAGCTAGGGTAGTTTTGGAGTTTGGGTTTTGTATGGAGTAAAATAATATTCAGGTTCATAGAATGTATGTGTTGATGCGGCAAAATTTTTTTAACATAAAATAATTGGACACGTGTGCATACAAACCATCTGCTAAAACTTTATTGACAAGACCAGTAACAATGTTTTTACAAAGTTGAACTGCCTCTCAGTTTTGAACCACCATGAACTCAGTTCCAGGAAACATTTTGCACAAACTGAGGCTATAATGCTGCTTCTAGGTTTTATTTTTAAACAAAATGTAATTAAAATTTGTCCTCATGCATTTAAATATCTAATACAGAAACAGATTTCAGGCTGCATAAAATATGCTTTTCCACGTCACTGACACTGAGCACCTTCTTTGATTTATAAAAGAGAAACTAACTCTTCCAGCCATGAATCCATTCTTTATCACAGGAAAAAAAATTATATATTCTAATGGATTTCCAAAGGTTGTTTCCAGTATAAGAGTATTGACAGCCTACACTTCTCTGTTGGCAGAGACAGGGGACATAGTAGATCAGCAGTGTGTCAAAACCATTGATACAAAATCAGGAACAGTATAAAAGTTAGAAGGTACATTAATATGCGTGTTTCTGTGTGTGTGTGTGTGTGCGCATGCGTGTGTTTGTGTATGCATTCAATTGTGCACATGTGTGTTTGTGATTTTGTGTGAATTGTTTTTTTTTCTATGTGTGATTGTGTGTGTGGTTTTGTGTGCTAACTTTTCACTGACAGCAGTAAATTCAGAAAGTGGGGATGGACGATACATTTTATAGATGTCTATCCTTTTGACAGAAATGTATCCATCTAAGCTTTAACGGTGTATCCCAAAGCCAATGATGCCATGCTAAGAGAAACACAGAGCTCCAAAAATAGAATGCTCTGATGACTCCTTCTCTCTTACATGCGCACACGCCCCTGTGGACCACACACGCACTAGCTGAAAGTGAACTCTCTTAAGAGAGGGAACATATGAGAGAGGCCAGGTCTGAAATGCCCATGAAATTCCGAGAGATGATCAGGGAACTTGTACTTGACAGTGGCCTGGCTTTGAACAATAAATTTATCAAAAAATTCTGCTAGTGGCTTGGAAATCTAGGCAAAGACCCAATTTTATGCTTAAAAATGTAAGTGAAATGTATAAACCTATTGCCAACTACCAAAGAGCAAGGGCGGTGGCGTACACGGAGACGACACCCCAGCGGTAACCATGAGCTTGGAAGAAATGGTCGCATCACGTCCCTGCATCGTGTAGCATCCAGCCGGGAGCAGAACAGTCCTGGGCAGCTCTCCCTGCCGAGAACAGCATGCTCCACGGAAGGGTAAAGCCTCCTGAAGATGTCTCCCAAAATAGCTACATGTGCTCGGAATGAATGAATCATTCACATTTACATTTCTATGCAAGTTCTTCAAGGACACCCATCAAAAGTTGAGATATGAAAGAAAACCAATAAAATATTTTAAAACAACAGAACTGCACACGGTATGCATATGGCGAAACATAGACGTGTGAAATATGAACAACTGTTTCAGATGCCATATGAAGACTAAAAAAAAATTAGAAATACTCAGATTTATCTTGCACTGTGAACACAAAATATTGCTATGAAATCTTGGATGTTCCTTAAAGATGAGTTATTAATCTTTACCTTTTCTGGGAGCTATGAAAGTATATTTACAAAGGAAATGATTGTGTGGTGAAGAAGGCTGTTGGGGGTGGGAGGTGGGCAGCCACTGTCTCCAAGAGAGTGATAAAGTGGGTTTAAGAACCCTTTGTAGTGGGTGGTTCGGATGGGGTGGATTTCTTTCCACAAACTGTATTCAGATTCCATTTTGCAAAACGGGGAGGAGACAGCTAATTTAGTACTTTCTCTGTGCTCAAATTGTTACAAGGAGTGTGTGCACCCAACTGAAAGATGGCAAGCCCCTGTAATAAAGATGGGGTTGTAATTTGTTACGTTGTCAGTGTTTAAGCAAACAGACCTGGGACAGCAAGATCGCACAAGTCAAAATGCCTGCATGCTATCCGGCTGACCTGAGGTTGATGCCCGGGAAGGAAATAAAAGTGGATGAGAGAAATGACTCCACAAAGTCGTCCTCTGACCTCCACAGGCACACTATGGCATGTGCACTACTCACACACCTCATGCCTACCGACACACAACATGCACATATGCATACACACACACACACACACACACACACACACACACACACTTTAAAACCTTTCCAGTCAGAACCTCACACATTATTTTCGCAGAGGCAGGATCGCTAGAGAACATTCCAACTGTAACTTTTAGTAAAATTACTGGCAGAGATCTAAAAGTGTCACTCACTTTGATACAGCAACATAATAAAAGTGGATCTGACCTTAATATAAAAATAAAATAGCTTAAAGTCTCCAAAAACCATGCATGACTTCAAAATTTCTGCAAAAAAAAATTGTTTTTCATCTAGGATCTCATCCTGCATCCACAGTAGGGGCTCACAGTGCTTGGAATATTAATGGAAAATGAAAGAATCATATTCCCACACCCTAGTTAAACAGGAAAAACAGACTAACAACCCTAGCTGGCAGAGACTGTAAAAGCTTGGGGGACTTGCAGTTTGCCGTCACTCTTAAATAAATCATAAAGGGAAGGCAGGGCCCCCAGACTGCAGGCTTTGTTAGCGCCTTCGACCCTTATCGCTGCTCAAGTCTATTTTCATCTGTGCAGTAGGGCCTGGTCCACAAGTGGCTGCCGGCAAAGCATAGGGCAGGCTGTATATACACAGAGCCTGGTGATGGCCTCAGCTCTGGGGAGGAGGGTTGGGGGTGGGGGGGCTCAGCGGGGGAAAGCCTCCTCATTCACTCCGACTACCATTCCAGAACCCTTCTGTTTGTCACAGGCCACCCATCCTGCTCGCAGTGGATCACCCCTCCCCTCACAAGGCAGAGCTTCCAGATGCTTACCAGCCACTGTTAGTCAATGTGCAGGGCTGACAAAGGCAACGTGCAGGATCACAACACTGCTTTCAGTGTAAGTGATAAAGGAGAGGCCAGCCTCCTATCCAGACTCAGTAGCACTTTTTAATAAACTGTCTAAACCATTGCTCAACAAAACACATTCGGGGAACTAAATCTGGGGTCCAATGTACGAGGCCTTCAGAACCCCCACTGCTGACTGTCCCGTGGAGAGGAAGAAGGACTCAGATTAGCTAACGCAAAATATGAGATTACGTCGTACTCTTTCTTGCCCATCTCTCCAAACAAGCCGCCTAATCACCCACGTGAAACTGACTCCAAGTTGAAAGTAGATACATTCTATTGGACGGGTCACAGGAAATAACCAATTTGGTTTTCCTGTGAACATTCACATCCAAATGTGTCACAAAGTAAACAGACCATAAACTGTTGTCCCCAGAAAGCAGAACGGTATTCAACGCTTAAAAAGAAATGAGCGATCAAGGCATGAAAAGACACGAAAGTGTAAATGCAGATTGCAAGTAAAAGAAGACAATCTGAGAAGTCTGCACACTGATTGATTCCAACTATGTGCCATTCTGGAAGACAAAACTCTGGAGATGGTACAAAGATCAGTGGTTGCCAGGACTTGGTGGGGAGAAGGGATTTGGGAATCAGAACACAGAGCGGTTTTAAGGCAATGAAAGTGCCCCACATGCTACTATGATAAAAAAAAAAAAAAAAAAAAAAAAAAAAAAAGACGCACATTACATGTGCTCCAAAACCCACAGGACATACAGTCCAGGAAAAGCCCTGATGTGAACTACCCACTTCCTATGAGGGTGTGTTGGCATAGGCTGACTGATTGTGCCTGATCCAGTGCTGACAGTCAAAAGTGTGTGTGAGTCGAGGCATGGGTAGGTGGGGATTTGGGTTTGGTTGGGAACCTAAAATCACTCTGAAAAAGGAAAGGTCGTTATTTGTATTAAGCATATCACAAAAGCATCATTGTTTAACCTGAAAATAGAGGTCAAATGTCTTTACAAACAAATTTTTTTTTTCACAGTGGCGTTTATATATTCTCTTCCTGTTCAGAAATTTAAAATAAAATCTGTAATAAAATTATATTTTGAAATTCTGGGAAATTTATACTTCACATTTCGTAATAAAACTCAACATGTGGCTGCATTAGTTGGTAGCATAATAAAAAAGCTGGTTTATACTATGTAAGAATTGAGCATTAAGCCAGGTGTGGTGATGCACGCCTTTTATCCCAGCACTCAGGAGGCAGAGGCAGGCGGATCGCTGTGAATTCGAGGCCAGCCTGGTCTACAAAGCGAGCCCAGGTCAGCCAATATAACATAGAGGAAACCCTGTCTTGAAAAAGCAAAAAACAAACAAACAAAAAAAAGAATTAGACATTAGTAAAGGTTACCGTGGGGGTACAGGGAAACGTAGCAAAGTTAGTGAGCTTGGCCCGTGTGCCCACTCTAAGGAACTACACAGCCCCTCTTATGAAAGAAGTGTGTCTCTAGAATTCAGTGCTTTATACAGAACTGCTTGGGTGGATTTATCTTTCTCTTCCTGAACACATTCCTCAATCAGAGTTTAATTGGCAGCTTTCACTTTCAAGTAAGATGCCACACACACTAGAAGGCCCTGCATGACCAGGTCAACAGAAAAGGAGGCAGCATAAGAAAGAACGGACTCATTCCGCAAGGCAGAAAGAGGAAGAAAGTGGGAAATTCACAAAGCTACTGACAAGAGCTGAAAACTGGAGACAAAGACAGGAAACACCTCAAAGAAGGAACCCTCAGCTCGGCGTGTGGGAGGCTCCCTGGACAGGGGCAAGAGGGAAGACTTGGGTAGCTTTCTGGTCCTTTTCTCCGCCAAGCAGGTCACTATCAGATGAGATATCTCATTCTCATTATGGGTCGTGGATTGAGTGACAGCTAAACGTTCTTCAGGCAGCTGTTTAGGTCAACAAAGATTCTGACTTAGGTAGCTTGAGATGTGCTTAGTGGACACCTGATAAGTGGAAAACCACTGGGAGAAAAATTCAATCTGTGCCTTTTACTACAAAATAGTATCAAGAATTATATACAGGGATGAGGATATAGCTCAACCATAGCATGCTCCATCTGTAAGAGCTGGGGTTGATTTCTAGACCATAAAACCACGTTGTGTTCAAACCAATTTCAAAATCAAACACTAGAAGACAGTTGTTGAACCATCTTCCATGTAAAAATAAAAACCCAATATTGATCTTTCATGTTACAGGGATGCCCAAAATGCAGGGTTTGTGTGTGTGTGTGTGGGGGGGGTGGTATTGGATTGGGTTGGGTGGGAGGTTAGGATAGAGTTAGTCATTGTCCATAGTGCTTAGTTTCATAAAGACAAAGTTTAAGTGGGTCACATGTACTTTGACCATATTCACCCCATACCCTTCACTTACCTCTTTCCCAACTCCTACTAGTTCCTCCCCCTCCTTTGTCCCTTTTTCAAGTCACATAGAAAAATGGCCATACAAAAATATGTAGTATTCTTCTACATCTATCCTGCCTTGCTTAATATGATCTCATGATAACATTTTACTAAAAAAAAGAAAAAAAGAAAAAAAAAAGGGTTAGTGAGGTTCTTTGTCCACATTTTCACCCATGTGTCCTATAGCTAGAGTCTCCAGTCCAACAGGAAGGCACAGCCATTTCTGAAATGCAGAGCCTATGAGGAGTGTGTCACACTCGTCTGCACAGACCTACCATCCCACTGCCTTATAAAGGGAATTCAATATTCAGCCACAAAAAGTTCAAATAACCATCCAACTACCACCCCGTGCTGTAACTCATTTCTTTGCAGGAATGGAACACTGCATTCCTCCCTCTATAGATATAAAACACCCATTTATTTTGAAGAGAAACATAAACTGCCAAGGATATTTATTCCTTAACTAGACACAGAGTGATAACTTCTAAAACATCTCCCCTTCACGGGGGGTGGGGGGCTGGGGGAAACCATCATAGAAATATATTAAGTCCCAAATTACTAGATAATAAAAGTAAATTTTTGCTTGCCTGCAGTCCTTGTCAGAATCAAGCATGAAAGAAGAGGTTATTTGGAAGCAAAAATGTTGTTGAACTATTTACCAGCCCATGTCTAATGCCAACCCAGATTCCAGAACATTCTAAGCATCAGTTACTTTATTCACCCTTTTGAGCCAATATGTTTTGAATATGTCCAAACACTTTTTAAAAATCAAGTGAATATTTTATGGGAAAAATTAAGTCAACAAAAATTATACATAAATCTGGTGACACCTTGGGGGAAATCTGCCTTCTCATGAACCTCAAAGTCGGTTGGTGATAATGTCACACAGCAGTAAAAAGGGAAAGCTCCCTTGAGACACTTGAGGTGGCTTTAGTGCGCGCTTGAGAGCCATTCACAGTGCTCAGCACTGCGATTCTAAGATCATTCAAAGACCTCCATGGCTGCACCCGTGTTTGTGCTGTAAAACCTCAAGCTGTGCGCAGGTTCTATGTGGGCTGTAAATATAGGTGATTATCGCCTCCGTGTCTAGGATACAGCAATCTGACCCAAGGGGAATGAAAATAGTCCACAGTCGATGCACCGTAGGAGCGGAGAGGCAGCCAACTCCTGCTGGCACCCCACCGTTACTGCAACAAGACCTGAGCAGCCTCTCCCTGCTCCCTGAGAAGACATAGGAAGCAGAGAAATACATGGGAAAATACAACGAGGAAGAGGACAGGCCAGGAGTGTTGAGATTGTGCACCAGATAGTAAATTTAGAGGAAACCTTGTAAAGACATGGTTCCTGGGTGCCCTACTATTCTCCTGGAACTAACGCTGCCACCACAGCTTCCTGTTTTAAGTCATGCATCTGGGATTTTGTTGGCAATTCTCTTTCAGGCAACTGAAGGCTGGCCACCAACTCAGGGACTGTCAGCAGTTTTCTCCTGATTCATTCAGTCCAACGTGTCTCACTTCCTTCCAGTAACCCACAACTAGAAAGTCTACTTTGGACTATATATAATTAAAAGAATAACCTATTGATCGTATGTTGGTAGGTTCTGTGATTTTAATGTTAGCCAACGACTTCAGAAAGACTTTTAAGCTCTGTACCATGCCAAATAACCCAGCACTAGACAAGAGGAAATCCAACAAATACATTTAAGCTAACAAGAAACAAGATGCACATACTTCTGTAATGCCTAAGTTAAAGTCTCATCATTGTGCTTATGGGTCCTCTGACTCTATGTGCAAGGATCAGAAAATGTACACTGTCCTCTCTCTAGGGTTCTACCTTCTGGGGCACTGAGACATAAGTCACTTCCTAGTCTTCTCACTTCCCTTCCAACAGCTGTAGCATCCCTACTTGTCATCCCCACTGGAAAGCCGTAAGCTAAATGACTCATGTCCAATATCTCTGTGTTGGTGTCCCTGAATTTGGGAAGCCTGGAATTCATTGGAGCATGTTGACACCTTATCAGAGAGTGGACGTGAGGCCTCACAGCTTCCCACCCCAGAGTCACTCATAGCTTAAAACACAAACAGGGCCTGGGGATGGAGCTCAGTTGTTAGAGTGTTTCCTGGTATCCACAAAGCCCTGACCCCAGCACCACAGAAAGCAGGCATGGTGGCACACACCTATAATCCCAGCACTGAGCAGAGAGAAGCAGGAGGATCAGAAGTTCAAGGTCATCTGCAGCTACATAGTCGGTTCAAAGTCACAGGAGATACCATCTCAAACCACCATCACCACCATATAGAAGATGCTTGGCCCATGGTACCCAGTGACACTTGAGATATTTGGGTCAGGTGTTCCTGACTTCTGTGGAGTAGAGGTCAACAAAGGTTTCTCCAAAGTCTTAGGGCACCTCCATCACTTATAGTTTGATTCACCTGAAAACAACGGGACATAATTCCCATTACATCAACCAAGAACTCTTAAACTGAAAGGAGTTTCTAAAAGATGGTGGAATTCCCTTCATTGTGATCTAATGGGAATAGCAACTAACCGACTCTGAGTAGAACTTCTGGTTGGACAAAGACTCTTACGTTGCCACAGCTGAAAGTTCGTCACCTATAAAGACGTAAGTATATAATGTGAGGTTTAAAGAATGTCACTGCAGCTTTACACTGTGTGGCTTTGTCGATCAAGTTCAAATACATAGTCAAACCCTAGCATGTTTTCCCATGGGGACAGTAAGTAGTCCTGTCTGTGAGTGAGCAGCAGAGTGGGATGAGGAAAGGCCTGTGTGCAGCTGATCGGGATGTAAACATATGGCATTCAGGTTTTGCATTACCCCCAAACTAAGAGAGTAACAGGCAGAGACTTGGTTACTTGATAGCTATTATGATGTAATTCCCTCTCAAGCATGCTCATCTCCTGACAAGATGTACTTTCTGGGAAAATCTAGGCCAGCATCATGAAGGTATTTTCTTTCAAGTTCCTGAAAAAAAAAATGTTTTGAGCTTCCACCTCATGTTATAACCACATTCCTGGAAAAAGTAGTAAACCTAGGACACTTCTTTCTTAAGCATGAATAGAAGGAAGAAATACAATTAGCTTTGGGCCAGATTCTATTCTGGTCACATTACAGCTGTGACTGTACTGGTATCTCTTAGGAGGTAGGCACCGATCTTCCTTTTGAGGACCCTGAGCGTGGCTGGGTAAATCATTTTTTTTTTAACGCCACACAACAGAGTTCCATCTGAACCCAACTATGACCACATAGCCTGTGTCCACTTCACTGCCTCGGGTCTGTTTTGTTCAACACCTTCAAGTATTGTCCAGAATCCTACTGACTGTAAATGCCTTTCTTGGTCTGTTTATAGATTCTTCTGGAATATACACTGGTGTATGCCCAACATGCCAGCATACTGACTTCTTTAATTAATCCACACTGTCTTTTTTATAGTTGTATCTAAGCAAATTATTTGTTTTTCACACAATAAAAGTTCTTCTGCCATTTCAAGATCATCTATTATTGGGTTCTGACTTGGAGTTTAGAATGAAGTTGTCTTTAATCACAGCTCCATGCAAGGTTAGGGAGAGACACCACATGTGTTTTCTGGTCTATTCACTTCTCAGCAAAGAATACACCTCCAAGCCAGGCACAGCAGTTTATGGCTGCCATAATTTCAATGCTTTGGAGCCTGAAGCAGGAGGATCACACATTTAAGGTCAGACTGGACTCTATTGTATAGTCCAGTAGGCTACAGTGAGATGCTAGCCCCAAACTGTTTCCATGCAGTTACAAATGGCACTTTGTACACCTTCATATACTAAATCCTCTGCATGGGAAGTACTGCCAGGGTTTGGTGGGTACACAGCTCAATGTCCACACTGAAAGAGCAACAGATCAACAAATTTGCTAAAAAACTTAAATAATGCTTTACTTGGAAAGAATTTGGATTCTCAAACAATACCTTCTAATGTAGCCACAATATAAACCACAATGAAGAAGAGGCACCAGTCTTTTTGTATAATGTTGTGAACATACAGGATGAAAATAGAGAAGGTGTGCTTCTAGCACCTAGCACTGTGGAGAATGTCAAAACTTGCATCAATGCCTGAATTGTCATCAAAGCATGTCATCACCAATGCCACCTAAGCTGAACCACCACGGATGCAATGTCATGCCTCCTTGAAAACATGGTATGGATCATTTCTGGAGCCTCATGCTGGTGGAATGCTGAGAATGGTCCATTCATGGACATTATAAATTCTTCTTATGTGAGGGAAAACAGGACTCCCTCTGCCCAATAGTTATGTGATCAGTAAAAACAGGATCTAAAACACCTTGTGCATCTCTCAGTGGGAGCCAGTGAAGGAGGAGGAACCCAGAGTGTCTGCCTGGTGAACAGTCCACAAGAAGGAGGAGGAGGAGGAGGAAGAAGAAGAAGAAGGAGAAGAAGAATGGAGGAGGAGGAAAGAAGAAGAAGAAGAAGAAAAGCCAACAATCATCAGAGGGGAGCCAAGAGTACAACAGCCACCATCATAACTGGTGAAACCATCCCTTCTCAATTCAGTCCTGAGAGAAGGCCCACAATGAAACACATTTCCATAAACCCAGTGCATCTTGTACTCCCAGTCATATTATTTTGCAAGCATACTCTTCAGGAAAGAACAATCACACAGCAAAACTCAGCATCGCTTCCATGTCAAACTCTGCACAAGACATTAATCATTAGCTAGCTAAAGCAGGCAAAGGCAGCTTTCCCACCACAGAGCCAACTAATTATCTTCCATAACTCTTTTGAGAAGCAAATGTAGCTGTAAACGCTCAAGTGAAAAACATGTTAAATGCATTTGGGTCTAGACTTTGCCAAGAAAATAAGAGAGTCTAAGTGCACAAAATCCAAAGATTTTCCTAAAGCAGAATTTCAAATCGAGGTTTAAAAAAAAAATGTTCAGCCTCACATTTCAATGCAGCTTGTCTTTAGAATTTGATGTGTGCACCATCCACTGAGGGTGGACGCTGTGTATAGTCAAGATGCACATGTGGTACATGGTGAGCAGCGCTAACAGAAAAATTATTAAAAACAGGGGGAGGGGAATGCTTTTCAGGCATCTTTCCCCTTGAAAGGATGCACACTGTTGTAAATGCCATCCTAAGCTCACTGTACCAGCACCACACCCTAAAACTGGGTGAGTCAAGGAGCAGAACAGAAAGCCTAGGTGATTACTGGGGACCACAAAAGCCATGGATGCAGGCAACATGGAGAGCAGGCAAACACGAGTGAGGAAAATCCAGGGCTGTCTGTACAATATATACAGATTTTTTTCAAATGTAAATTTGAAAATGAATGCTGCTATTATGCCAGTGGCATAAAGGGAGGCATAACGAGGAGGCTGCTCTGCTTCCCCTGAAACACAAGGCGTACAGAGAGGGAGGGATGTGAAAAGCCAGCTCTTCGCTGCTCCTTCATCAACTGCACTCAGTTCTGCCCCATGACACAGCCACACTGCAAAGTCCCCTCAGCAGTTAATGGGCACGATGCTGGGAAAGCATTCTGAGGTCTTCACAAGAAAGATTGGGGAGGGGGGGGGGGCTGGGGAATGCAAAGGACCGAAAAAGAAATTAAGATTCTAATTTATTCTGCAAATTTTTACCCTTCCACATAAAATTGTTTCTCCCCAAAAATCTGATGTCTCTGATCATAGTAGAGTTATCTTTGTGCCCTTGTCTGGTTTTGTCAGGATAACCATTACTAAGTGCAGGGAATAGATATGTTCTTCAAGTGTCGCAGTCTACGCTTGCGATATGTCAAAACGTAGAGCTGTGGGGGAAGTTACGTGGCTTTGACTGTATGCGTCTGTTACACAGTTATCACCGTTCCAGAAGCCAGGACAGAAGTGAACAAGAAAGCATACAAATCTTAAAAATAAGTGACTGGGCACGTGCTCAGAGAAGCTGTGACGCCGACACAGGGTCCCTCATGCATTCCTTCCCTTCTTCATCACTTCCAGGGGAAAGTCATCAGAATTTAAGGGCTCAAATATAGGAATCAAAGAAAATACGAGAACAATGCAGAAATATGTGGAAAACCACTCATAAGTAACTCCTCATGCCCAGACCCATTACAGGTCAACATTCAGGAATAAACAGCACGTGACCAGAAGACAAGGACTCAACAATACCTGTTGTTGCACACATATGAAATATCAGTGCTGGGTACTTTAAATGCTCAAGGAATTCAGTGTAATTCCATGCCAAATGACAACATTTCTTCACTCCGGGAGCTCACATCCTCCTCCCCACAAGTTGATCAGATCAGTATTTCTGAAGACCCACTGTATGCATCTTTTTGTACTCTACTGGCAAGGTCGATAGCATGAAGATAAATGTGGCTGCCATGCAGACGGACATGTAAAAAAATACCTGTGTGAGTTGATATTAGCTACAGAAAACATATAATCCAAATGAAGGCCAGATTTGGGAACATCAAGAAAGCCAAGACTTAAATTATCTTCTTGTTCTTAATGTACTGATTTGGTAAGAAAGACAAAGCCTTGGTTTTTGACACCTTAAATATTCAAAAGGGATAGGTCAGTAACAGTCAGTTTTTAACTCTGTTAAAGCTCCTAGATTGTCTTAACCAATTCTTTTAGACACCGTGATATCTAATTGAGATAAAAAGAGACATTTCCTGAATACAAATTTATTTTACACTACAAATTTACAACAACTACCTTTTAAATAAACAGGGCTCTTTTTTTTTTTTTTTAATAAAAACAGCAGGGGTGGCTGAGGATTGCGGATTGGCTGCAACATTCTGTAACCCCCAGCATCTGATTCATTTCTCTGTCTTGGAATTTTGAACACTGAGAAGAATCTGATTCATACACCTCAGTGGCGGAAAACAGCAACATTTGTAGCTCCTTTGAAATATCAGGCTATTCTCCCAGCAAAAAGAGGCATCTGGAGGAGCTGCATCCCACAGCGTGAACAAAACAATCATCCATTAGCACAAACTATGACGTCACCAGTGGTCTCAACTAGAGTACCATTTCCCGTACTGTGCACTTGGCTGTGCATGTAGCTTTCCTTTCGTTGCAGCATTTAAACCCAAACCCAAACCTTTGATACTGTCCTAAACCACAGAATGACCTAAGATTAGTAAAATTCTCGATTTGAAAGCCCCACCCCACCCCAGTGCTTTGACTTGGCATAGCACATGAATGCCCATTGGTAGACTTAAGATTCCAGCAGCGTATGCCACCTGCAGATCTGCTGGCCTCTGCTTTCCTTCATTTCCTCCCAGTGCTCCTGCTCCTCCTCCCCACTGCTGTTCTGGCCCAGAGCAATCCAGCCAATCATCTCTTTACGCTTCATAGTGCGCCTGCTGTAAACAGAAATCATTAAGGTAACGTCAGAGAGCTGGAAGAGGGCCACCTGGAAGACGAAGGTCTCTTTATAGACAGGATTGGGTTGGCCACGCCGAATGGAGGTCTTGCAGCGGGACATCTCTTGGCCCACACAGTTGAGGAGGAAGAGTTTTCCATATGTATCTACAGCAAAAACAAACAAGAGGAGGATGAGAAGACATCAGTGCCTTGCATGGCACTGGCTTTGTTGTAACATTTACATGGACTAATTTCTCCTTGCAATGGTATTCCTCAGGCCTGGTCTTTGCTGTTGGACCACCACATCTTGCATAGATAATTAAGGAAAAGAAGTATTGCCTTATGTGTCTATAGTTTCATACAACCCGCAGCCTGGTACACTTGTAAGGTACGTTAGAACCTCAATTTGTACAGAGTGTGTAGAGATGTGCACGGGCAAATACGCAATGGGAGTTGTGGGTATTCAGAGAGTCTCGATTTATGCAGCAAAGTGACTATGCATTCTTTTCTCCACTGAGGGGGTTTTCTTCCATAGACAAAGCATTGTTTTGTGTCTGGGCTCAAGGTATCTTCTATCCTTGCTCTCCACACGTTCTCAGGACCGTCTCATGCTGGAGTTCCAGCTCACGGGCTTCACCCCCATACCCAACCCAGTGCACTCTCCCAAGGGCCTGGTACCCCAGAGGCCACCCACCTTCCCCTAACTTCTGCCAACCAAGTTGAATTTGCACGAGGACACTTTATTCAGAATCCTTGCTGGCTCCACCTCCACCAGCAACTAGTTTGACCCTTCCACATCCCCGCTCCTCATCACTGCCTGGTTTCTTGTCCTACAAAGGTAAAGAGAGGGGTTGCCTTGCTTGGTACAGAACCCCCAGGCCCGGTCTAGTACCTAACTGGGCCTAGACTCTTAAGGAATACTTTATAATGAACACTCCTAACCAGATAGAAAGTTAAACCTTTTTTCTTTCAATTTTGTTTATTCAAACAAGGAACTAAAGCAAAACCTCCCATTTTAAGACCTGTTTGCTAGAATACTATGAAGTAGTGACTAATGTCCTATTTTTAGTTACAAAAAGGAAAAGAAAGCATCCACATTTTACTAACACCGTCTACTTTGGCTAAAATTCCAGAATGAAACGTTACAAATAAAATTATCCCCACAAATACATGTTATGCAAATCATTTCATTGATTTTTTTGGGGGGGGGGACTTTTAACTACACATCTTGGCTCTGACTTCGGTGCGTGCTACAATTCAAAAGGAATCAAAATGTTGGGGTGCTGCCTGAGTTGCATCCTTCTGCTCTCTGTTCACTGCAGAAAGCTTAGCATTTGCCACTCACTCCCCCAGCTCACCACCAGTCAAACTTTTCAAAAGCGTAAACCCAGCTCTCTATAATTTCCTCTCAGAGCCTCGTAAGGTAGGAAGCAAATTACAACCTACGGTTTTCTTTGTAATGTTGATCTTTTTTTTTTTTTTCTATTCTGGTTTGATGTGTTATTTTATGCACTTATCTGCTGAGAAACACAAGGTGTGAGATTGCACTTCAGGTGTGAAAACACTTCTCTGTCTCAGAAACAAGGCTCTCCACTCCTCAAACTGTTCCACGGGAAAAGCTGTCAACAGACCCACAACAGGGAAGGAGCCTGCGCTTCTGCAGCTGGGCAACAAGAAGGACCCTGCGGGAGAGTGCACTGCTGTCCTTGATCTGCCCAGGCAATTCTACCAGTTGGAGCAGTGGGAATGGAGTTAATCTTTCAAGCAAAGACTTGCTCATTTTGCAAAGAACATTCTGAGCTCCAAGTCTGTCCCACGATAGATCTCTAATTACAGGAAAGGCCACTTACCACTAATATCACCACTGACTCTGGGTCACAGGGGCATGACAGTGAAAGAAGACCATTTTATAGGCAATACAACACAAGGACACCCAGCCAAGGGAATAGACACTGCCCAGTTCAAAAAAGGGAAACTTTCATCAATATGCCCAGGCATCCCTGCCTGTGCGAAGCTGACAGACACACAACTAGAGGCTTCTGGGGTTCCACAACTCACTCCAGAGAGCACCAGTCAGACTGGATGGAGAATGAGTCCAGTTAACCAAATACCCAACTTAAATGCACCCTATTTTATGTCTTTAGAAACTGGTAACATTGGGAAAACATTTATCGTATGAAGAGTCAGAAATCTTTATTGTATTGTTGTTATCTTAGACCTATCATCAAAGACTAAATGGGTCAGAATCCCTCGACAGTTCAGTGGCTTGTCTCAGGTCATTTGTCTCATGGCATAAAGGAAAATGCCATGTGTGCCCTAATATTTTGGATGTTTAAAGAGAAGCATGCATCTAAGTTAAAACAGAAATTGTAGTTAAAAGTCTGAAAACGGTCAATAAAATGACTCTGACAATAAATTTATGTTTTATTTATAATATCTCATAACCGTAATTTATCAAGGCACAAAAGCACAGAAGGCATTTAGCCCAAAGAAATAAGTCACGGACAGAGCTTATTCAAAACACTTGCCCATTCCCAACCCAAGACTCTACCAACTACTGCAAAGTGAGCCTTCAAGGAATGCTCTATCAACTACTGCAGAGTGCGCCTCTAGGGATGGTCTACCAACTACTGCAGAGTGTGCCTCTAGGGATGGTCTACCAACTACTGCAGAGGGTGCCTGCAAGGGATTGTCTACTAACTACTGCAGAGTGTGCCTCTAGGGATGGTCTACCAACTACTGCAGAGGGTGCCTGCAAGAGACTGCCTACCAACTACTGCAAAATGAACCTTCAAGGAATGTTCTACTAACTACATCAGAGTAAACCTTCAAGGGATGCTCTACCAAGTACAACAGAATAAACTTTCAAGGGATGGTCTACCAACTACTACAGAGTGAGCAAGGATCTGTGCGATTCAAGTATTTGGGACACAGGGTAAGTGAAAGGAAGTTGGTCATTTAACTGTGTTCCTTTTTAGTATACTAATACTTACAAAGGATTTTAAGTACATGTAAGAATACGGAAACAAATATATGTTTCCATTTTGGATTTTTTTCACTTTTGCCACTGATTCTTTCTGGGGTTTGTTTACTTTTTAAGAAATAAGAAGTTGGGTAAATGACTCCCGGTTGTAATTTTAGAGCCTGAGAAGCAAAGGCAGAAGGGTGGTTAGGAGCGTGTAGCTCAGACTTACATGGTGGGTTCTAGGGTGCATAGTAAAACTGTCTCAAAACAAACCAAGTAGCTATATTGACAATTCTTGAAAAGCTCTCTTTGTCATGTTCAACTTCTAAAATCACAGTTCCTTACTTCCATGTATGTTTATAGATCTTTACCACATGTAAACAACAGAAATAAAAAACGTATTTAATAGTCTTTTTATACATTAACATGCACATTTTTGCGAGTCATATTTGCTCTTTTTGGTAGCCGTACAGCCATTTAACGATGAGAACATATTAATATTTTACTATACAGCAGAAATACATTGTCAACCAAAAGTGCACAAACAACTCTAAATGAAAACCTGTATAATACAATCATGACAGTGTCAGTGAAGGGCACTAGTATAGCCAAGCGTTCTCCTAAGCTCACATTTCCGTACACTACACTTTGAATGTGTGTTATGATAAAACATACTTTTGAGATCTGGCTCCTCTACGTGGGGGACACACATATCACTAGCATATAACTTAGCCAAGGACAAGCAGCACACAGCTAAATATAGTTTTTTTTTACTCAACATTAAACTTTAAAATATTATCCCTACATGTGTGAGACAGACACACAGATACAATTATTTTCCATATGCACTGCTCTGATGTATTAAGGAATCCCAGATGGTTTACCCATCTTCTTAAATAAAGGACAGTTGCTTGTAGCAGCCAAGAAACACAAAGGCTTCAGCAAATGTTTTTCTCAATTTGGATTGTGCTGATAGTCAACAGCCTCTCCCAGAAATGGGAGTGGATGTCTGTGTTCTTTGAAATTCTAGACACGAAATCTTTGCTACTTGTGTTTACTGACAATATTCCCCGCCCCCTCCCCCCACCCCCATCACTGGCTTCTCTTCCTGTCGTGTTTACAGGGCCTTTCGTGGTATTTTAAATTTTATTAGAATGTTTATAAATGTCTTTCCTTTCAGGAAATGCCTTGTTATTTACTTATTTATTTATTTATTTATTTATTCTTACAACTAGAACACTCTATGCAAACTCCATGGTCTCTTGCACTTTTCTCTATGAATCCTAATTTTTCTCCTTTGATGTTTAATCTGTCTAAAATTAATATTTTGGTGTGAGACAAGGAGCTATTTTTTCTATATGAGAAACAGTATTAAGTAAATTATTCAGTAAATAACACACGATGGTGTCTATTAGGTTTTCAGGGTTCAGCAGCATAGCATTTATTATCATCTTAAAATCTGTTTGGGATACTCTCTATATCATGTTTAAAGTCTGTCTTTGTACTTTATATAAGATAATTCCTATGTCATCTTTGAAATGTGATTTTTTTTTTGTTACTTTAAGTTTTAGCTCATTTTAATTGGCACATACACATGATTTTTAGAATCATCTTGTCAAGTTTTTTTTTTTTTAACACGGTTAAAGGCCGATGAGATGGCTCAGTGGATGCAGGTATTTGTTACCAAGCCTGACAATACAATTTCAACACCCCCAAGCCCACAGTAGAAATGAGAACAAATTCCCCCAAATTGTCCTCTACACATTCTCTCTCTCTCTCTCTCTCTCTCTCTCTCTCTCTCTCTCTCTCTCTCTCTCTCTCTCTCTCTCTCTCACACACACACACACACACACACACACACACACACACTTAAAATATAATTTTTAAACTGTTGGAATTTGGACTGGAATTGTGCTAGAAACGTAGACTAGTACAGAAAACATGTTGTTTAGGTCTTATAGAATACCTTCATCAGTGAACATGGCTTACCTATAAACTTATCAATTCAGTTTCCTTCTGTTGTTTTGTTTCCAAAATGTTTTATTGTTCCTTTTATAATTTTCTCACTTGCCCATGATTAAAGTTATTCTCTGATTTCTTAGATGATGCAGTGCCATTATAATGCTAATACTCTTAAACTCCATTCGTTAATTTTTACTGGTGTATTTTATACAACTGATTTGGTACAAGCATTACTTTAACTTTGTACAAATCTGTAGATATCTTGTGTTTTGGTGCAAGCAATCAGATTTTCTGTGTATGATGTTAGTTTTGTTTCTTCTTTTCAAGTTTTACCTATTTTATTGTATGTCATTTGCTGTTAAGCTGTCTGGAATGTTACTGTCAAGATAAGAAAATCTCCTCTGGGTTACATATTAGTAGATGCACATCTTTCTAAGATCTCTCCTGTACCAAAAGGATATAAAGTTGTCAAACGATGTCCCCAAATTTCTTGCCAGTTAAATCTCAGACTCCAATAATGAATGCTACCCACAAGAGACAGTAAAGTAGAAAGAAGACAGAAACTGTAAGCATTATTAGCTGACACAGCAAGTGTCTTCTTCAATGTGTTCTGAACTGCAAAACAGTCCACTGTGTGCTCACAGAACAGTCCCATGAAATCTGTGTTTTAGATCCCTAAACACAGTTTTCCTTATGATTAGCCACCAGCCTTCCAGTGCCTGATCATAATGAAAAATATCCTCTGGCACGATGTACCTAGGTCACTCTCTGCTTTCTAGACCAAGATCTGACTGATGTAGTAACTGGTCATCTCAGTGAGGATGCTGCCTTCGTAAAGAGGAAGCAGGAGAATTGGCTTAGAGATCAGGGCCAAATCATGAAGAAGGTGGGGGGGAATCAGAGGGCAGAAAAAAATGGAGCATGGCAATACAGCTCCCAAGAGGGTGAAGCTGCATCTGCTGTACCTGAGAGGAGGAGACACGTGCACAAAGAACATATTGCTCTAGGAAAGAGATCCTGAAAACTCTAGAATTTAGAAGAATGTATTTTGGTGTGGCTGGCTTAGTTTAGGGGAGAGCTTGGGAAAGAATGGTATCATGTAAAACTGACTGACACATTAGGGGAAATAAAAAAACATTAAAAAAATCAGACCTTTTTGTATTTGAAAATCTGGTTTCTTTGCATCTCCAAACAGTAAGAGGTGAGCTTTTAAAGGTTTTGTAAAGCAAAGGCCTCTTAAAGGTTGACAGGTGAGTACCAACTCATGGTGAATATCTAAGTAAGGCTGTGGCCTTCCAGTCAGTTCGAATTGGCTGGCCCATGTGACTGAGTCTGAGCAATGCCTTATGAGCCACACTGTCATCTTCAGCCACATCTACAGTCAACCATGCCAATTCGAGTACAACCTCTTGCACGGTCTTCATCCTTCCCTCGCCCCCAAAGAAATAATATACATTTTCACTTCATAAAATAAAAATGAAAAATCTACGGTCCTTAGTCAGAACTTAAAGGAAAATCATGTGACCTTCTTTAGACTGTGGAGGAAAGATGCTTAGCATGTTAGGTGCTGAGACAGCAGGGTCTATCTGTGACGGCATCATAGCCTAATCTATGTTAACACATACTACACATCTGCTGAGTTATTTTATTCATTCATTAATTGTGCATTTCATCAAAAGCTTATGCTAGAATCTGTTGATACAATCATATTTCCCCCCAAAGAACTGTCAAAATCTATTGGCATCTGAGGTACTCGGTCATGACTTCTAATGAACCTGGTTAGCACATCAGTTACAGCAGCCGGTTTTCCTAATAGTGAAACATCCTTGCACTGTAAAGCTGAGGCAAACTTTGTCAGCAAATACAAACTTTCCTCACCCTCTGTACTATGAAGCCAGAAGAAAAGAGCGTGAGGAAGGAGGATAAGGATAGATAATAAACAGGCCCATGGTCATATAACCTAATATCTTTTCTGTGGTAATTTTATTCTTTTGCATTTGCTGCAATTATTGGTGTTTAATTTATGCTTACCATTTTGGCTTGTGCTATTTATTTTGTATTTCCTAGTCCTGTAAAATGTTTTATCTATTTTATATCAGATGAATTGAATTCTATTTATTATCATAATTCTCTACACGGGTTGAAAGACTAAAACTTTACCACGCACCATGATTTGTTATCTAAAATTTATTTTTATGCTTTCCCATTTTCCTGAATTTCAAATTTTAATAAGCTTTTAGAGATTACTTTTAGGTTTATAAACAAAGTGTGTTCTAAGGCTGAGGAAAACTCCATACAGTCCCTGATTCCACAGACTTTGACCTCCTAATGCCTTCCTTCTCATTATTCTCCTTTGGAACATGACATCAGTTTAAGCAATCAACTCTTGTGTGGCCTATTAATCTCGTTTCTTAATACCCTCTGATAGATTTGTATCATATTTTCTCAGTATTTAGAAATTTTAAAAAGCTATTTGTTAATTGTTGACCTTAAGGCCTGGGCTGTTGGTATTCTGTTCAGGAAGTTGTCTCCCGTGCCAATGTGTTCCAGGCTCTTGCCCACTTTTTCCTCTAACTGATTTAGTGTCTCTGGTTTTATGTTGAGATCTTCAATCCACTTGGACTTGAGTTTTGTGCATGGTGACAAATATGGGTCTAATTGCATTTTTCTACATGTAGACATCCAGTTAGACCAGTACCATTTGTTGAAGATGCTATCCTTTATCCATTGAATAGATTCAGCTTCTTTGTCAAAAATCAGGTGACCAAATGTGTGTGGATTCATCTCTGGGTCTTCGATTCAGTTCCATTGATCCACCAGCCTATTGCTGTGCTGTTTACTGTTACTCTATAGTACAGCTTGAGATCAGTATGGAGATTCCTCCAGAGGATCTTTTATTGTATAGGATTGTTTTTGCTATTCTGGGATTTTTGTTTCTCCATATGAAGTTGAGAATTGATCTTTCAATGTCTTCAAAATATTTTGTAGGTATTTTGATAAGGATTGCATTGAATCTGTAAATTGCTTTTGGTAAGATGGGCATTTTTACTATGTTAATTCTCCCAGTCCACGAACAAGGGAGATCCCTCCATCTTCAGTGTCCTTCAGTAGAAGAATAGATAAAGAAACTATGGTACATTTACACTATGGAATACTACTCAGCTATTAAAAACAAGGAATTCCCGAAATTTGTGGACAAATGGATTGAACTAGAAATGGTCATAATGAGTGAGTTCACCCAGAAGCAGAAAGAGTCAAATGGTATATACTTACTTATATCTGGACACTAGCCCAAGGGGCATGTCCCATGAAAGTCTTCACTTACCAGGAAAGTGGGACAGAGGAGAAGACATCCTATTGGGACTTTAGGTGAGAGAAACATGGGAGAGTGGGGAAACAGAAGAATCCAGAGGGTCCTAGAAACCTACAAGAAGAACATTATGAAGGGAGGACCTGGGCCCAGGGGTCCTGCTCAAACTATGGCACCAGCCAAGTACAGTACAGGCAGTAACATTTGAACCCCAACCCAGATCTAGCCAATGGACAGGACATTCTCCACAGTTGAGGGGAGAGTGGGGTCTGACTTTCACATGAACTCTGGTGCCCCATATTTGACCACGTCCCCTGGATGGGGAGGCCTGGTGGCACTCAGAGGAAGGATAGCAGGCTACCAAGAAGAGACTTGATACCCTATGAGCATATACAGGGGGAGGAAGTCTCCCTCAGTCACAGACATTGGGGAGGGGAGTAGGGGAAAAGCAGGAGGGAGGGAGGAATGGGAGGATACAAGGGATGGGATAACAATTGAGATGTAATATGAATAAATTAATGAAATATTTTTAAAAAATACTTAACTAAAAAAAAGAAAATTTAAAAAGCAATTCTGAGGAAAAAAAAGATTTATTCCCAGCATGCCTGATATTGCTATGTTTTAAGAATCATGCAGGAACAACAGTGCGGCATGCAGATGCATGGGGTGGAATAGAGGATCCCAATTTAAGACCATGCAGCTACAACCACATGACATATTGTAGAAGATACAGGCTTTTCTAATGAATGGCACTGGAGAAACCAGAGATCTCCATCTGCAGAAGAATAAAGCTAGATCCCCAGCTCTTGCTTTGCACAAAAATCAGTTTTGAAATGGACCAAAGGCCTTAAGGTAACCCTTGGAACTCTGAAAGTGCTAGGGGAAACATGGCGAGATACAGGCACAGAAAAGACGTTCAGCCAAGAGCTGACAGGTGAGATTACATAACATCACACAGAGTCTGTGCAGCAAAGGAAACAGTGAGATGAAGGAGGCAGCCTTCAGAATGGAAGAATATTATTACTAGTGACACATCTGTCAGAGGAGCAGCGAAAATGTACAAAGAACGCAAAGAAACAGTGAGAAACCAAACAACCCAGCCAATAAATGAGCGAATGAAATGAGTAGGCACTTCTCAAAAGATGCAGTACAAATGGCTAACAAGCACATTAAAAATTTAAAATGTTCAGCATCGTTAGCCATGAGGAAAATGCAAATGAAAACTACATTGAGGTTCCACGTCACCTCATTTAGAATGGCTGTCATCAAGAAAACAAATAGATGGTGGAGAAACTGGGGGTAAAGGAGAGCCTCTGCATACTGCTGCTGGGGGTGTCAACTGGAATGCCCATTATGGGAATCAGCATATTTTTTAAAGATACTAAATATAGTCCTTCCATATAACCCAGCCAGGTAACTGAAGGGGTTGGTCTCAGTAAACCACAGAAACACTTGCATGTTTACTGCAAAACTGTTCATAAGAACCAAGCTAAGAAAAAAAAGTAATGGATTTTAGACAGCCAGAAAGGATGAAATTACACATGCATCCCCTAGTAATGGGAGTAGGGGTTGTCTCTGATTTTATTGCCTGCCTTTGGGTCCCTTTCCCCTAGCTGGGCTGCCTTGTCTGGCCTTGGTGGGAGAAGATATGCTTAGTCCTGTTGCAACTTGAGGTGCCAGGGTGGGTTGGTACCCCTTAGAGGACTCCCCTTCTCTGAGAAGAAGAAAAGGGGGGTGTGGAGGGGGTGTGAGTGTGGGACTGGGAGGAGAGGAGGCAAGGGGCTCAGATCAGACGGTAACATTTTTTAAGTAAGTAAGTAAACAAACAAATAAATAAATAATAAAATTATGCTGCTTACAGAAAAATGGATGCAACCAGAAATCATCAGATTGAGCAAAACAAGCCAGACTCGGAAAGACAAATGTCTTTTTCTTTTTTTTTTTCATTTTTGGATCTTAGATTTTTCTATAAATATAGGAAAACATATGTGTTGTGAAAAGTAGAAGCAAAAAGATCTAGTAAGTGGGAATGGGAGAAGTCTATGGGCTCAGCATGTTCACGTCCATGACTTACATGAAACTGTCTTAATGAAGCCTGTTAGTATTCTTAATGACTATACAATTAAAATATAACCTACCATCTTAGCCACTGCTCTCTGGGGCTGAATAGAAAGCATCATAAGCCATCATCACCACCTTCCAGAGCTCTTCACCTCTCGAAGCCTGAATTTCTGAGCACATGTCACACTAACTCACGCCAGCCTCTCCTCCAAACCTGGCAAATACAACTGGTCTCTACAACTCCCACTACCCTGAGTATCTCATGTCAACACAATCGGACAGTCAGCTTTGTATAGTTCAAGTAGCATAATGTCCTAAGCTTTAAGTACAGTGCAGCCATGCTAGTATCTCCTTCCTTGTAGAAGGCTGAACATGTTCTACTTTATGTATTGTCATGTCCCACTTATCTTTTAATCTGCCACTGGACACTTCTTTGCTTCTGTATTTAACTATTGTGAATAACGTTGGTGTGAACATGGTGCCACAAGTATCTCAAGATTCTGCTTTCAGCTCTTTTGCGTCGGTTCAAAAGAGGAATGGCTCAATCAGACAATAATTCAATATATTTTTTAAAATATTTTTTTATTTACTACTTATACAGTATTCTACCTGCAGGTCAGAAGAGGGTATAGGTGGCTATAAGCCACCATGGGGTTGCTGGGAATTGAACTCAGGATACTTAGAAGACCAACCAGTGTTCTTAACCTCTGAGCCATCTCTCCAGCCCCCAATTCAATATATTTTTAAGAGTCATCCTACTGTTTTCCACACCAGCTAATCCACCCGCAAAGCAGAAGGGCTCAACTTTTTCACAGCGTATCTCTTGGACTTGGGAGTTCTTGCTTACAGCTCTCGTAATATCACACTCTAGTCTATAGCTTTCTGGTGACTGAAGATGCTGGGCATATTGCCATACCTGTGATGGCTATAGGTGTATCTTCTTAGGAGAGATGGCTACTCAAGTCCTGTACCCATTCCAAAAAATACAATTTTTTGCTACTGAGGTTTAGGCACTATCTATATATTAATATTTTTTCAAATACATGATTATTATTTCCCATATTTTTGGTCACTTCATTATCCTACTGTTGCTTAATTTTTGTGCGTATATGGGTGAATGTGTGTATATGTATGTGTACCACAGTACACATATGGAGGTCAGAGGACAATGTTCAGTGTTAGTCCCTACCTTCTGCCTTGGGTGTCACCAGGCCAGCTGACCCATGAGCTGCTGGGGTTCCTCCTGTCTCCATGTCTACCTCATCACAGGAGACTGAGATTCCATACCTATGCTTCCACATCTCAATTTGCATCGGCTCTGGGGGTCCATGCTCAGGTCCTCACTTTGCACAGCAAGAATGTATCCACTGAGACATCTTGCCAGGCCCTGCTGTTGCTTTTTTATTCTCATTTTGTTTGTGTTTATTTTGCTGCCTCCGCATTTAGTGCCAAATATAAGAAACCATTGCCAAATCCAATAATGTGATGATTTTGTTGTTTCCTTCAAAGAATTTTGCATTAAAGGCCTTATGCTGAGGGCTTTAATCCTTTCCTAGTTGGCTTTTGTTTACGACGTCAGGTATAGGTTCATGCATCTAGCTTTCCCAGTCATTCATATATGTATATACACATATATACATACATGCACACATATATGTGTGTGTGTGTGTGTGTGTGTGTGTGTGTGTGTGTGTGTATACTGCTAACGGTCTTTAACATCCTTATCAAAAAAACTTGATCATATGTGATCATCTCTAAGCAAATGAAGATCTTAGAATTCTTTGCTTTCTACTTGTAGGTTTCTAGGACCCTCTGGATCCTTCTACTTTGCTATTCTCCCATGCTTCTCTCATCTAGAGTCCCAATAGGATGTCCTCCCCTCTGTCCCAGTTTCCTGGTAAGTGAATGCTTTCGTGGGACATGCCCCTTGGGCTAGTATGCAGATATAAGTGAGTATATACCATTTGAGTCTTTCTGCTTCTGGGTTAACTCACTCATTATGATCATTTCTAGCTCAATCCATTTGTCCACAAATTTTGGGAATTCCTTGTTTTTAATAGCTGAGTAGTATTCCATAGTGTATATGTACCACAGTTTCTTTATCCATTCTTCTACTGAGGGACACTTAGGCTGTTTCCATGTTCTGGCTATTATGAATAAGGCTGCTATGAACATCGTTGAGCAAATTTTCTTGTTGTGTGTTGGAGCATCTTCTGGGTATATTCCAAGGAGTGGAATAGCTGGGTCTTGAGGAAACCCTATTCCCATTTTTTCTGAGATAGCACCAGATAGATTTCCAAAGTGGCCGTACTAGTTTGCATTCCCACCAGCAATGAAGGAGTGTTCCTCTCTCTCTCCACATCCTCACCAGCATGTGGTGTCGCTTAAATTTTTGATCTTAGCCATTCTGATGGGTGTAAGATGGAATCTCAGAGTTGTTTTGATTTGCATTTCCCTGATGACTAAGGAGGTTGAACATTATGATAGGCAGATTTGGGCCCAGGGGTCCCACTCAAACTAAGGTACCAGCCAAGGACAATACAGGCCGTAAACTTTAAACCTCTACCTAGATCTAGCCAATGGACAGAACATTCTCCACAGTTGAGTGGAGAGTGGGGTATGACTTTCACATGAACTCTGGTGCTTCATATTTGACCATGTCCCCTGGATGGGGAGACCTGGTGGCACTCAGAAGAAGGATAACATGTTACCAAGAAGAGACTTGATACGCTATGAGCATATACAGGGGGAAGAAATCCCCCTCAGGAACAGTCATAGGGGAGGGGAATAAGGGGAAAATGGGAGGGAGGAAAGAATGGGAGGATACAAGGGATGGGATAACCATTGAGATGTAACAAGAATAAATTTAACAAAAAAAAAAAAAAAAGAAAAAATGGAAAAAAAAAACCTTTCCTATAGTCAAAAAAAAAAAAAAAAAAAAAAAAAGAAAAGAAAAGAAAAAAAAAAAAGAAAAAACAAAGAAAGAAAGAAAAAAAAAGAATTCTTCCAGGGGTCCCGCTCAAACTAAGGCACCAGCCAAGGACAATACAGGAGGTAAACTTTAAACCCCTTCCCAGATCTAGCCAATGGTCAGAATATTCTCCACAGTTGAGTGGAGAGTGTGATACGACTTTCTCACGTACTCTGGTGCCTCACATTTGGCCATGTCCCCTGGAGGGGGAGACCTGGTGGCACTCAGAGGAAGGACAGCAAGTAGCCAAGAAGAGACTTGATACCCTATGAGAATATATAGGGGGACGTAATCCCCCTCAGGAACAGTCATAGGGGAGGGGAATAATGGGAAAATGGAGGGGGGGAGGAATGGGAGGATACAAGGGATGGGATAAACATTGAGATGTAACAAGAATAAATTAATAAAAATAAATAAATAAATAAATAAATAAAGAAATTGAACCAAGAAAAAAAAAAAAAAAAAAAAAAAAAAAAGAATTCTTTGCTTTCTAACTCTCTTTCCCACCCGTCATGTTACATTTGCCTAGGCTTTAACGTCCACTCTGTTGTTTGATTCCCAACACTGATCATGTTTAGCTCTGTTCCTGTTTTGTCTAATACAATCCATTACTTCTTTTTAATTTCTCTTTCTTCCTGATTATATATATATATATATATATATATATATATATATATATATATATATAAAATTTAGCATCTTTCACTGATTAAACCTTTTCAACTTTCAAGACAAATGCCTGCTTTTCCTTAGCTTAAAGAATAAGCTGACCTGTTAAAACTTTAGTGTTGGCTCTGTGGTTGAGAAGTGTGTATCCTCATTCCTCTATCAGGAGCCAGGGTCTTAAAATGTCTTTATTAAGCTATAACTGACATACAATGCTGCCTTTTCCCCTGCTGCTTTTAAGATGTTTTTTCTTTAGACTAAGTCCATGTATCTCTGGCTGACCTGAACTTGCCATGTGGTGGAAGATGATAGGTCATCCTCTACCCAAGTGCATCCTCCACCGTCCTAACTGATGCTGCCCAGAGGACTTAACTCAGTACTCTGTGCATGCAAGGCAAACATTCTACCAACTCCACACATCTCCAGACCCCTTAATAGTTTCTGACTTTGATTATTGTGGCAACTAAGTGAATTTTTCTAGAAAGAGAAAAGTTACACATGCATGTGATAAGTTAGCACCATATCTGAAGCTTCATGGAAACTGACCATTAAGCTGGCGGGGGAGGTGGTGGCCTTTAGTCCCAGCACTCAGGAGGTAAAGGCAGGTGAATCTCTCGAGTTCAAGACTAGCCTGGTTTACAGAGTGAGTTTCAGGACAGCGTGGGCTACACAGAGAAATCTTGTCCTGAAAAACCAAAACCAAACAAACACAAAAAATCCTGACAGTTATTACAAGCACACAGTGGCTACCAAACACTGTTTAACTAAAAACGGTTCTGTAAGAAGGCCTATGTCCTATGCGAATCCTTTCCCCCCTGTGCTCCATTTGCATGTTATACCCTCAGCTTTCACTTGTTCATCACAGCAAACAAGAGGCAGCTCTGATCTGTGTCTCTGTTTTTCTTTCCTCTCCTCTGCTATTGTGACTGCCTAACAAGGTTAATACACTACTGCCGCTAAGTATTATCATTTGGGTTGTAATTATCACATGGGATTAATCATGTGCATGCTGCGAAGCTTGGGAACTTGCTGGTTTTAACTGGAGGAAACATCGTAATGATAGCTTTTGACAAGCACCATTATGTGTGTCTATATACACATACATGCACAGTGCGGAGAAACACACTCTCGAGGAAGGCAGAACGGAGATGGAGAAAGAGAAGTTGCCAACAGAATAGCCGACTTCTTCAAAAGATGCCAATGCTTATGTCTGTGGGATTCCTTTGTGAATCATATTTAATAGAGAAGGAAATGAAATTCAGAGACGTTTAAGCATGTGTAAGGCATGTGGGCATTTCAGACAACTACCAGATGCCAGATCTCACTCTCTCACCTGTTCCCCAGCTGTGAGCCTGGACTCTCCTTTGCCAGGAGAAGAATTGTGGACCAGCCTACACCACCTTAGTAGCAATTGCAATATTTCTGAACAATGAAATTGTTGAACCCACTTGCCTTTTTTTATTTTTTTATTTTTGGCTTAAGTTTGATAAGGAAAGTACTTCAAGAATGTCAGAGCATGCCAAATTAGATTAAAAACAAAACAAAACAAAACTTCCAGGTGTCCAAAGTGGTTGTTTCAGCCCTTATTCCCACTGTGATGCTGTTCTTGGTTGTCAACGCCACTATATCTGGAATTAACTAGAACCCAAAAGGCTGGGCATGCCTGTGAGGGATTTTTTTCTTAATTAAATCACTTGAAGTGAGAAGAACTACTGTTAATCTGGATCGACCCTTGAGATGGGAAGATCCACCTTTATTCTAGGCTACACGTTCTGGGAGCAGCCTACATAAAGGACATGGGAAAAGGAAGCTCTCTCTCTCTTCACCTGCTTGCTCTCACTCTCGTTTGCCCGTCCATTCCTTCACTCGCATTAAGGCCTACTTCTTCAGAATCCTGGTGTATACTAAACACCAGTCTATACTAAACTACTGGGCCCTTGGACCTTCCATTCAAAGGTAGCCATTGTTGGATTAGCAGGACCACAACCTGTAAGTCATTCTAATAAACCCCCTTTCTATATATAGAGAGTCACTCTGTAAGTTCTGTTACCTTAAAGAACCCTGAGCACCATGAGCATATTCCCCACGTCATGAGACCTTCTGGTTTGAGTCCTTTGGTGGAGACTCTGGCTAGTGTGGTTAATATTTGTTATGACTCGTATTTCCACCATTGTTTTCATTGGCCTACTGAATCCCCCTCCCCGAGAACTTTTACATTAGATGTGGGGGAATGAAGTATACCTTGGCTGCCTATTTCCTCTCAGGCTCTAGTTTTAAAAAAAGAATTCTATCTACTTTTTTGTTCATTTGGTTGGTTGGCTATCCTAGAACTTATGCTATAGACCAGGCTAGCTTCAAACCTGCCTCTACTTCCTGAGCACTGGGATTAAAGGTATGCGCATCATTGCTACCAGACTCATCTACTCTTTTTCTAAGCTGCCTATTTTGCTTAGGGACACATTTTCATGATACAACAACCTTCTGGTTGGGTTGAACTGGCAAGTTCAAAGTTGTTTGATTTTATGATACATTACAGGACAAAAGACTCTTTCTTCTAAATCTCACTCTTTGTCTCTTTTTTGGCAAGCTGTAAACCCTTATCCATATCCCAGTGAAGAAAAGTTCCCATTGTTTAGGCTCAGCCTCCTCTCCTCTATACTTGCCCAAGCACCACAGTTCCACAAGCACAACCACCTGCATGGCGGGGCTGATGCTACCTTTTGACGGAAGAGTTGGAGAGACCTGACCTGAGAGACTCAAATGCAGTGTTTTGTGATCCTGTCTCCTCTTCTTGTCTCAGGCATGCCACTCCCCTTGCAAGCAGGCCCTCGAGTGTCCACTCTCACAGGCTAGGAATCCATGGCTGCCCTCTCTGTGCTGTGGGCAGCAGTGCACTCAGCATCCTTCCTTCCCAGTTTTCACTCACGGCTCATTTATCATCTGACTCCCATTTTCTTTCCTTCTCTTCCTAACTCTTCTCTGATACCTCATAACCTCAAAAATGCACCCTAAGTTTGCCTGATCACTGTCAGTGTCACTTTCATGCCATATTGCACAGCTGACAATTTCTGTCTCGTTCCCCCCACCCCCAGCCCTTGAAAGTACTAAGAGGTCCCTTTGGGCTCCACAAAGGAACATTCTACTTTTTCATACTTTTCTCAACTACCAGTATTTTACCTAGACAGAAAAAGAAAACTTACATTCCACTGCTTGATTTGAGTTTTAAAATAGCACCTTATAACAGCATTGCTTTCTAGTACTTTGGTTTCAGAGATGAAGTATGCATCATAGTTAAGTATAGTTAAGGTTAAATTGTGACATTGTGTCTATAATAAATTGATATAAACTATGGAACTAAATCCAAGTTAAGATTTGTACACTTTTAATCCCAGAATTCAGGAAGCAGAGGCAGGTGGATCTCTGTGAGTTCAAGGCCAGCCTGGTCTACAAAGTGAGTCCAGGACAGCCAGGGCTACACAGAGAAACCCTGTCTCAAAAACCAAAAACAAACAAACAAAGATTTACCCTTTTGTCCTATGCAGGTTCAAATAGTTATTACAATAACTTATTTGGGCACATTTAAAAAACAGAATTATATGAAGATAAAATGGTACAACCTTCAATATCACATCTCTATGTATATTATTCCTAATATATATATGTACATACATACATTATTTTCAGATGAGGAAACAGATTCAGGATAGCTTAGTAACTCACAACTAGTAAGTAGAGAGAAGCTGAATTTACAGTGTGGCTTATTAACTTCTAGATAATTCTTTCTCAGTCACCATGCTGTACTCCTCTCCTGAATTGGCTGTACCATCCAGCACATGAAGTGTGTGGGTGTGTGGGGGTCCCTAACTTGGACCTGAGTGGGGCGTATCTGTGATCCACAGCTTCCTCACTTTCAGCATCTCCATCATGTGCCCCAAATATTGTTCAGACATTGCCAAATTTCAACAACATAGGAAAGGACACTGGCAGACACTCTGGGGAAGAAGTCTTAAATCAGGATCTTAAGATACGAAGCTGCCATGGAAAGAGAAACTGGATCTATAAAAGAGCCTCTAGCTGTGCAATTGATAATCAGTGCCTATTGTACATTCTAAATAGCTCTTACCTGTCTGAATGGTGCCATTGACTGCGGATTATGCACCTCCTGGTCTAATTCATTACCCAGAGTTCTGGGGCTTCCTCTGCTGGCTTTAATATACTTCTGCTAATGCATGTGTGTTGAGGGAAGTATGCTTATTTGTAATGTTCAATGCACATTAATGTGGAGGGTGGACAACCTTGGGTGTCGTCCTCAGGCATACCATCTAACTTCTCTTTAGACAGAGTCTCTCATCAGCATGGAACTCACCAATTAAGCTAGATTGGCTGTCCAGCAAGTCCAAGGAATCCTCCTTTATCTCCATCCTAAGTGCCAAGGTTACAAGCACATTACCATTTCACATGCGTGATGGGGAGAGGGGAAGGTTGAAGTCAGGTGTTGATACTTGTGAAGATAATGATTTATTGAGCTCATTCCTTAGTTCTCTTTAAAAACTGGCTAGCAAGAAAGCCACATAAAATAGACGTGCCTGATAGTCTGCAGCACAGTGTAAAGGTGTGTGTGTATGTGTGTGTGTGTGTGTGTGTGTGTGTGTATGTGTGTGTGTGTATGTGTGTGTAGGTCTCAGTCAGCTGTAGGAGCTGACTGTCATCTAGTCCCTCATCTGGCTCTTCCAAGTGAAGCCTGGCTCATTGACTCTTGTCACTGATGCAATTTTAACGAGAGTCTAGTTTCCCTGGTAAGCAGATTCTTCCGCTCTTCCACGTGAAGCCTGGCTCACTAACTCTTGTCACTGATACAATTTTAATGAGATTCTAGTTTCCCTGGTAAGCAGATTCTTCCTTTTCTGCTTCTCTACCTTCCGATTTGCTTTCTTGTTCAGGGAAGGCTAGAAGTCATTCTGCAACATGCTTCTGACTCTCTTGCAGCTAGCATTCCAGACACAAAATGTGTTTCTCTGATTAGCTGTTTTTACATGAGGTTCAAAATGCACACGTGCATCTTCTACAGCTTCCTTTCGCAGGTACCTAAGATCATCAAGATATGGTGTAATTTTGTAACAGTATTATGTCGTTATCCAACTTCTTAGGTTGAAGGGCCATTGAGGCAACTTGTGTTTGACTCTTTCTGAGCCCCGAGCTTCAGTCAGGTGGGGGAAGGGCTGTCCTGAGAATTTCTTTCTAACAGTGACCTCAGAGGTAGTCATTTTTTTTCCTGTTAAGACAGTCTTGCATTGCCCCAAATCTATTCACTAGCACAGCAATTAACATGTCTGTGTGCCCAGTGTATACTAGGCACTATGCCACGCCCTTTCACATAGATGCGTCCATTCAAATCTCTCAACGCTCCTATCAGGAAGGCTTTGGTTAATATTTTTTCCAGGTAGGTGTCAAGTAGGGCTCATAGAGGAGAATGGCTGAGCAAGGAGAGAGTGAGCTGAGTGGGTAATAAAACAGGATAGTGGAGCTGGAACTGTACCCCAGCTCCACCTCCCTCCAAAGCCAGAGCTCTGCCGCTTTGCAGCTGAGGGCCTGCAAAACGTTGGCAGATTTCAATCCCCCTGCACGTGCGTTTCTGAAGAGGCTTCAGGATTTCTCCTTAAATAATTTAGGCACACAGATCATTCTAAATCATGTCAATTTATATTTAGAAACCATAGAAGCCTTTCCTCCAACTAAATAGAAGCCATGAGGAAAGACAGCGATATTGCTTCATGAAAACATGCCCAAACCATGGGTATGCCATACCATAAACGTGCCGTACCAAATCTATTTTTTAACCACAAACACTTTTTTTTTTTTTTTGAAGAACTAAGATGAAATAGACACAGCCTTCTACTTGCCTCTGGAGATACCAGAGCTAGGGCAGGGGACACACACTTACCAGGAGCTCGGTTAGCAGCGAGGTTGCGGAAATGGCTGCCTTTGATCATTTCCACAGATAATCGCCCTGTTGTGGCATTGTAGGACAGTCCCACCAATAGCTCTGGCACCCCTCCATGAGACAGCGACTGCGTGGATGAAGCACTGTCACTGTGAGACACCACAGATGGGCTGAGCGGAGACTCTCCACTCTGGAGGGGAAGAACACAAAGAAGTCATTGGCCCATGCCACGTCCCTCTCTTTGAGAGAAAGCTGATATTATGTTTGGTGAAATTGTGACCCAGTCTCAATGACTGCCAATGATTGCTAACGGGCACTCAGTGTGAATTACAATGTGCCAGGCAGCGCAGCCATGTATGAGATGGCCCGTGGCACTAGCCCACATATTTATCCCAAGGGCAGTCTCCATTCAATATTGCCTCTCTAAAGACAAAACGGACAAGGATGTTATTGCTAGTGTAAATCAAACCTTCTAAGATACATGGAGTGTGAATAATACATTTAATATAGGCAAGATTCCCTCCTGGGTAATTTGTTTCTGAATGTTTCTACAGAACCTCCCCACCCAGGCCTGGGTTTTGTCTCTGTTCTCTGCACTCTTGATGAATAAGGCAATACAGAAGACGTTTCGCCTCAAAGATAAAAGAAATAACCACTGGGCACTGGCCAGTATATAAAACACCTGGTGTTCGGTTCTGCTGCTTAAGATATGTATTCTATAGAGGAAATTTTGCCTCCTATGGATAAAAGATTACACAGGAGGTGAGCACTTTCACTATTTGATGCTTAACAGAGGACCACACACACACACACACACACACACACACACACACACACACACACACACACACACTGAGTGTGGGTCTTGGTCACCCAGGAGGCAGCAGATGAAACAAGGAGAGAGCCTGGGCCTTTTTTCATGTTTATTCATGTGCACACTTCTGAGAGCCACTGCTATGCCCCAGGCACATTAAGAAGAGGACAATCTAGATGAAGACACAGATCCTCACTGAGGAGCATAAGTGGGCACTATCGGCCTGGCTAGAACAGGCTGGCAGGCCCTCCAGCATACAGTTTCCTCTACTTGACACAAGTGCATGGGACTTGCCTTAAGTCTGTCTCTACTGTAACTGAAATTATTTTCTAAAACCTCTTGCCAACATCCCAATAAGCAGAAACAATGAAGGGAACCCAATGCTGTGCATAGCCAGGAGGACATATCCTTTTAACCAAACCATGTGTGTGTTTCTATGAGCACCCCCAAGCATGTGGTCTCAATGCAGCCTTACAGGCTCTCATGCCCAGAAGTAAGAAACACGCCAATGAAACATTTGCATCCTTGGGAGGAAGGCCACCCATCATTGTGTTTCTATAGAAACTTCTACTGTGGTCCTTCTCACTGTAGTGTTACCTACCCTATCAATTTCTTAATCCATATCCATTACTCAGTCCCTAATACATAGCTGTATGTCTGGCATATAATCACACTCATCAGTAGTTGATAAATGAGATATTTCCCTCCATCAAAATATTTCCACTCTGGCTCCTTCTCCCCATTCAGCCTGTGCCCCCACGACAGAGTCCAGGACCTGGCGCTGGCAAGTATGGGTGTGGCCATGGTCTCACCTGTACTTCACAGTGCAGGGTCTCTTTTTGACTCCTTTCTGAATTCTGTTCTCTATGATTTCATGGTTTGTATGAAAAGGGAGAATTTAAGTAGATGTGAGACATGATCTGGCTTCTGCTTTCCTGAGCTCAGTCTAACCCTGTGTCAGAAAACGGCAGAGGCTTAGAGGCTAACAGCAGGGGACTCTTCTACCAACTCACCAGAGAGCTGGATTCTGCTTCTATCTAAAGAAAATGCACAGCTTTTAGCTGGAAAAGAGAGGTCATGGGTGAGGTCTACGATTTTGGAGCTAGCGACTAGAAAGATGAGCTTGCCAGCAGGCAGGGCTGGGAAGACAGCAAGTGGTATAGGTTTAGAGAGGCAGAAATCAGGATTTCCAGTATGAAGATGTTCGGTCAGAATTAGAACTTCAGATGGATAGACCTTTCTGGAACGCGACTTTGTCGTCCACCATGCCTGTGTGTGCCCCGCCCTTTGTCTTGACTATCCACCCACACATGTCACTTCACTGGTCTTGTTCCCTCAGTTGCTTGATCTATGTGTTGGGTTTTTTTTTCTCACCATCTCAGAAATTGTCTCCTCAGAAACTTTATAAACAAATTGCAGCCTCTGGAACTTTACTAAGCCCTGCCTGTCAAGGCCCTCCTCCTCGAGACTGTGGAATCATGGCTGCCCGCTCACTTCGGTAACTATTTGGCTTCTGCAGCACATGGCTGGAAACATCTTTGAATGAATGACTGCTTGATTGACTAATCTATACCTGCCCGATCTTCCCACATGGTTTTGCAAAAGGAGACTTTCACAGTATATGACAGATAATCTACAGACTCTTAGGCCACCAAGCTATGGAAGCCATGGGACAGGAAGAGGAGTAAGATACATGGTAGGAGACCAGTCATAAAAATGGAAGGCCCCAGAAGTGGCAGGCATTTGGTGTAGCTGCTGCAGGAGGCTTCTAAATACTTGTCAAGAGCCTTGCCTTGAACGTCTAGTGATGCCCACCTGTAATTCCCGCACTTGGGAAGCTGAGGCGAGCAGATCATGAGTCTGAGGGCATCTTGGGCTATGTAGTAAGAGTCTTGTTTCAAAAACAATAACAACAAAAGTACCATGTCCACAAACCCTCATAATGCATACTGAGGATGGGAATGGAAGGAGTAGAAATGCTTATCCACTAAGTCAAAAGCCCAGCCTTCTCCCCAGGTCTCGCCATACCCTCTACCATGCTTCCACTGTCATTTCCTAAAATGGGTAGAAAACACATCCATCAAGTTATCAGGATGACAGGCTTGAAAGGCTCACTGTCCATGAAATGCAAACCATGGCTTATAAGGATGAGGAGAGCCGAATGGAAAATTAAATTAACATCTATGAATTCACAGGCTGAACACTGTAAATCAAGGGCTGACAAGCCCAGATCTTTGAACACACCGCAACATTAGCAGCACCACTTAATATACTCACGCTCATATTACTTCTTGGCTCCAGAACCAGAGTCACTTTCATTTCCCCTTCTGGGTGCAAGTGGCTGAGACAGAACAGCTTCTCGCCCATCATTCTCTCTCGGGACATCTTCCGGGCAGCATACAGGCGGAAACGTACAGCACAGGCAGCCACATCTCTGGCCTCGAGCTTGGCGAAGGTGACCTTATCCTTGAAGACAGGGTTGGGCCCTCTCCGTATGTTTGTCTTACCCCTCTGTTTCTTACTGGGTAGAAGCACTACATGGACTTGCCAGGAGTGGACACCACTTCGGTCCTTATCTGGAAGACCCTGCGCTCTCACAACGGTCACGGTGAGCTTCTGGCTTACGGCTCTATATTCAAAGATGACATCCAGGTCACCGCATTTTGAGATAGGCTCTGAAAGCCTGTGTGGCACCTGCAGATTGGTCCCATCCTGCTCCTGTTACAAGCAGAGGGAAAAGAAATGAGGACTAGAAACGATGATGGCTTATTACATGCTGACAGATTGCTGCCCTTTAGTGATTTCCTGGCTCCCAAGCTTCTTGACTGCCAGCACATGGTCTTCTTCTAGAATTCACTAGACTGTGAATTCTTGGAGGGCACAGTGCGTGGCATCGAGTAAACCTTTGAGAATGGTTTTTTAAATGAATAAATGAATGGCTTGCATCTTTTAAAATGCAGTAATTTGCACTGCCTTGCAAAAAGCACAATTGCCCACTATGGTTGAAACCATCTGAGGCATGAAATCTCTAATTAAGCCAACTATCGACTATGCAAATGCCAACAGGCAACTTTTGAATGCCCAGGAGTAATTGCTGAGCCTGGACCTGTTGTCCACAAATCAGAACTTTCCTATAGGCAAAAATCCCAATGGTGGTTGAGGGGTGTGGGTGGGGGGCAGTGGTGGGGGTGGGAGATGTCGCAGGCAGCTGATTGGTCAGTGCTTCCAAATTTCCTGGGAGAAAAGACTAATAGCTAAGCATCTCCAACTCTAATGGCCACCTGAGTCACTCAGGGATTCTTGTGAAGTCAACGGCTGAGGGCAGAGACTGTATTTCTAAGATGCTTGCCAGGGATGTTAGCTACAGAAGGCCAAGCCTACAGAGATCATTCAAAGCCTAAAGAGATCGTTTGCAGCAGCCAATTAGCAAAAAGTACTACCGGAGCCAGAAAAGCTGGGTTAAAATCATAACTCTACCACTGGTTAGTGTTTTGAGCCCTGGCCAAACTGAAAAGTGCACATTCACATATGCCTACTTAAGAGAGGAGAGTGGCAAAGCTACAGAAATGTAGTGAGGTGGCGTAAAAATCAACTTTTCCATTCTCTGTAGCTAGATTCCCAATTTTAGCGCTTTATACTGTTTCCTTTGTGTCTTTGTCTCAACACATTTATATATGACATGCATGTACATGTACATATGTGTGTATATGTTTGCTGTGAAATAAATGTGAAACTCTGGCTTTGAAAATGGGGAGAGTAGGGTTGTGAGGTTTTAGTCAAAATGAAAATCTTTCTTCAGACCAGACTTCATATTTATTCCCACCACGGGTATGGAGTTAGCTCTTTTCAAGCCCGTCTCTTTATAGAATGCCATGCTTGGAAATCTATTTCCTTGTAGCTATCCAGAATCCGATGTCCTTACTGGAAAAACTGAACTGAACAGCATTTACTAGAAACACCACCACACCAACAAATTATTAATAAAGTCAATATAATTTTAATTTTTCCCCCCTGAAGGCCTGAGCCTTACCTGTAACTGAAAGGGTCCCACAGTGAACCCCTTCTTCATGGATATCAGTTCTTTATCTACAGAATTGAGCTCTAGATGCTGCTAATTCAGTGAGTACCTCAAAGTTACAACAAAACACTTCAATGTGTGCATTCATCAATGAAACCCTCCCGCAGAGTCACGGGGGAAGTGCATGGTGCTGTGGAATCAAATGTTCTTCAGCAGCCAGGTCTGCTGCTTATAAGCTCTATAACACTGGGCATATTATTTAATGCTTCCCGTTATCTTTCCCTCGACAGTAAAGTAAGACTGATACCCAGTGCATAGGGATGTTGTGCAGAGTAGAAGCCTTGACATATAGGAGACATCTAATAAACGCCCTTCTCTTTTAAGATTCAAATTAGCCTGCCAAGAAAACTCAGCTTTCTTGTAAAATAAGGGGAGCTCTTTCCATCCTTTTCCCTGCGCATGCAATCATGCATGAGCATTTCTATTCAGAGGTACTTAGCTTCAAGTGATAAAAAGTGGTTGCTATAGAGACTCCTGAATACAACTGACTAGTGTATATATAATATTAGAAGCAGGTCTCCAAGGAATTTGGCTAACTAAAAAGCCAAGGCAGACTCTTTTCTTAAGCTCCTGTCTTCCCTTAAAACGCCCATCTATTTTAGCTTGGCTAGATGTTAGTAATAATAGCTAGCATCTTTTAAGTCACTCTTAATGTCAGGTATCACATCAAGTCTGCACACTTCAGATCCCCCTTGGAATCATCCCTTGTTTCATTTTCCTGTACAGGCACAACTTGCCTGGGCTCTGAGAAGCTGCAGCCTAGCACAACCCAGTAATCTCTTACTTTCTGCTCACAAAATATAACGCTCGGCTCTCAATTTTGGTCCATTGGTACCTAAGTTTAGAAAGTAGTCTGCTTCCTACCATGTTTGGAAAATAAGCTTTCTCCCTTTGGCAAGATGGCCTGAGAGCAGGCTATAATTTCTTAGAGTATATCTCACAGGATAAAGCAATTAGTCATACCGGGTGGTGGCCAATTCAATGGCCCAAAATACTTCGCATCTAGGACCTCTCTTCTTCCCTCCCCGGTTCCCTCGTCCTTCATTGAGAATGTGCTTACTAGCAAAGTAGGAAACAAAAGCCTTTGCCTTCAGCTCTGTCTTACCAGGGAACCCAACTAAGGAATGTTTAATATTTATATCTGCCTAATGAGCTAGTATTTTAACATCTTTAGTTCATGGGGAAGGAAACTAAGGCTAAATGGGCTATACTACGAATACCTTTCCAATAGCAGGGTCATATGCCAGGCCAGCATCATTTAAGATACTTGCTCCAGCAGCCTAAGAGCACATCTTACCCTGCATTAAACAGTCAAAGTCCCAAACTTTGTCTTAAGCCACATGACCTACTTCTTTCTGCAAAACCTTTCACCATAGATGCTTTCATGTTTACCAGGCATGTGAGAAGATGATGGGAGGTGGTAGAGAGGGAAATTGGATGGCAGTGCTGTAAATTCATTCCCTTTCAGGAAGTCACTGAATTTATCATCTACTTCAACGACACGGTAAAAATTCCTGGTAATAAGGCTCTCTCCACACGTCCAGCAGCTATCTATTCAGGTAGGTGCTTGCCGCACCTGTAGGTTTCTGAGGAGTCCCCGGGGCAGAGCTACTGCAATTGCTCTGCTGCCCAGAGATGTGTTTGGCCCAGCTCTGGGCAGCAGCTGGGCTCCCCAAGGGCCAATCCCAGCTATTGCTCATGAAAACTGGGCTTTGCAGCCTCAATCCAGGTTGATTTGAGACAGAGATTTGTGAAGGTTTGTATTTTCATAGCAATTAATTATTTCAACACACATCACCTATCACCAGGCCACCAAAGGAGCTCCTTGTATGGGTACTGTTAATACTGCTAATCTGTTTGACCTTCCCACAAGGTAAAACTCTCTTCCTTCTTATCCCCATTTGGCAGATTTTAATTAACTTCTCAAGGCCAACCAATTAATCAGTGGAAAGCAGAGATGAAAAGTGGGACACCTGTCTCCCTGCACGTTTGAAATTTCCAGTCCTCTTCCCATTGTTTTCCCTACCAAGCCCCAGGTCTGTGGGAGAGAAGTCAATGGTCTTTGCCAGCGGAGGGTAAACTGGAAAATCCATGATCATAGCAGGTAGTCACACTGCATGGGTGCTTTCCTTCTGAGACAAAATAAATGATTCCTTGAGCTCTCCTGTCCCGATTTTCCCCTTGAAGGTGGAAACACTTGCATCAAGCTGTCAAAACCCACATAAGTTTAAAGATTTTCTGTCAAACTGAAAAGCCTTTCTGTTTTAGTAAGATAGTGTTGATGTCATCTTGTGGCCCAAAGTAAATGGAGCCACAATCCGTTCTGGATGCCAGCTACGCCAGGGAAGACAAGGTTCTTAACACAGCTAAGAGACAAATAAATCAATGCTTAAGAGGCAAGCTACGCCTGCAGAGCAAGCAGTTACGGGAACTGCCTGAGCTCCATCTGAAGTTCTACAGAAGGAGCACCAAATTACAGTTTTTGTCTCAGAATAGATAGGAGGCTGAATGGCGCGCACGGAGCTGTCTGGGTATTTTTGGAGTCTGAGAACACTCAGTACCCTTAGCATAAGTCAGCTATTAAAGCTCCAGGAGGCAGGCAAGTGGGAGGTTACATGGAGAAGGCAAGCCCAAACCTAATGGAACAATTATCGGGGAGACGGAACTATCAACAGGCAGGTAAATAGTTCTGTTTTGTTTTTGCAGTGAAAGACACAAAGGGAGTATTTTTAAATATTGTGTGGGATTTGATTTGACTCTGAGCAGTGACACCATGGGAAAGCAGACTTGTATTTTGTTTCTGTCTTTTTTCTTTTTTTCAACAAAACCGATGAAAGTTAGTGGCTTTGGGTACCTCCGTGGGAAGGAGTAACTGTAAGCCATAAACCAGGTATGTGAGTCTCCATTTCTGCTTCTCATCAGAAACCATCATAGAGGCACCAGGACATGCATGCAAACATGTGTACACAGGCCTTCTTGCACATGCCCTACATGTCCCCACTCACTTGAAAACAGCAAGGTTTGAGAACATGATTTTCTACAACTTTTATTTTTGCATTTTGTTAAGCCTTTAGCCAGTGTGACCTCTGGGTCCTTCTAAAGAGTTCACCCACTTATTTTTCTCTGGTTGTAGTAACCAACTCATTCCCTATTTCTATCTCCACACATTGTATTGAAGTCATGTAAATATGGACTATATCTATTAGTAATCTCATCTAAATTGATTGCAAGTGAACACCTCTTAATGTCAATAAATCATTGTAGAGGGGTTAGAACTCACAAAGAACAGTCGGAGATGCCTGTGAGATAAGACAACACTTATAAAGGCCTGGATTGTAGTAGCTGGTGTCCCTCTCCATCATGGCTGCCTGCCATCCCTACATATTATAGACAAGCTTTAATTGAAAGAGAGATTCACAAGCTGCATCTTCAATCAAGTGTTGATTACAAAAAGCAACATCAGTGAGCAGGATGCTGTTACTCTCTGTGCTGCCTCCCACACCTTCAATTCAGTCAAAGCAAACACTACAAGACCCTCACCATAACATCATGTGTACCTTCATCTTGGAGGGCATTTTACTTTGTTTAATTCTCCAATATTTTTTATCTTAGCAGTGGTCTAAAAGTCCTTTTCTATGAGAATACTCCTGCGAAGGTGTGGTCCTTGATAGCTTTTTTTCACTCCCCCCACCACCACCACATTTTTTTCCTGCTGTTTCCATTTTGAATGAATGTATTTGTGATTCTTTTATTGCTACTCACAGAGGCTTTGGTCATCCAGACAAGCATTTATTTCAAATAGAAGGTTTGTTGTTGTTGTTGTTGTTGTTGTTGTTTGAGTAGGCAACACTTCCTTTTTGGATAAACCAGGCGAGGGAAGGACAGAAGATGAATGAGTGCATGGTACTAAAATGAAAACAACTTGCCTCTGGAGTCCACATAGAGGAGCTGTGGGTGGCATAGGAATCTTCAAAGCCTTGGCTAATAAAAGCTGCCTCCGTCTCCAGGATGCCATCCGCACAAGGACGATTGAGGCTCCGGACCACACCAGTCTCTTGATGACAAGGGCCATGGTGCCTGGTGCTCCTACTCTCACAGGGAGACTGAGAGAGGGTAGAGATGGGGCGATCTTCATACGACAGAAGCTCCAAATAACTGAGTTGGCTGGTTCCATGCCAATCTAAATTTGCAATAAAAACAAGTATGTCAGTCGCATTATATTTTCATACCTTTTGATCTACAGAAAGTAAAAAATTGCAGACACAACAATCAAGAGCACAGAAACAAAACTTAGAACAATAACATCCGCAAAGGCCATCCCACCCACACGATGGATAAACTTTGCCCATGTAGTTAAAAAAGACTACTAGCTCATTATGTGAGATAAAAGTAGGTGAGGATCGTGAGCTTGAGGCCAGCCTGGGCTACAAGGGGGAAAAATACCTTCACACACACACACACACACACACACACACACACACACACCTTGAAATCTTGACAAAAGCCAAAACTTCTCTATTTGAGCCACAGAAGTTCTGGTGTCTGAACACTGTTCATATCTTCTGAACACTTACTTTCTTACATAAAAAGTATGTTTTAAAAGCCATCACCATGTCATTATGGTTGTAAAATATTGGGCAGATAACAGCAGCCTTTTCCCATAATTATTAGATTCTTACCTGCCTGGCCCACACTTGATTCTTCTAATTCATTAAACCCCAGCTTCCACAGCATCCCAGCTCACCCTCCACTTCTGGTCTCAGTGGCTGCTTCTCTCCTCTCCTCACTGTCTCGTCCATTCAAAGGACCATCAGCTCCTGGCCTACCCTGACTCCCCCGGGGCAGTGTTCTCCCTCCCTCCCTCCCTCCCTCTCTCTCTCTCTCTCTCTCTCTCTCTCTCTCTCTCTCTCTCTCTCTCTCTCTCTCTCTCTCTCTCTCTCTCTCCTTCTCTCCCCTTCTGAAGTCTTCTTTTGAACAGAGGGTGATGTAACCGCAAAGGACAAAGGAGCACAGAGTGAGGAGACCATGTCCTCTCCACATTTCAGTCTGCTTTCTAGAACCACCTCTCTGTTTGCTCTAATGCATTTGCTTTTAAACCAGGGCTGGGTGCTGTCTGAGTTGGTCACCACTTGTTTTGTAAACATGGGGACCTAGGTCCAATGTCCAATACCAGTATAAAAACCTGGGTGTTTTTCTTGTTCATACCCTGCCCCTTTGCCTGCACTCCTTTGCCTCTTCTTTCCTCTCCTCTCCTATACTTCCCCCACCCACAACCCTACTCGCCCCAACCATTCCCCTCAATGTTATCAGACAAAGCAAAGCTTCAGCCCTGACTTTCCCACCCCAGTTACAATGTCTCATCTCTTTAGCCTCCAGTCCCGCTCAATACTCCCCAGCCTAGGGTGAAAGAAAATGAGAGGCATAGACAGGAGTGAGTGGGGGGCATCAAAGAGACATCCCTAGCTCAGCTCTTACGTGCCCTAGCAGCTCCTCAGGTGAGTCTAGGATCTTCCCCCACAGCATAGGCTCCCAGAGGTGTTAAGCACACAGAGTCTGTAGCCTCGGCTACATCCTCCTACCTCTCTGGGTAACTATCCAGAGTGGTCATGGAGCAAATACATGGAGCAGGCCAAGTGGAATCTTGGTGACAGAAACTAACAAGAGTCTATAGGACTAATGTGCTGACTCAAGCTCAGGGGACAAGGCATTTGCCATGCAAGCATGAGCACTGGAGTTTAGATGCCCAGAGCCCATTATAAGTGTTAGATGGGCCTGACAGCCCATCTGTAATTCCAGAGTTCAGGTGGCAGCAATGGTGGATTCCCAGACCTGGCTGGCTAGACTAACTTTATTAGGAAGCACACATGCATACACACACATGAGAGAATGAGCATGTATACTTATATATACTCATATGCATAATGTATGTGTATATATATACTCATTCACATGTGTATTTTTAATACTATCCATGTAGACCAGATAAGTACAACGTTGGACTCTGGATTTATAATTTTTCAAAACAACACGAATCATTGAAAAAAACTCCTCTCTCTGTTGTGCTATTCTCAAATATTCAGCTCCGGCTTCTTGGAAAGACTTTCACAGGATACCACAAGAAAATGTTACATTCCTACTTTCAGTTGTTTGGCAAACATACTTTTTAAAAAGCCACAGAAAACGACAGAATGCAGGGAACTTCTCATGCAAAAACCTACAATAAAGCAGGGTTTTCTTCTAAGTCTCTAATTACCACACCCATTTCTCACACACATGAACAGTGAGATGTCCTATTAAACAGTGGGCCATCTATCAATGTGTGCCGTACCCAGCAGGACTTCAGTACAAAATCTAACTTTGCCAAGAAATTAGCCCCATAAAATTGTCTCATGACTTTCACTCCTATGGTGATAATACCTAGATCAGTAATGTGGGGACTTTCAACAGCTACATTAAGCCATGAAACGTTATTCGTAACTGAAAAAAATAGAACTGTATTAATGTAACAAAGCATTTGCCATGACAGACAAGAAAAGGATAAATTAGAAAATCAGGTCTGGGCTACAAGTCAAGTAGCCACAAGAAGGGAAAAGAAATGAGTGGGTCACCAAAAGTGTTACCTTACCTGTAAATGACAGAGGGTCATATCACCTTACACACATATACAAAGGTAATGGCCTCCTATCAGAGAAATAGATCCTGACTTCTTAGAGATTATAAACCATAACTATTTCGCAGTGAGTATATTTATATGATCAGAGAGAGTATTCAACTTATTTATTATATGAGCCACTTTAATAGAAAACTCTATTATCTAATTACCATCTTTTATACTTTATATCTAGCCATATAAAAAGATTGTCACTTACTACCCATAAAGGTCCACATGCATAATATCTTAACTGGGTTACGGGTGCCAATCATTCAAACACCAATAGGAATTTATGTGATGCTATCTTGCAGATGTTATTGAGGTTCTTAATCAGCTGACTTCAAATGAAGAAGACAGTCCTGTACAATTGGTTAGCTGGAAGGCTGGAAGAGAACTGAGGCTTCCCTGGAGGAGGAGAAATTATATCTAAAAATGGAAGTTCTAGCTCATACCTGAGAGCTGGAAGCTGCTTCCTCACAACATGCTCCAGGGAGGTCAGATCTGTGGATTTCTGTGTCTTCCCAGCATGATCAAATCCATACACATATGTACACACTACCCACAGACCTACACCTCCCTCCCTCCCTCTCTCCCTCTCTCTTTCTCTCTCTCTCCACACACGAGCGGGGTGTGTGTGTGTGTGTGTGTGTGTGTGTGTGTGTGTGTGTGTGTGTGTGTGTGTGTGTTTTCCTGGTCATTTTCTCTGGTTGCTACATCATTCCAAACAATACTAGCTAGCAGCACTGGGGATATGAGTTGTCTTCACAAGATGAAGAAGAAGATATCTAGCTTATGTAAAAACATCTTAGTGAGCACACTCAACCTTTTGATATTGTTCTCATCTACAAAGTTCACACTCAAAACATCCACAATAGCAGTATGAATTTTTAAGTCTCATAATATTTTAAATAAGTCTATCATTTTGCATTTGGGCCACATTTGTAGCTCTCCTGGGCCACAGATAGCCCACAGGCTACTGTTCAATAGGCTGATAAGGAGCAATTATTCTTACCTAGCTTGAAGGTTACTGCTCAAGAAAACAAAACAAAACAAGCAAACAAACAAACAAAAAAAGCAGCCCCCGACAAATCAACAATTATTCCGTAGCCCCATGTCCTGCCTGGAATTCAAGCCTTTCATTACAGTAAAAATGAAATCATGACCTTTACAGGTAAATGGATGGAACTAGGAAAGACAGCATTGAGTGAAGAAACCTAGACTCAGAAAGACAAATATTGCGTGTTATTTTGCTGGAGACTCCTAGCTTCAAATGTTCAGATGTGCGCATATAACCTGTAGTAACTACAGAAACCAGGCAGGAGGGAAAATTGGGACTGTTTCCAGGATACGGGATGTGGGGAGCATTAGAAAGGGAAATAGCAGGGTACACATGATCTAATCAGGAAAATGGGGAAAGAGGAGGCTTGGGAAAAGAAGGGAGGTAAATACAGGAGAAGATTAAAGAAACATTGCTAAAGAATTACAGTTCCAGGGGATCCGACACCCTCACATAGACATAAAGGCAAGCGACACACTAATGAATATCAGAAAAATAAATAAATCATAAAAACATAACCAGTGTATTAAAATAAAATAAGGAAACATTACAAAAGAAGTATGAAATAGGGAGGCATGCTGGGAAATGCTGCCTTCTGGCCTTAGCATGGCCATTTTTTTTTTTTTTTTGAATGTTTTTCTTTTTTTCTTTCTTGTTTTTTTTTTTTTTTTTTTATTAATTTATTCTTGTTACATCTCAAGCATGGCCATTGTAACTCAGGCACCGACAGCATCTGAGGTTACCCGCACAAGACCTGAACAAGATCAAGCCAATCAACACTGTAGCTCGGCTAGGGAAGGGGTTTGGAAGGCTCCATTCATAGTTAAGGAGCTATTGTAGAGTTTGGCTGCTGGTGGAGGGGAGTCACTGTTCACTGAGGTTGTGGCCACTGGTAGGTTGCCCATTCTCCAGTGAATGGCCTTACCACCATGTCTATGTGTGCATCGTGAACTGGACTCAGCTGGTTTGGGAAGGAGGAAAGAGAGGATATGAAGCTAGGGAGTAGTTGGAGCAGAGAAGTTGGGGGTGGATATGGTCAAAATATGTTGTATACATGCATGAAATTATCAAAGAATGATACAGTTATCTAATTAAAAAGAATGCATTATCAACAGTGTGAAGAAACACTAAATCAAATGCCAAGGGGAAAAGCATGGCTTAGAATACATTGCTGATGTCTTTATGAGGAATCCATCATGACCTCACTTAAGAGAGGCATGGGATACAATAAGCTACCTGCAGCTCGCTCCAAATTTAGATTTCACTTGGAATTGGACATTTAATTTCACTGTCCAACAGTTTAATGCATTCTTTAAACAGGAAGAATTGGTTACAATTAAACTGAATCTAAGTAAAATAAATTAGCTAAATGGAAAGTAGGCAAAATATAAAGAAAACTTTATTCTTTATCATTAAACAATTCCACTGCTAAAATGATGAATAATGAAGAAATAGTAGGGGAAAATAAACAATATAAACATTAATCTTTCTAAAGCTTTGATGACCTCAAGTTTAGCATGCAGCCAATTCTATAAAAAATTCTTTGGATTTTCTTCGGAATTTACAATGATTCATTCAATGTAGTAGGCTTTGTCCTCTATCCAATAGAGAGAATTTCATCTTTTCTATCACGACCTGTCAAAAATTCAGAATTACTAGTTCTGACAAGGATAAGTTATCGTGGATTCCAGGAAGGTAAAGCAGGTGGCCGTCTCCATTCTCAGAGCCTTGTCCATCTGTATAAATCAGAACCCAGACACACAGGCTTCTGGGAAATGGGGCCATTAGCTTTAGAATTAAACAAGTGACTCCCAGAGAATCAACTACTACTAACTTTCATTAGCCAGCATTTGCCTGCTTGGTGGGGAGAAAGGAATGCAGAGTGGAACACTAGGGAACAGGAGGGAATGGGGGAGCGGGCAGAGGGTCTACAGCCATTAATGCTGTGGTTTACTAAAAATAGGTCACGTTGGCTTGTGTCAATAAGGCTAACTGCATGAGTAGTGAGCTTTTCCTGCCCGCCAAACAGGGTCCTGTTGGTTAATGGAGCCTTTGTCCTTTTTCTGCTTGTCCTGTTCTCATTGCAAAATCACAATCTCTGTCTCTTGGATCCTCTGTTCTCCTTTTCCTCTCTCTCGAGCTGCTGTGGCTGCCACACACCCAAGGAGAGAGACAGAAGACTGGAGAGCTTAGACCACTGCGAGCAGAGGTGAAGCTGGATGGAGCACACTTCCTCTAGGTTTTTACTAACTGCATTTCCTGGTCCATCATCTATCTCTCTTGGGGCTCTGAGCATGAAGATGCTAGGAAGCACTAATAATGTTGTACTCTTCTTTCTGGACCTTTCCCCAGTTTCATAGTTTATTCACCAGCATTCTTGCCATGGACTGTCCTTTGCCTAGGTAAGGGAGAAACATGCTGCAGTGAGTACCTTCACAAGCAGACCCTTCAGCACTATCTTCTTGGTGGATGGGCAGCAAATGTTTGTGTTTTGTTTTCTGTTCCAGCTCTGCCATCTTTCCCTTCTGGGATGCTCCTGTACGAAAACTCTGGGATCGGGACACAGAGATCTCAAACTGCTTGATCACATCTTCATCGCTCTCGGAAGAGGTGGACGGCTCCTCATTATCCCCAAAGCTGTTGACTGGGAGCAAACAAGAGTCGTAAGTCTCCTGTGTGCCTCTGTGAGCCAACACAGAGACAGACAAACCAGGAAAAGGAGAAAAGAGCATGGATGATTAGCCTCGTGGAACACGTTCAAACTGGATAGAAAGGATTTAAAGTACTCTTGAAACAGAAATCTGGGCCAAAGGGGTAGCACATGGAGTAATTAGAGATAGATGGCTGGCACTCAGGAGAAAACAGTAGGACACCCGTCATTGGCATAATGACCATCTTGAGACATAGTGCTGGCCAACAGCCCTGCTGAGTGGTGGTGGTGCATATAACCATAACTGGAAAAGCAGGGCTGTTATAGGAACATTTGCCCAATAGGAAGTTCTTTAGGAAACGTACATTTGTCTTATTACATTTATTAAAACATACAGAGCCAAGCCCTACTTCAGAGGAGAGATATCTGCAGCTAGGATTTTCCAAAGGCTTCCTAGCTTTGAAGAGAACTCACTGTGTCTTAGGGTCTCTACTCATGTGAATCACAAATGTTCTAGATGTTTCTCAGATAACTCTAGGAGCTGCTGTTTTGTTTTGTTTTTTTTTATGTGTTTTACTGGGGCTGGGGAGATAGCTCGGTGGCTAACTCACTTTGCTGTGCATGCACGAAGACCTGAGTCTGAGTCCCCCTGCACGGCTGTGAAAAGCTGAGTGTGCCAGCATGTACTTGCAACCTCAATACTGCTGGGGTGGGTGTGGGCAGATCCCTGGAGCTTGCTGGTCACCCAGCCTAGCCAATTCAGGAGCTCTGAGTTCAGTCAAAGGCCCTGCTTTAAAGATAAGGCAGAGAGTGATAAAGATACCTGATATCAACCTGAGGCCTCCACATGAGCTGGCGTGCACATGCACAGCTACACCATACACATATGAACACGTGTGTGGGGTTCCTATTTGAAGTTTATGTGATAGGGTGTGGGGATGACAGAAAGATGGTTATTGTAGTGAGAAAAACTGATCTATCTTCTTAAATTCCTGCCAGTTTAATATCTGACAAGAGAGACTACAATCTACTTATTTTTTTTTTTTTAATCTCCAGTACAATACAGCCCATGGAGTAATTGGACTAGAAGCTCCGGCTCTGTTTTAGCTCTCCAAACCTTTAGCCTTCATATCTGCTATGTTGCTTCCTTTGAGCTGCGTCTCCTCATCCCCTCCCCTCTCCACCTTTGGAAAGCCTGATTCTTTCTCTGGTTTTATAAATTGAACTTCCTTTAAAATTTTTTTCTTTACAAGTAGGATCATGCAAGGTATTTCTTCCTGTGTCTAGTTTATTTCATTTGGTATGTCGTCTTCCAGGTCCGTCCACCTTGTGCCAAGTGGGAAATGCAGTCCATTCTAAGGCTAACTAGTATACTTTTTACACACGTGCACACACACACACACACACACACACACACACACACATTCATGCACACATATCCCGTAGCCATCTCTCACATAGAAACATTTAGGTTGTTTCCATATCTTACCCTGTAATGAACATGGGGTACAGACATCTTTATAGGAGAGGTTGGCGCTTACCTTCCATGAGTGTGTTCTCAGAAGAGGGACTCTTGGGTCACACAGCAGCTTCACTTTGCATTTCTCTAGCACCCTCCATTGGCTTTAGGAGCTAACCTTCCTACCAATAGCAAACTATGTCTCCTTTCTTACTCACTGGTCTTTCCAATCACAGTAATGTTAACGATACAACACTTAAATTATTTGTACATGTTCCCACCAACACACTCATAGTCTCTCTATCTCGCTAACATACCAAGATTGTCTGTGGCTTTGCCTTCTTTGTATTCGATGTTTCTGCTGCATCCCAGGGACTTTCATAATGCTGGCTCCTTCCCGTTCAGGTCTCAGAATGACTGTCTTCCTTCTGAAGGCTTCCCTGATCATCTTCCCTTGACTATCTCTCATCTCCATCCCCCCTTCTCCTCTAAAACATCTATAAACATAAACCTATCACCTCTTTTGTTAACTGATGTCTTCCTATCACATAAAGCAATGCCAGTTGCATGGTAAGTGCAAATGCTTGTTAAATATTGAGTATTTTGTGGATACCACATGTTATCCTAAGCCAACACACACGCACGCGCGCACACACACACACACACACACACACACACACACACACACCCTCTTGTACTGTTCCCTATGACTGAACACTCATACGCAACCTCCCCATCTGGACAAGTTAAAAATGTCTTTGAGGTTTCTGTCTAGATATTGCATCTTTTAGCTCATCCTTCCTTTACCCCTGAAAGCAGGCCAAAGGCTCCTTCCATGTGCTATGAAATAATTCTTGTGTTTTACCTTATTAATGGCATTCCTTCAATGTGGAGGAATTACTGTTTCTGGGGGCCCTCTCTGTCTTGGAAGAAAAAGGAAGAGAGGAGAGAAGAGAGTAGAAGAGACAGGAGGATGGGAAACAGGGAAGAGGGAAGGAAAAGGGTGAAGCAGATAGAAGTCCAACAGTGGTCTGCAGATTTGCTATTGATAAAGGGTGGGTCCATATTTAAGTTAAAGCAGGCTGGTCTGGAGCCCCCTAGGCCAGAGTTGGAGAATAACAGGCATGGGGGAGGTCCTTACAATGCTTGTTTGTGTTATCTGCTAGTGACTAAGTCCCTTAATGTCTTAGGCTCCATGTCCTTTGTTTGGGGTCATTTTTAATGTCTTTATCATTACTCTGGTTTTTGCAAGCACTCAACTTCTCCAAATCCATCACTGCTGACTGATGGGCACCAATCAATCCATTTCTTGCTGATCTCCATGGAGCATCTGATCCATGAACAACAGAACATACTTATTTCACCTCAGTGTTACTACTCTTTCCAACATCATGGTAGGACCAGGAAAAAATGTTCCCAATCCCTAGATCTTTCAGTGATATTCCAATAATCTGTGCAAATACCACTAGAAAACTTCAACAAGAAATAGTCTCTCCATTCCTATTATGTGATATGCTCAGTACTCTGGTATGGTATGGACCATCACATGAAAGAAAGAACCTAAATTCAGCAGGAACACTATTAAATTCCCTCTACCTTAGAGTGCAGAACCAGCTAAGCACCTAGGAGGTGGCCATGAGGACAAATGGGAGGGACGGTTGACTTTAACATCCATTAGCACTCTTTCCAACTCTACAATTTCATTTGTACACTTAGGCCAGTTTTAAAACATTAAACAACCACGGCATTCATTTCAGATATATGTGCCAATGTATGATATCTCTACACCTAAAAAAAGATTAATTATAATTAAATGACATAGACACTCTCTTTCTTCTCTCCGTCTCTCTCTTTCTCTCTTTCTCTCTGTCTGTCTCTGTCTCTGTCTGTCTCTCTCTCTCTCTCTCTCTCTCTCTCTCTCTCTCTCTCTCACACACACACACACACACACACACACACACACACACACATAGACACCCCTTGATTTTTTCCCAGAGTCACTGAGCATCTACCGAGCAAGGCTTCTCCTTACTTAATATAATAATCATACAGTCACTATGACATCTACCATACCCTCAACATCCACTCTTCCTGGAACTTTGGACATTCCACTCATGCATGATAGACTATCATTGCTCTGATTGGACAGATGAACAGTGCCGGGAAACAATGAATTGCATAAGGAAACAAAGAAAAGTAACAAATGTGGAACTTGAAGACAGAGCCTATATTCCTAAGCATTCTGCATATCATCAAATGTCATCACATCAAGAAATAGAGCCATGTCTAGACTACTCTTTGAGTGAAAAGAAAGGAGGTTTGCCATTTAGCCTTTAATCTGCCAAAGGCTGTTTCCCTTTCGCTAGTTGAAAGAGAAAAGCAGTGAGAGGGGCAGCTGGTCCACAGGAGTATGAGCAGGCTGCAGGGTAACTGTCCTCTCACTCTGCATCTGATTTAAACATAACTGCACCTGCTATTCTAAGCCTCACTTCTCAGGGATCTCAGAGCATTCGCAGTCTAAAAAGAAAACCAGCAATCTCTCCTGAATGCCTCTGGGCAGTGATAGTGACACCATGCTAGTGACAGAAGCAACCCGTATTCAGCCTCCAGTTGGATTGTGGTGGTTTGAATAGGAATGGCCCCCATAGCCTCATACATTTAATGCTTGCTTATGAGCAGCAATGGCACGATCAGGAGGTGTGGCCTTGCTGGAGTAGGTGTGGCCTTGTTGGAGGAAGTGTGTCACTGGAGGGTGGGCTTTAAGGTTTCAAATGCTCAAGCCAGGAGCTCTCTCTCCCGCCCCCGCCTCTCCCTGCTGCCTGATGAGATATAGAACTCGCAGCTACCTCCCCAGAACCATATCTGCCTGCATGCCGACATACTTCCTGCCACTACAATAATGAACTAAACCTCTGAATATATGCAAGCTCCGAATACATGCTTTCTTTTATGAGAATTGCCATGGTTGTAGTGTCTCTTCACAGCAAAAGAACTTTGACTAAGACAAGGGATCTAGGCATTCCTCTAGAACTTGGCAAATATTAACTTATTTACTCCACACAACTACCCTGTGAAGCCAGGATTGTTAATATGCTTAGTATCAGTCACTGGCAGTTTTAAGTACAGAATCAAGATTCAAGCCCCGAATGTCTTGCTCCAAATACTTTCTCAAGAAAATCAGACTTCTTAAATCCTGTGCAAACTGTGTTCTTCACTAGGAAAATGAGATCATGCTGTTTTGACTCTTAGGAGCATCTATTCCCCCACTTACAGAAGGAACATGATTTGCCCATGGTCAGCCCAAGCCAGGACCAATTCCACTTCTCCGGGGTTTGCAGTGAACTGTGTGGCCATCAACTCTACAGTCTCTCTTCCTAATGGTTCTCTCCCAAGATTCAAAGTTTGGTTCTCATTTGCTTTAATGATCCAATTACCTGCCTTTAAATAAAACCATGTCAACAACTAAATAGCTGATCTGGGTTTCATTTAATCCCATCTCTGAAAAATCAGTCTCGGCTAAATTATGACACTCATTTCAAACAAAAGGCAGTGTTTAATGGAGTACCATGTGAATATCAAGCTCAAATTTCTTTCAAGATAAGTGTCTGAAAATAGTACAGAGGTAGGTTTTTACTCAAAATCTTGACTCTGTTAGCAATTAACTTGTCAATATGACAAGGAAAAAATCCATAATTACTTTGGGTGTAGATAAATTACTTTGCTCTGTATTCCTCTTCAAACTGGGGTTCTGTTTGCTTCGTTCAATCAGAATGCAGATAGATAGATCACTGATAGCTGTCACAGAGGACTGTCCTCTAAGCCAAAACCATCTTCGGAAGTCTGGCTTGGCCCATTCACAAAAGATCCTTACAGTGGGGTTTGTCAACTGTTGACCTTCCCTCACAGAAAGGGGCAGCAGAGAGAGTCACAGGGCCCTTGCCTGAGTAGCCAGACACCCACCCAAACAAGTTGTCTGAAATTCTGCCTTAATTGCTGTGGCCTCAGGGAGGGTTCACACACAGGATTAAAGTATGCAGTTGAAAAAGATCTAGGGAAAGGCCTCAATGTATGTAGCTTTATGAAATCCCTCATCCCTGCAAACTAAAGACTTCCCAGTGCAGCCTTTTCGGGGGGGGGGAGAACCTACACTCCTGTAAGCAACCCCTCAGCCTCAGCCATGCTCTGTGAAGAAGCCCAATGCACTGATTGCTCCCAGGGTAAGCTCTGTTGGAATTGTTCCTTGGTTTGCTTTTGGAACCTTGCAAAGAGGGCTGTACGTGTTTAGTAACAGTATGTAAGCACCTTCCACAAATGAGGAGTCAGAGTCTTTGCCATCCTTTGGATGCTCAGCCACCCGGCTTTACCCCTTTACTTACACACTACCTGGCTAAAACCAATGGCTTCTCCTACTGCTGCAGTTCATGAACTGACAGACTCGGTGAATCTACCTCACAATTTAGGACAATGCCACGAAATTCCCCTCCTTCTAATTTTGACTGAGTTGTTTGTTTGTCTGTTCGTGTAAGGAGGAGCCAAGGAAATGCTGCTTTCATCTTCTGGGTGGGAGAGACAAGAAGGAAAGCGTTCAGCACAACACGGAACTGCTGGATGCAGCACCAGCCAAGGCTAGAGCATGCCGGAAGAACGTGAACGAAGCTGTCAGAATTTGACCCTGGCATCTTCCATTGAGAAATGTGTGGTCTTAGTGTCAGTAACTTCAGTGTCCTCATACTGACATGTCATACTTCTAAAAGTGGTTGAGAGAACTACATGAGATAAACCAGGCATCCATTCACACTTAGCCAATGCTTGACACGGGGCATGCTCAAATGCTACTTATGATCACGACAATTGCCACCGTGCCATGGCCCTGTGTGTGAGCCCCTTAACACAGAACTGCACTTACATGCAAAGGGACAAACATGCCTGTTGTCTTGCAGGGTCTGATTTGAAAGCTGATCATCAGGCTTGTTGGAGGAAAAGGAGTAGAAGAAACAAGTAGATGAGGCTGATCTGACCCTGTGGGCTGTTTCTCACCTTACCTTGCGATCCTTTCTGTAAGCCCCCCCGGGGGGCGGGGGGGGGGGAGGAACGCTCTGGGGGATTTAGCAGCACTGTCTGGAAGTGGGCAGTGCCCAACACCTGTTCATTTTGTTGCTTCTTTAAGGGAAAAGAAAATTTGGAAGAAAAAAAAACTCCTGCCAACTGGCAATGCAAAGAAAGCATTTCTGGAGTTTTTCTGCTCTATTTTACAGATGGAGGGGAAAAAAATCGTAAAAGACCGCCGCAGCTCCAAGCTTCTTGATTCCTTCCACCCACGCCAGTACAATTAGGTGGAGGCAAGCATCGCTCCCTTCTTATCGGCTGAGAGTGGAAACAGGTGGGTGTGGGCTATGCCGAGCAGTACCTGGTGCCACCTGTAACTACAACTGCAGGGAGTCCGTTTCACAGACGACTTCTCAAATACCTACCGCAAATATCTTCCCACGGTGACAGAAAGGAGGACAAGAAGTTGGTTAAGATGAAAAAGCAGAAAGGAGGTCAGGTGTGACAGCAACTGATTTCAAGTCCTATGGGAAAAGGGTACCTTTCCAAGAGCCTGGCACAGACATCCCTGAACTCCTGGCAGAAAAGGGTTAATAACCCATCTGACCTTGATGCTTTTCTGTTGATGCACTGTGGAAGTTGAGTTCTGTGTCCTTAACACTCTGGGGAGTATTTAGTTTTGACATGTGACATGGTTTGTCTTTTCTATAGCTTTCTCCGTGGGATAAATGTGAAAACCTCATCATTTCAAGACATTTGAAGAGCACTGATACCACTCAAGCCTTTGATTCTGTAGAGTGGAGTCCTATAGCATGAAATTACCTTTGAGAGTTAAACAACTTGGTAGTGGCAGGAGGGAAGGCCAGTGTCTGATTGTCCTCTGTGCATCTGCCTTGTAGGCCTACACCCTCCATGACTTCATGGACAATTCTACTTCTTATAGGAACAAAGAAATGACACTTAGTTAAATACAAATGAAGTAAGTAAAATATATATATCTTTCACTAAATTAGTAGCACAGAAAGCACTACATTAAAAACATTTAAGTTAATAATATTATTTCAGTTTTGATAATACTGGAGTGACTCTTACAAATAAAATATCAGTCCATGGGGAAAAGAAATTTAAACAGATTGGTTGCAAATACAGAGCAAAAACAGACAAAAATTGGATGGGATTTGGGTTGTTTGCTGAGAATGCTCCTGCATGGGGCAGGGGGGGCACAGGGATTAGGAACTCTGGAAGAGGCCTTACTGATTTGAGGTATCAAGGGACAAAGCTCAAGGCAATCAGAGCAATTGCAAATAAGCAGGGTAGCCGCCCCCCAAAATGGAGAGAATCATTGAAAAGGAACCCTGACATTGACATGTGAATTTAGCTCAACTTTTGACTATAATCTGAACCATCATTGCATGGGGAATATCTAATCAACCTAAGCCAGGAGGCTGAGGAGCTAGACTGCCACGTGCTGCCCACTTTAAGGGAAACTGAGATAGGAGTTAAAATCAGGTCAAGTTAGAGGAGCTGAGAAGTCCCTCCGCCTTGTGACCAAACTCTAGAGGGTCGGTCATAGAAGTGTGACCAAGAGTAAAAAAGAAACAGTCTGCCTAACAAGATGTAAAGCTAACACTTTGTAAGGCAAAAGGAATCAGCTGGTATTTGCATTTGAGAAAAGCACCAGTCCTCAAGTAAGGGGGAATATTCCAGTGACTTCACATGTCACTCGGAATGCCCAGCGCTCAGCCGAAAGTGACCAGACTCACAGAGAAACAAGTAAAGCATTCGTCCAGGGAGAAAATCCTGCCAGAAGTGGTTGTCAGAGACAGAACCTTCCAAACAGTTAAAGGAAAACGTGATCCCAAGGACTGTGCAGAATGTGTAATTCTGCGTGAAAGAACCAAATAATCAAATGTTCTAAAATTGAAAACCATCTCTGAGGTTATTTTGACATGGAACTGGATCTGTTTTGCAGCCAATCAGAAATAACCATACTCCAAGACCCACAGAATGTAACCAGTCTGTATCTGGCTGAACAGAAACCTTTTATTCTCCTGAGATCACGGGATCACTCTTTACTTTTTCCTCAGAATACCAGGTCTCGGGCTGAGGTCCTTGATCCACTTAGGGTTCAGATTTGTGCAAGGTGAAAGATAACCAATATCATTTCTGCATGTTGAAACCCAGGTTTCCCAGCATCGTTTGCTGATGATGCTCTTTTCTCCATTGTATATTTTTGGTGATTTTTGTCAAAAATCAGGGAACTGTAGTTGAATGGACATATCCAGGTCCTCAACTCTATTTTGTTGATCCATGTGTCTGTTGTGTGTCAATTTTATGCTGCTTTTATGATGGTAGATTTCTAGTATCCTTTAAATCGGGGATATTGTTACCTTATACAATGTCCCTTTTGTTCAGGATTGAGTCGGATATCCTTGCTCTTTTTTATCTCATATAAAATTTTGTACTTTTCTTCTATGTCTGTGAAAAATAAGCATTGGAACTTCTATGGCAAGTGCATTAAATCTAAGACTATTTTTGTTAAAACGGTGACAATTAAGCAATTCTTCTGATCCATGAGTATGGGTCATCTTTCTATCATCTAGCATTTTCCTCAATTTCCTTTTTATTTATTTATTTATTTATTTATTTGGTGTCTTAAATTTTTCATTGCACACAGCAGAGGCGGAGGCGAGCTCGAGCCCCGTCACAGCTCCATGCCGCGCAGCAGTGCCGCAGAGAGGCCGGCAGGCGGCACTGCCCGCAGCTCCTGCGCGCAGCTGGGGTCATGATATATACTGAAATCTGGAGAGAGAGGAAACCATAGAGTCACTGAGACCACGCTCACGCAGGAAATATAAAGGAAAGAAAGTTCTACAACTTCACCCTTCACCTGTTGTAGACATAACAGCCTATTTTAACCAGAAATTTATGCTGGGATGAGGACAGATTCATCCGAGATGACGGATGTAGAGTCTGTCTGTGATCAGGAACTTCGCAGCTTCAGCAAGGGCTGGGACACTGCAATGCCTTACCCAACGTCCATAGTTCAGTCACTACCGATGGATCCTTAGACTTCCCACTTAAGCTGGGGGCGTTGTCCATGAAGAAAGATGTTAAAGAGAAAATTGATTAAAAAAAAAAGAAAAAAGACCAAGACCAACTGAAGAAGCCCCTAAGTTAGGAAAAATGAAGCTTAGAATTTATCAAGGGTATTGATTTTACGCACATTGAGAAACGTGGTGGCTATGCATTCCTCAGGTGTTTGGTTTGGTAGTAACAGTGGTAATATCTATGGCTTTAAGTAATTTGGTTATGATGCTCTGTCCTTAACTGCAGCCATCCTACCCAAATGGGTTATTAAAAGGCGTTACTTTAAAATTGCACCCAAGGAAGAACACATTGTTTACATCCAACAAAACCCACTGTCCGTCTTGGGATACATGTATAATTCTGTTTAGTCAGATACACATATAATTCTGTTCTTATTGACTTAGAAAATTTTTCTTGATATGTATAAACCAAAACCTACTAATTTAATACTATGTAGAACTTGTAGGAAATTATATTTTTTGGTGAGATGAAATTAATAGTAAAAATCACATGTGTAAAATGTGTTTATTTTTAATCAAAAGTACACCATATTTCCCCCAAAAGTATTAGGAGAGATCTGGAAATATTGTAAAAGTTGTGACGACATAAATATCATCTAGCCTGTGTATACTGTGATTTTTCATATGGACCCACAGAACGTAAAATTTGTGGGAAACTGCTTATCTGAAGCATGTGTGTTAAATAAACTTCACTATATTCCTTAAAAATTTCTTCATTGCAAAGGTCTTTTGTTTTCCAGGTTATGTTTGTTCTTAGATGTTTTGTTTATCTTTGTGTTTAACTATTGTGAATGGGACTGTTTTCCTGATTTTTTTTTCTACTCTGCTTTGTCATGAATATATAAAAAGGCTACTAAGTTTTTGTATGTTGATTTATATCTTACCACTTTTTTGAATGTGTTTATCAGCTCTAAGGGGGCTCTTTTGACAGTCTGTAGAGTCTCATGCATAGAATCACATCATCTTAATAATTATACTATTTTTATTTCTTTTTCTTCTCATTATTCTTCTTTATTTATTTCTCTTGTCTTACTGCTCTCACTAAGACTTCCAGCTCCATATTGAATAGAAATGAATGGACATCCATGCCTTGCCCCCATATCTTAGTGGGAATGCTTTGAGTTCTTCTCTTCTCCATATGATATTGCCGATATATTTGTCATATATGGCCTTATCATATTGAGGTATGCTCCCTTCATTCCTACTCTTTTCACATGAGGGAATGTTGACATTTTGTCACAGGATTTTGATGCACCTGTTAACATTATCATGTGATTTGCATCTTTTAGTGTGTCTTAGGATTGCTACTGCTGTGATAGAACACCATGATCAAAAGCAATTTGGGGAAGAAAGGGCATGATAGGAATGCTGAAGTATAGCTCTTCACAGCTGATGCTTCTGGTGGGGGCAGGGAAAGGACTCGGTTTTCATTAAAGGCCTGGCCACTGCAAGTTTGACCATGTTCCAGGGAGCAACACAGCTTGGCCGTGGTGTATTTCTTTTTCTTTTTTGTGGAAGAGGACACAAAGGTGAGGAAGGTGGACCCATGAACACTGGGAAGTGAGTGTAATCAGGGTGCATTATGTGAAATTCACAAATAACCCATAAAAATATTATGTTGGAAAGAAAGTTCCCCTTTCACCACATCAGCACCATCATTTGTTATCATCTGTGTTCCTAACGGAAGCCATTCTGACTGGGGATGGCTAACAACATCTAACACTGTTTTAAAGTTTTTCCTGGCCACTTGATTCCCTTGAGAAGTCTTTGATCAGTTCTACAATCTGTTTTTAAGACTAGGTTGATTCTTAACGCTTAACTTTTTGTTAGACTATATGGTATCTAATTTTTTTGTCAGCAACCCTATTGCAATTTCTAGGAACTCTCTTTAATAGCTCCCTGTCTGGACTGTTTCTTTGGGTGTGTGTGTGGGGGGGGGTGTTACAGAGGCCTCCAGCATCTCTTGTTCTCAACCTGAGTCTACAGTCATTGATAACCACTACAAAAAAAGCTTCCTTGCCCATTATAGTCAGAGGCAGCATGGATCATGGACTTCAACATGGCTTTTGGTGACAGCACACACCACAGATATCCACACCACTTCTAGAAGCAGCATGGATCACAGATAGCAGCATGGCCTCCTGTGGCAGTACAGGCCATAGATGTCAACACAGTGCTCAGGGGCAGCATGGACTTCAGACACCATCATGGCCCTCAGGACAGCACAGGTGATGGACATCAACATGACTTCATATGATACCACAGACCATGGTCATCCACGTGGCCTACAGACATCAGCATGACCTCCAGCAGGAGCACAGACCACATCTACAAGGCCTCCTGTAGCCGACCACAAACACCATCATGGCCCTTGGTGGATCATGGCCCACAGACATCAACTTGGACCACAGAAAGCAGAATGCTTATACACTTCTAATGAGATATAAACTAGTTTACTCATTTTGAAAATAAGTCTGGGGGTGTCTCAAAAACCTAGAACTAGAACTGCCATATATCCTAGCTCCACATCTAAACATACACCCAAGGGACTTTATACCCTGCAACAGGGATGCTTGCAAATCCATGTTTATTGCTGCTTCACTCACAATATCTAGGGAATACATGTCCACAAACTAGATGTCCATCAGTAAATGAATATATAAGAAAGATGTGAAAATGTGGTAATACACAAAATGGAATATTGGCTGTAAAGAAAAATAGAATCGTGAAAATTATAGATAAATGGGTGGATCTGGAAAAATTATAATGAGTGAAGTGACACAAGCCTAGAAAAACAACTGTGTTTTCTCTCTGTATCTCTGTGTCTGTCTCTGTCTCTGTCTGTCTCTGTCTCTCTCTCTGTGTGTGTGTGTGTGTGTGTGTGTGTGTGTGTGTGTGTGTGTGTGTGAGAGAGAGAGAGAGAGAGAGAGAGAGAGAGAGAGATTGATTCAGTCACTGGTTTTAAATAGTTCATTTTGTACATTCAACTCAGAGCCCAGGTGGAAGCCAGGAAACTAGTAAGGGGCCTTTTAGAAGGCGGCACGTTAGGGGAGGAAGTAAAGATGTCGAACCCTGAAAGCAAAGAGGCTTCAGCAGGGAGGGGCCATAGACTATATGAGGAAAGAGGTGGAGGAGAGGCCTAACCCAAAGCAAGAGTGTGGGAACACCCATATGCAAACACACTACCTCACAACCAAACTAAAAACATAATTGTAGGGGTTGTAGATAATGAAATGAAGAAGAAAAGAGATACTGGAGGTTAATGGGTTAAGCATATGGAATAAAGAGAGTAGGGGAAAGGAAGGGATGGTTGAGGTATCCAAAATTAAGGAGGTATGAACAGGCCTTTTAAAAATGAGTTCTAAAACCAGGCATGGTGGCGCACACCTTTAATCCCAGAATTCAGGAGGCAGAGGCAGGTGGATCACTGTGAATGGGTTCAAGGCCAGCCTAGTCTACAAAGTAAGTTCAGGACAGCCAAGGCTACACAGAGAAACCCTGTCTCAAACCCCACCACCACCACCAAAAAAAAAAAAAAAAAAAAAAAAAATGAGTTCTCATTGTCCTAGCCTGTATGGTGGACAATGACATTCCCAGATTACATGAATTATTAAGTGAAAAACCTAGTGCAAAGCACGGGATACCTCTTCAGTTATTAGTCAAGAAGCCCCCAGAAGGCTCTGAAACAGCATATGCTATTGCTACTGCTATTACTGTTGCTCTTGGCTATTCACTGTAACTACAAGGTAAGACCCTGTTGCCAACAACACCATGTATCTTGGCTTCAGGGTGTAGAAAAATCAATTTCAAGCCAACCAGGAAACCTTCTTCCTGCAGGCTAGCTTTCATAGTGCCAGACGGTGCTACACAAGCTTCTGGGAAGAAAAGACATCAGTGGTCTTACCCGTTACCAGATCTCACGCGCTACAATACCAACTCCCCAGGCAAGGTAAGCTCACTGGTACAGTAGCAACACAGCTGTTAGGAGGTAACTAACTGCTTTCTGATTATAGTTGAGGTTTATTCCGCAGAAGGAAATGTTCTGCTTGCCATTGTGATCCTGGTCAAGAGACTATGGCTGGGGAGGTCCTGGGCTCTAGGGTATAGCCTGCTCCTGGTACTAACCAGTCCCACTGTTCTCAATGTTGGCCAGAGAAGCTTCTTTCTGTTGTGTGCAGCTGTCTGTGGTGTGATGACTAGCTGAGCAAAGTGCTGAGGACAAGAGAGTGGGTATTCAGCCCTGAATTGGTGCATCTATAGCCACCCCGTTATCTCCACCACCCAGGTCAGGCAAACATCTGAAAAGAGGAGGCAGGAAGAACACAAGAACTGGAAGATGGGGAGGCGTGCCGAAAAATGCTGCCTTCTGGACACAACATGTTCATGACACCCATGAACTTGCCTCTGTGGTCACCTGCAAAAAGGCTTCTACAAGATCAAGCCAGCCAAAATTCTAGATAAACAGGTCCATGATCTCCAAGCCCCACCCCATATTGAGGAGCCCCTGGTCCTTGGTAGGATTTCTACGTGTCAGATGATCACTCTGTACCCACACATATATGGGCATCATTACATAGCTTAATGGGCTATCAAAGTAACAAAACCATGAAGTTGGGGAGGGGATTGTGTTGGAGGGAATATAAGGGAAGCTACAAGGGAGAAAGTGTTCATCTGAGAAATTCTCTAAAATAAGAAAAAGCTTAAATTTAACCTTTTGTCCTTTGAATGATATAATTAAGAAATGAAACAGGAACGGCCACAGACGGAGGGAATTGAGATACAGGCTGCACATATGAGACAAAGAACTTCCATACAGAATGCATAAGGCTCCATCACAACTCCACAGTAATACAAATTCATACAAACATCCGACTAAAAATACCTCTAACAGACTCATCAGAGACCATTACAAGCAAACAGCCTATAAATGCATAAATGATGATTTGGTACTCACAGAGTTAACATGAACTAAACCACAATGAGATCTCTTTCTTTCTTTCTTTCTTTCTTTCTTTCTTTCTTTTTTTTTAAGAAAATGGTATCAACACTGAGTAAGTAAAGTACTTGGAGCCCTTAGATACTTAGTAGCTACATAAAATAAAACACTACTTTGGAAAACCAAGTGGTACTTTCCTAAAACTTTCAATGTAAAGCTGGCTGTGTGATGAAGCTGTCTTTCTCAATAACCTCCCAAGAGAAACAAAAACCCACATCCACACCAATGCTCAGAAAAACTTAATACTAGCTACAGTCTGAAAGTAACACAGACATCCAGCAACAGGCAGGGAGACAAATTGTGCTGCTATCAATACAAGACAGAAACACCTGCAATCAAACAGAATGCTCAGGCTATGCATACTACAGTCAAGCAAAAAGACAGAGTGCACATTATGCTATTGGCATATATGTCAATATGTCACATATTACGTATATACTATGCATCTATTATACTACTTTATTATATTATATGCTATTTTGTATTTTAGTATACTATGTGCTATTTAATATTTATATACTATTACATTATTTTATATTATATGCTATGATACATTCTATATAATTTAAAATAATGCATGGCGAGAGAAAACAGGCCACTCATATAGTGGGAATGGGGAGGGGAATGCTTTACAAAAAGGGCAGAAAATTTTTAGAGTAATGTAAATGTTGTTTTCTTGATTGTAGTGATTATTTAACAAGTTTGTCAAAACTCAAGAAATGTTATATATATGTATATACACACACATATATGTATGTATTATTATATATGAGTTGTCCCTTGATTAGTTTTTTAAAAGGCCGACTGAAGTAAAGCTATCTGCTCTGGCAGCATGACCTGTGACCTATATTAAGAAACAAAACCTCCTCCAGCTGTCTCCAATCCCCGTCTCAAGCCATTTCTGTTAGTGGCGAAGGCTCAAGTCCGCGGTTTGAGGACTGCACCCGACTCTCTGCTCGGAACCTGGGGAAGGAAGCCTGGCTCCTGAGTACCACCAGGTGCAGCATCTTTCTTTCTAGTCCTGTTCCCTTCTCTGCACACCTTGAAAATTCTGGCTTCCTTATCTCTATTTTCAGGTCCTATGAAAGCTTTGAACTTAAGCCCATGCTGTAATTTCCTGGATCCTCTTCCTGTGTGAGTAGGCACAGACTGAAGGAATCATAACTGATGACAGATAGTACTGGCAACCAAGACCTCTTTCTTCCCATTAGCCCATACCAAGAAGTAATGTTTGACTAGACTGACTAGAGGGTCCTTGCATATCTGAACAGGAATTTGTGTTGCTAATGGTTCAGCTGAGGAGTGAGCCCTGCATCCAGGACCCTCCTGTCCCTCTGAAGGTTATTCCTTCTCTGTACCAAGCCACACTCATCCGAGAAGAGGCATGGCCAGAGTTGTGGTGGGATGGTGGATTGTGACCCTGGAGATCACTAGAAACTACAGACAGCACCAAACAGATTTGATCCTGATAGGCATTGCCGAGCCCTCTTTTGCGCTATCAAGACTGTCTCAAGTACCACTATTTTCTGAACATTTGGCTTTGACAATCACACAGAGTTGTTACATGTCTGCATCGGGGCTCTCCTGAACTAAAAAAGAAAAAAAGACTGTCAACTTGCCTGAGTATTTTCAGCTCTGTTTTCTAATTTGCATGCCTCCTCCAAGGGAAATTGTTGATAGGACCCAAGTGCTGTGCTGTTTTCCTACTATGATGGCATTTACATATAAATTAATGACCAAGACTGTAATTTACTTGGCTGAGAACTGAGGTGGCCTGATAATTAAGTCTCTGCACATGCAGGAAAGCACAGAACTAGAAAGGTTGTTCTTGTTTTCCTCCCCCACCCCCACATTTCCCTATTACTCCAACAAATGCTTATAAGCAAAAGTGAGTCAGTGAATTACAACTTCTCTAATTAGAAAGATTTTCCTCTCAGTTTTTTTTTTTTAAATATCTTCTTTCAATTAGCTTACAAAAACACTGGGTCTCACTATGACATTTTCATATATGCATCCTGATACGGGCACATGCGTGTGCATGTGTGTACACCTGTGCGTGCATGGAGGGCACAGGAGGACATCCGCTGTCCTGTGCCATCATGCTCACCTGTGTTATCACCTGTGCTGGTGAACAGCAAGCTCCAGGGATCCTCCCATGTTTACCCTCCATAGCCCAGCTGCCATGTGGCTGCGGGGATCCACTCTTAGGTCCTCATGCTTGCACAAGTGCTCTCACTACTGAGCCATCTCTCCAGCCCCCAAACCTGTGACTTTAACTCATTATCCCGTAACATCTGCATACAACTAGGAATAAAGTAAATGCTTCAAGGGTAAACAAACAAAGAACAAAGGAAGTTACAAACTACTACAAAACTGTCTCCTAGAGAAACAGAGTAGGATACAGTTCTCTTGAAGAATCTATTAGATCTATTAGATCTGGGACCCTAGTTGAATACCAAAATTTATGGATATCTGTGTCCCTTATATATGATGGTATAATGTGTACATGTAAGCTATGTCCATCCTCCTTTTAAAATATCTTTTGGCTGCTTATAATATCAAACACAATAGAAATGCTATGTAAATAGCTACACTGTGCTACTTAGGAGGAGAGTAACAAGCAATAAGACTGTGTATGTCAGTCCACATACTCATCCGAGGCCCGAGCTACAGAGTGCACAATGAGATTCAAGGCAAATAATACTCACATAATGAGTGTTAGGACAATTGACAGTCTGTGAAACTGTGGGAGGCTACAGCAGGGTGTGCCTACACATCACTTCATCCATGTGGATTCCGAATACTGCTCGGCATGTGGCAAGCTCAAAATTTTCTGTCAGGATTTTACAAAATTTTGTTTTCTAGCTATATTTGGATGAGCCCTTAGATGCATATACATGGAGAGCCAACTACATGTAGATATACAGGTTTGGTGCACGTACATGGATAGCCAACTACATGTAGATATGCAGTTTTGGTACATGTATATGGAGTGCCAACTTTGTGTAGATATATGGGTTTGTTATTATGAGGAATTAGCTTGTGCAGCTGTGGAAGCTGAGTGTCCAAGATCTGCAATCAGTAAGCCACCCACCTGCCCAGGAGAGCCAGCAGTGTGGTGTCCAATAGATGCTAAAGACCCCAGAGGTGGGATAGTTAATGGTATAATCCAATCTGAGGACAGAGAACTGAGTCGCACAAGAAGGGATGCAGGTGAAGTACCTCTCTATCTCTATCAGCTGATTAGATGAATTCCCCTGACATTAGGGAAGGCATTCTGAAAAACTCTCTACTTACTGCGTGCCTAATTCTGCATTTTACTGTAAGAACAAGAGGAACAAAGCTGGCCTTCAACACTTAGCTTAGATATATTTAAACCACACAGAAAGCTTCAAAAATACAGTGAGACAACATTTCCAATTTCAATACCATTATATTGAAAAACTAAAGATTGGGGGAAAAAAACACTTTGGGAAACCAAAAACCACTTTCTATAATAGTTGATAGGTCAAAGAAATCTTAATTAGAATTCTAAAATATTTGCATAATAATGAACCTATCAGTATCCTACAGGTATGGCATGTAAAGTGGTACTTAAAAGAGATTCAAAGATTAATTTGATATATATTAGTAAATAAGACAAAGATTGGAAAATTAACATGATAAATGGCCTAATTGGGATGTTACCAACTAATAGTTTAAACCAAAGCAAAACACCAAGATGAAATGCAAGCGGTAAAAGCAAAGCTATGATGGCTGGAGAGATGACTGCCAGCCAAGCATGAAGACCTAAGTTTGGATCCCCACCACCCATTAACAGATAGTGGGCATGGCTGCAAAGCCCAAGCTAGAGAGGCAGGGCTAGGCAAATACCTGGGACTCGCTGGCCACTCAGTCTAGCTGAGTGGATGACCCTCAAGCTCAGTGAGAAACTGTCTCAAAAATAAAGGTGGAGTGCAACTGAGGACAACACTCAACATCAACCTCTGCTGGCCACACACACCTGCACACGCAAAAAAGATAAAAGTATCAATATAAAGAAAGCTAAAAACTGCACTCTTTAAAGATGACTCATTGACATGATTATAATAACAGCATTTAAAAGTCACAGGAAGTAATAATTTTAAACAGATTGGAGAGAAAATAGAAAACATGTATTAATAACTATTAAAACATAAAAAAATCCAAAAGAGCCTCATTATATCCCAATAGTCCTACTTGAATTATCTTACTCTCACAGAATAGGGGACTTCTCCTTTATATAGCTGTTCTAGAAGAGGACACTTGCCCACTCTTTTATGAGAAAGGTGTTAACACAAGGAAGGTAATTCGTGCAGATCAGCTTCACTTATGCTCTTAGTTACAAATATTCTAAGTTAAATTTGAGTTCTCTTTTCTACAGTCTCAACCTGAAGTAGAAAGAAGTCACATTTGTGGTAGAATTTCAAATTCCTCACAGACAAATATTAACAGAAATACTTGATTCTATCTCTTCCCTCTGAACTGTGCTGGAGGCCACAGAATCTCAACAAGACAAGAAAAGTAAACTAAGCATATGCATTGGAAAGCAAGCAATGAAACTTTAAGAATAAAATGTTCTATTAAAAAAAAAAAAAGAAACCAATTAATCTTTACAAGCATTGACTCCACCCATGTGCCAGCAACCTGGGAATAATGGAAACTAAATACCAAATTTGACCTTCCAAATGTGACAAATGCAAACATGGAGGCATAAACAACAATTCTCAAGACACTGAACACTGGTCAATGCCACCACCCAGGAATTTCTGAGATGTGGGAAATAAGTAAGTTCTGTAAGCACACAAGCTGAATGCTCAGAGAAGAGGACCTAGGGCAAGGCAGTAAGTAGTCCCCTCAGTTTAAGCAAATGAGGCAGGATCTCCAGGGTGGGCAGCCAGAGAGATGAATGATTCAAGTGAAACCCACGGAAATCAACACTGCCCAGGTCAGTCAGTGTGAAACACATAGATGAGAAGTGACGTCAGACATGGATAACACAGAAGGAAGACTAGCGAGTGTGAAAACATGCTAAAATCAAAACTATCTAAAGTGATACCCAAAGCAGCTGTAGAAAAGCATGACAGGATGGCCATGAGCAGTGGGGTGTCAGCCAGTACAATGCATCTGTGAGGAGGGAGTGGGCAAAAGAAGTGTCTGAGAAAATACCCATCTCTAAATTTTCCACAATTGATAAAAATCACAAATCCACTAATTTAAGAATCCTAACACAATCTGAATCCGAGAAAAATCATAAAAGCTATACCAACGCATATCAAATTCCTTAAACTACAAAACATACGAGGGATGCAAAGAAGTTAACCAAAACATGGTCTAATTTTTTAACAATTAGTAAGTAATCCAAATAGGTTATTCCCAAAAGAAGAGACACAAACGGCCAATAAGTAAGTAGAAAAATACTCAGTGCAATTGACCACCCAAATGCATGGAAAGACTACAGTTTGGTAGCACCTCACCCCAGTCAGGATGGCTATACAGAAAGGCACTACACAGAGGCTTTACAGGAAGAATGTGTCACTGGCACATCTCCAAGGCAGCTGTTCCAGGAGGTCCCCAAAGCAGAAGAATGACAGCGGCTGAGCAGCTGGATGCACTAAAGACGTGAGTACCTGAAAGCACAACGTGGGTAAATACATAAAGATGTGGGATCGCATCATCTCACTTTCTGTTTTAAGACAATCTGAAGGTTTAAGTACACCATAGATTCACACATTTTAACTTTGATTTTACAGCTTCTTTCACTCTTTCACAACAGTATCCTCAGTTCCTTCAGGAAATGCTTTTATCTGACTCTCCAAGAGGAATGCCATGGTTAATCTTTACCGTCAACTTGACTGGCTTTGGAATTACCTAGGAGATACACCTCTGGATGCCAGTCTGTAAGCGCACTTCCAGAAAGGTTTAATGAAGGAGAGACAGCCCAACCTCAAAAACAGTGTGGCAGGGCCCGCACGGTGGTCATCCGGTATAGTAGTTGACAAGTCTAATACAGCACAAACTTGTCCTTGGACCTCCACATGCATACCACGACATGAATGTGTCCCCCAAACATGTCACACACCCACTGTCACAAAAAGGGCTGGCAAGATGGCTCAGCAGGTAAAGGTGCTTGCTGCTAAGCATGCTGACCAGAGTTGAGTCCCTGGAAACCACATAGGAGGAGGAGAGAAATAATTCCTGCAAGTCGTCCTCTGCCTTCCACACTAAAGCTGTGGCTCACACATTCCTGTACACTCACACAAAAGGGAGAGAGAGACAGAGACAGACAGAGACAGAGAGAGACAGAGAGACAGAGACAGAACAGAGACAGAGACAGAGACAGACAGACAGACAGACAGACACAGACAGAGAGACAGTGATAGAAAGAGAGAGAGAGAGTATATAAATAAGTCAAGGCTTCTCTACCTTGAGTCATGACCTCTTTGGCAAGCTTTTATCTCTGAAAATATTCACATTATGATTCATAAAAGTAGCAAAATTATAGCTAAGAAGTAGTAACAGAAGTTAATTTTATTGTTTCAGAAGTCACCACAATGTGAGAAACTGTATTGAAGGGTCACAGCATTAGGAATGTTGAGAATCACTGAAATAAATAAAGTGTCTTCTAAAGTATACCTCTGGCCTCCACATAACCATGTAACACACAAACACACACGAAAATAATTAGGAGGCAAAGAACTCTAGGCAACGCCCACTAGGTGTTCCAACACACTGTCGTCCTTATTATCTAAAGGGCTGCCTCCAGGGACCTCATGGATACCACAGTCTCAGGATGCACGAGTCCCTTCTGTGGCATGGTAAAGTATTGCACAAAGCACATTCACACCCTCACATATACTGTAAATTCTCTCTGCTCTACTTAAAGCAATATAAATGCTAGCAAATATTTATCACATTGTATTGTTTGGAGAATAATTACAAGAAAAGAATCCATACATGATCATTCAACACAGGCATGATTTTCAAATGGTTTTGATCCAAGTAGGTTAAACCTGCAGATATGGAGGGCAAACATGCTCATCGCAGCATATAATGCCCCATTTAAATGATAATACCCTCAGAGCTAACAGTCATATCCTCAGCTCAACCAGTGAAGATGCCCAGACCCAAGAAATCGAAGCAACTTAGCATCTCTTTGTGACTCCCTCTGTCTCTCTGTTCTCCTCAGTAAACATAAAATATAAATGCCAAGTGTTGCAGTCCCCAGGGGAATGTGAAGGCCAGACAGTGGGCAAGAGCTCAAAATGAAAATAAATGAAACAAATGGAAATCAAGGTGGAGCCCAGAAAGTCCTCACTTGCACACAGTAACTAGAAACAACAGCATCCTAGAACAAGACCCACTGCAACTCTCCCCTTCTATACCAAAAGCAGACGATGCTAACTGGCTCTAGCACCCCATCCTTGGAACCAGTTGTGGCTTCAGTGTCTGTAAACTACACCGTGAATAGCACATACAATGATCAGAGAGGCCTGTAAAGTAAATTCTTGGCAACACTTGGACCCTGAAATAGAATCTGCATAGGTCCCAATAACAGCCCTGCGTTCATCAACCCCGAAAGCATAATAGAAAAAGGAGAGAGTGGAGGCCAATTCACATACTTAAAAGTCCATCTGCTTAATATTGACCCTACGGCATGACTGACATCTGACACTGAATGGTGAGTATTATCAGACCCATGCCCTCAGCAAGCAATTGCAACACCATCGCTTCTCCCTTCTACAAGGCTGAAAGATAGAGTGGGCAGAAGACTGGAACTATAAGACAGGCAGTCAGGGATGGTCCTCTTCTGACATCAGAAATGGTACTGTTGGGTCACGACCTTCAATATTGCCAAGCTCATTGGATTTGCAGTATTTTCAGTTATTCGATGTATTTTTTGCATTAATTATTGCCCTTTTTTCTTTTTTTAAAAATTAATTTATTCATATTACATCTCAATGGTTATCCCATCCCTTGTATCCTCCCAATCCTCCCTCCCTCCCATTTTCCCCTCGGGTATGACTTTCACATGTACTCTGGTGCCTCATGTTTGACCATGTCCCCTGGAAGGGGAGACCTGGTGGCACTCAGAGGAAGGATAGCAGACTACCAAGAAGAGACTTGATACCCTATGAGCATATAAAGGGGGAGAAAGTCCCCCTCAGTCATATTCTATATTTTTTAAAGATGTTATGGCATCTAGACCACATATGACTTAACACCTTATGGCATGACTTTGTAATAAAAGACATTAATAGCTACACCAAGAGATAAATGAAGTTTCTAAATAACCTCGTGCGAGTCCAGTCATCCCTGACCTTACGGCAAACACTCCAGCTTTAGGTGTTTGGGATTTTCCAAATGAGTTTTGTTTTGTTTTGTTTTGTTTTACTAAAGCTAATACTGAAAGTACCAATTTCAAACAAAAGCTATGTATTTGTTTCCCTAAGGGATATCCAGAACCTCCTGTTGCTCTTTAGTAAAACTGATATTTTATTTCTCTGATTTTTTTGGTGAAATTATAAAGTTTTAATTTGGGTATACTAAAATTCATTTTAAGGGCTCAGAAGTAAATGTGTGGGCCAATACATAGTTCTAGGACCCAGAGGTAGCAGAGTCAACAAAGGTAAGTTTCATAAATACAAGGAAAACACTAAAAAGTAAGGGGAAAGGGACGAAGAGTTCCAGAGCCCCAAACTCCTGTCTATCGTGTGGGTACCTGACACCTGACTTTGTCAGAAAGAGCTTAAGTGTCTACACTTTCAATACTTTGTCCCTCATTTCAAAATTCCATTGGTGCTTTCCAGGCCCTGCAGTCCTCCCTCACAGAGCAGCAATAGGGCCCATGGACTGTGTACCCTCCTTTGTCCTCTACAGGAACACACCATCTTCTCTTTCCTGTTTCCTCTCCATTCATCTTGACAGCCCTGAAGTCAATTCATTTCCTGAGCCATTTTTGACACGCTACTTCTCGTGAGTCTACAGCAAGCATTTCTCTTTCTCTCCAAATCACAAGTAACTGGGACTTTGGCTCCATGTTGACTGGCAGAGTAGCCTCCCCACTCTTCCTTGCACAACTCCGATAACTGTGCCTCTTCTTCCA